>NC_077237.1:46878022-47478022 GCF_947179165.1 Solanum dulcamara | reverse complement strand
TATCTAGATAAGAGAGTGTGTAGGGTGATTTTCAAGTCATACATTATAACACAATGTAGGCAAGCAAAAGAAGTATGCGTTAGTACTTGGAATGTACTAAATATGTGAGCATGCAATGCAATATGTCATGATACAATAAGGTAATACAATGGGCCATTTTAAAATCATGAGACTTGTTCAATGCAATATAGGAACAATCATAAATAATAAAAGAACTTAAACACTATAATAGAAATCATGAGTTATTAAAGGAAAACATATACTTTGAAAATACCATGAATCGTAACAAAGTCTACCATAAATCCTTTAAGAGAAACCTTTAACCTTGTTGGAGAATATTCATTACTTTGTGAAAGATACCACTATATTAAGAAATACCTTAAACATTTTGAGAGACACTTTTTACCTTTGTGAGAGTAACTGTTAACCAACATAAACTATGTGAGCCATAACATGGAGTCCTAATATTTACCAGTATATCGGAGGAAAGAGGGAGACTACTTGCCAAGGTAGACACCTATATGCCTAAGTGGATCCAGTAAGCTACATGAAGGGTAGAGCCTTAACTACGGGTGACCCTTAAGGAATCAAGCCTCTACTATAGGAGATCCTTTATCCTAACTTGCACGTAGTTATGGAACAATGGGATCTTAATATGGGTCTCTTGCCTCAACTATGGGAGAGAGTGCTTATCCTAAGGTCAGCTTGCTGCTAAGTAAAATCTTGATGGAATAGTTTTACCTATAAAATAATAAGTCAACATCATGTGGGAGGAGCCATATCAACTATCCGTCTACTTTTTATAAAAGCATAGTGATAGAACAGCTCCTTAATTATTAACTAGGTTAGAGATCCTCCACCATCATTCATAACTCAAATTTCATCATCAAAACTCAATTCATACTTTTCATATAACTAACTTGAAAGCCTTGTCAACTCATACTCATAATATATAGCTTATCATTGGAAATCATAACATAATGCATAAGACTTATATGGAATAATTTTTAAATCATGTAATTAAATGGAAATCATGCTTAACCATAGAGGACAATATCAATTGAACCATAATTTCTAGATCCCATTAAGGGATTTATGAACCCTAAGTAGAATGTAAAAGAATTTATTGAAAACTCATTGAAATCATGCAATATTTGACAATTCATGCATATATGAGTAGAGAATCATGCAATGAAACATAATTCATGAAATTTGAAGAAAATCACGGAACCCATAAAATCTCAAACATAAATTAAAAAAAATTGAGAATTGATTGAGATTCATGGATGAAAGTATCAATGAATTAATACCCACATACATTGATGAATTCTAGCCTTGAATTTGAAAAAGGAGATTTGATCTTGAAGAAACCCTAGCTAATTTCTTGATGATGAAGAAGACCTTTGAGAGGGGTCTTGGGAGAGAAGACTTGCTATTTTATAGAGTTAATAAGAGAATGAGAATTTAGGAATACATAGGGTAGTCAATAGTTGAGAACCTAGTCCCAAAAATATCTATATATATTAAGGAACTTATAGGGTAAAGACCAAATAACCCCTCATAAAACCTGATCGAAAGACCTTATGAATCACTCTTTATGAGTCATCAAAATATTTATGGATCATAGACTATTCATCCTAGAAAACCCTAAAAATGCTGAAAAAATGATCCTCTGATCTTGTTTCGAGTCCTAACCATTTCTATGATTCATAGCTTTTTCTTACGATTCATAACTCCAGCTCCTAAATTTCTGATATGGCAGTCTTTAGTAAAGTGATCATAAATTTTTACTCCAAACTCGGAATGAGGCAAACTTTGTAGTGTTGGAAAGAAGACTCAAAGATATTTAATTTTATAGTTAAGGCTACCTAATTGTTTATATTCTAGGAGATATGATCATTTGAATTGAGCCAGGTAAAATCTTTTGCCGAAACCCAATCGTTAAGGAAACTTTCAACTCGACTTTGTGCTAGAGGATTTTTGTGACCTTAAAATATCTCAAAATCTATTCCCACACTGAATAATTAACCTTAAGACATATGCACAATTAATAATAACCCTTTATGACCCTAGAATGGCTTCTACAACTCGACATTTTGTCTCTAGGTCGTCAATATGAGTCATCAAAGTAGTTCTCCAAAATCATAGACTATTGGGATGAAACTTGGTCCCTATAAATTATGTCTATGAGTCATCAACACTTACACGAGTCATAAAAATAATTGTCAAACTACCCACACTTAGCCAAACTTTAGAATTCAACACCCCCCTTCTATGACTCCAAATGATGATCGTCATACATTCTAGGACTATTTTTGTGACTGAGGCTCATTATTTGACCAAACTCAAACATTGATTCTATAACTCACTCCTATGAATCATAACCTTTTCTATGATTTGTACCTCAACTCGTGAACTGCCCTCCATACTTGATAAATTTTCCAACCTCAATGTGGATTCCTACGAGCCACTCTTATGACCCGTAGGAGTCCTTATGGCTCGTAGGTCCAGTCGTAAACTCTAGGACAGTTCCTTTTCTTAGAATTTTCTTTCATTTCAACTTTTCAACTTCTGAAGTCTTACAGGACCACAGTAAGGACTATGGGCCATGGTGGTAACCATGAGACATAATATTCTTTGTAGTGGAAACCTCCTAGAGGCCTTCAGACTCGAGCCCAAGTCCATCCTCAAAAACAACCACCACGGGTCGTAGTGCCCATAAAGTATTATGGTGGGTCTCGTGGTGGGAAATCTTCCAAAACCATTTTTCAGAAAATCCTATATCCCTCACCATGGAGAGGGCCATAGACCGTATTGTCCACCACAGTCCGTGGTGATGGTCCATTTTAGGTTCCAGATCAGTTTAAGTTGGAGTTATTTTGGACTTTTCATAATATTTCATTAATGAATGTGGACTATTTTTGTGACTAAATTCCTAGCTATTAACTACTCAAAAGTCTTCAATCCCTCTCATTCTCACATTATTCCCCAAAATCAAAAACCTACTCTCCCTATTTTTCTCTCTAAGGTCTTCTTCTTTCTCAAGCGATTCCTACATGGTCTAGCTTCTATTTTTTTCAATTTAGGGCTTATCAATGTCAAGCTATGTGGGAATTCATCCATGGGTTCCTTTCATCCATGGAATCCCAAAGATTTCTTCTCAATTCTCTTGTGATTTCAAAAACTTAAAGTTGCAATTCCATAATTGTATTGGGTCTTCGCAATTATAATATGTATCTATGCTATTAGCCTAATTATATATAATTCACATCATATTGCATGATTTCAGGTTAAATTTTAATGACCCATGCTCCATGCTAGTTTCAATTATGGTCTGTGAGATATGATTATGGTTTCCAAGTTATATTCTATGAAAGTTTTATGAATGAGATTTAAGATGTTTTATATAAAGAAGTTTATGAGTAATGCTTTAATGGTATTTTAAGCAAGTGTATGAGAAAGGGTGACTTGAGATCCTCGAAGGTGACTCAAGACCCTAATAAAAGAGTGATTTAAGATCCTTGATGAACAATGTGACTTAAGACACCAATTATATTTTTATAAAAAGGATTCGTAATGATAGAAGGACTACACCCACATTACATGAATCACATGATAATGAGCTATTCTTATGAACAAGTTTATAAAGTATGATTATGAAAAGCTTATGATTGTTACAAGTATGATTTACAATTTTGACATGATATGTATTTCATAGGATGATGTACTTAGCACCAAGTGGACTTTAAGATGGGGGCTCAACCTAAGCCCTAGTAGCAACCTCTAGTCTCTTAAACTATGTTGCCACCGTTGGTTGCCAATATGTCTTAGCTAGTGGATCCACATAAAGAACATGATGATAATAATTAGATGGAGCCTACCTTGGCATGTAGCTTTCCCCTTTTCGATGTGGGGATCATCGAATTCCATGTAATAGCTCGCATAGTCTTAATATCGGTTATAGTTATCTCCCACATAAGTAAATTCTTATGATGATTAATATATGATGTTTTGATGCATTGACCAATTAGATAAATATTTTATTATTCTCATGACTTTACCTATGTTTTAATGATATAGGTCTAGCATCCATGAATCCATATTGATTATGTCCGATGTTTATTATTCATGGATAGTCTCACATTAGCCCATTACTTATACTAAAACATATTTTTTGCCTATATTATATCATAATGTAGTGACTGACAATCACGTTCATCCTCCTTCCGCTCGTGGCTAGAGTTAGCACTATTGTACTGTTGGTGAGTCCTCATGTTTCTAGGATAAGATATTTCATTTCTTATGAGTTGATGACTTCTTTTACCTTTTATATTGGGTGAACTAGGAGATTGTATTCCCCCCCTCTTATCTAGACTAGTAGAGGCATGTTAGAGGTTCATTGGAGTCTATGTTGTCTCTTATTTCTACATTTTGAGACATGTTCTATTTGAGATTTTTCTTTCTATATTTATTTAGCTTTATTTATTTCATTTAACTTATGTATGCTCATAAATTTTATTCTACGAAGCTTTGTTGGGTTCCTTCGGGATTCTAATCTCCATGTTATGGCTAGGCCCTAGGTCGGGTCATGACAAGTGTACTTAGACTTCCCATTGCTGATAGATTTAGTACAATCTCATGCCCACAACACTTTTAAGCAAACATTCCCTAATTTTTTTATTGACCCTACTAAAGACATCGAGATAATTTTCAACTTAACCCTTCAATTATCTATTCAACAAGTGTGACAATGGACACGATTCAAGATTTCAAAACATTAGCCTTATCTCACCACCAAAATGCCCATTGTCAATTTGTGTTTTACTCAAGAATTCACACACCAATCCATATATCATAACAACAACAAAATTACACCAATTACCCAAGTTAAAGTTTTCAATTCAAACAAGGTTTTGATCATGGGAACCATATAATAGGTTCAAGAACTTAATACTTTCCCATGAATAAATTTAAGACTTTTATACTCATAGAATGGAAGTAGTTTTAACTAAAAACACTCACGTGCTTCAACCATGAAAATTTGTCCTACTGAGAGGAGAAAAATGAGTTAGAAACATACCTTGGTGGTTGATAGAGATGAAACTTAGAATAATTGAAGAGAAGAAATAATTATGTGCAATGGATATGAAGATGAAAAATCGCTAGGTCTTGTGGGGAGAAGGAAAGTTTGAAGTTTTTCAAGGGAAAATAAAGCAATGGGACTAGATTTGGGGATTAAAAGGGGATGAGGACGAGTTATTTAAAGAAAAATGTTTTAAAACCCATTTTGTTTAATGAAAATCAAAAAACATACCTCAGGTTCGCAATGCAGAGACATCACATACTCTACTATTTTGTGAAATTTTTGAGTTCTCATCGAAGACGCCTTTCTGGAAACAAGTCTGTGACGCACCTTTATTGCATACTCCACTATTTCTTGCATAATGTTTTTCATATTTTTCTCTCATTTTATTTTGGTTACACTTTGTCAAAATTTAAATTAAACCTAAAACTAAAAAAAAACAATAAACTAAGTTCAAAATCAAAACAAAAAAACAAAGGAAATAAAAATTCAAGCGTGTACAAAATCCCAAGTTACCTCCCGTGTAGAGCTTGATTTAACATCGCAGAATGGCTCAAATTCCATATCATTCATTGTTAAGCTCCATCACATCCTCTTCATTGCTCACGGAAAATATCTGGCCGAAAGGTGAGGGGTGCTGAGATCCTGGGAGGGGGATCTTCCCATCATGATCTCCTACTTACAACTAAATCTTCTTGTATATCCTCGTATTATCTTAGGGGGTAATAAACCCGGTACTATGATCTACCTTATTTCCAAAGAAGTGTTTCACCCTTTGTCCATTCACAAAAAATGTGGACTGTTTATCAGAGCTCTATAGTTCCACAACTTGGTCATGTGCACCACCTCAAATGGTCTACTCTACTTGGACCTCAATTTACCTGTGAACAACCTCAATCTAGAGTTAAACAACAATACCTTCTGACCTGGCTCAAAGACTCGTGATATAATCTGTGTATCATGCCTGTGCTTTGTTTTCTCCTTGTATAACTTTGCATTCTTATAAGCATGAATCCTTAACTCCTCCTATTCAACTTCTTTATCACCCAGTATACTTGAATTTTACCTCATCTAGAAGATGGTATGCTTTACCAAACATTATATGGTAGGAAGAAGTCCCTATTAGTGTGTTATATGCAGTTCAGTAAGCTCACAAAGCATCATCCAGCTTCATCGTCCAATCCTTTCTTTGTGCATTAATTATTTTCTATTGAATCTGATTTACCTCATGATTAGATACCACTACCTATCCGCTGGTTTATGCGTAGTACACAGTTTCTACCTTGTGATGGACCCCATGCTTAGCTAAAAGATTCTTGACCAACTGATTGATAAAAGAATATTACACCCTACACTCTTGAGCTCGGAGTGTCTCTTAAGCTTCTTAGAAGTTATCATGTGAGCCAGATAATCTACGACACTATCAAACAACTCTAAGGAAGGGAGTATGTGATACCCCATAGTAGGGAAGGTTGGAAATAAGGTCATGAGAAGTCGAAAGGAGTTGAAGGCCAAGTAATAAGTCATAGAGCTCGACTTACCTACGTAAGCTACAAACTTAGAAGTTTTACACAATTGAGCTACTTAAGTATATACCAAGCTTACATAGCAAGGAGTACATGGGTTCTTAAAGTAAGACGAGATTATGAACCCATGAAGAGGGAGAAGAACACTATGTGGCAGCAAGAGGAGGCGCCACATAGAAGCTTGGAAAAGTGACAAGTGGAAGTAGGTGACCCACCTACCTGGGGTTAAGTAGGTAACCCACCTGCTTGGGGGTCGGCCCCACCAAGGACACGTGAAAGCCTAGGAGACATGGCATAGATACGTGGCCCAATATGGGTTGTACGCATGTCACCCTTAGGGGATGACATGTGTCACCTCCTAAGGGAGTGTATATACATATGTAAATATGGATAAATGTCAGTTTGTATTTCAATTATTCATCCTTGGCTTAAGAAAGTCGAGAGAAAATGTGAGAGTTGGAAGAAAGGAAGCCACGAGTTTGGTTAATTAAAGGTATGCCTCCAACTTTTGTTCCGTGAATTAATTAGTTAAGGTATCCTATGGTGATATATCAGTGTTTAATAACATAAAATTTCATTTTGTGGCATCAAGGAAAAGATACAAATAGTCCGCTAATTTTCAGCATGTTCAGAGAACTTCCGAGACAAGTTTTAGCAAGATATGGCTTGGTCCTCTTCTCCCACGTTTTGGTAAGGGTTTGGGAATGATATGAAGGTATTAATAATTTAAAGTTTTGTTTTATAGAATCCTCAAAAGGGTAACAAGAAGCCACAAAATTTCAGCCGCAACTAGTGAACTTCCGAGGCAAAATTTGCAAGCTTTGGCCAATTTCGGGTAAGTTAAAGGTTTTCCTTTCAATTTGAAGTTTATGGTGTGGTTATGGAGTGTACTAAACTTCTTATATGATGCTGTAACTATAAAAATTGCACAAGGATGCTTGACGTTGGAAACAAACTAAACTAAGGCCTTCATAGTTAAATCGAATGTGGAGTAGGGTGTTGCGGCTGTTGTGCTAGGATTGCAGGTGATTTTATTGTATGTTTAAGGGATGGAAATCATTTCAAAATGTGTGTGGGATCTTTTGGTTTCAGACACATGACCCTCTATTCCGTATGGTTAAAGATTTTATGAAAGAGCGACTAAAAACCCTATTTTGGTATCGTAGTTTTAAGCGAGTTGTTGGAAGCTTCTATTGCGTAATGTTTTCATATTTTAATTGTATATGAACTTCTTATTTTTTTTGTTGGTTGGATGCTAAGGTTTGAGGGTTAAATTGAAAGTTTGGATAGGGCAAGTTATAAAGGAGATGCTGCCCGTTTTGCGTTAACTCCTTAACTATCTAATAGACTAGTCGAGACTAGTCGAGAAAGGAGAATAAGAAATTGGTTCCTATGGGTTGTTGGTGGTATAATTGAAAGTTTAAAAGTCGAAGGTCACTAACATTAGTATTACTTTCGTGTTAAATAGGTTAAAGGAGTACTGAAGCAAGCTTGAATGCGATTAATTCTTAACAGGTATGTAGAGCTATTGTTCTTTTCTTTTGGCATGTCTTAGGTATAAGTTATGAATGGTTTGTATATGAAATGTGGAGATAATTCCACTAGTAAAACTCCAAGTGTAATTAATAAACTTTATTCCCTTTATGATGTTAAGACTCTTGTAATAGTTGAGTTATTTCCTTTTAAGGCTGCTAGATCATAAACAGTAGTATATGTAAGGCCCGTCTATTCTTCCTTTTGGAATGTCTTAAGTATAAATGCAATGGCATATGATATAAGGTAGAGGTAGTTCCAGTTATAAGCTCTTGGTATAACTTGTGACTTTTATTCACCACTTGATGTTAGAGTTCTTAAAGTAGTTGAACTACTACCCTCGATTCTCCTATCTGATGAATAATAACTGAATATATCAGCTCCTATTCCTAAGGTCTCTGCGACGACAGACGTCTCTACTTCCATAAGTTGTTTAACCTTATCTCGATACACGTCTACGATTCCTGAGACTCCAGCTAATGTGATCCCTAATGGTGTTTAGAAGGTACTTAAGACGATTACTACTCTGGTCTTCAAGTGAAAGTTCTCTTGACTGTTTCATCGAGTCTCTGATGATGATGCAAATAGCATATGGTTTCTCACTACTCTACTCGTGCATGCTGTAACCCATCTTCCTCCGAGTCCCATAGAGGGGCTAGGAACGCGGTCGTGCCTAACTTTACTCTTCACTCACTGAGTCCTAGGCTGGCTATTTATATATATAGAAGTATATGATAATGAAATGTCGTATACGATGAAGTGAAGCATAAGATGACGCCGTATGTGATGATTCTCATCACTGCATCCTAAGCTGGGTATGTACATGATGATATAATGTAAAATATGGATTGGGCCGTATGTTCCTCGGTATTGCTTTAAAATATGGATTTGGCCATGCATTCCTCAACATTGTTTTTAAATATGGATTGGGATGTACGTTCCTCGACATTATTTTAAAGTATGGATTAGGCTGAACGTTCCTCGATATATTTTACTATATGATAATGGCACCGAGTCCTATAGTGGGTCAGGTGCGGTACGATATGTACACCCCTCTTTCACCGATCCCTCACTAAAGGGCCAGATACTTTATTTAGGCATGCATACGAAACATAGGGATACATTTGTGACCCCGAGCCACAGAGTGGACCGAATATAATATGATAACATATGAGATTATGTCGTATACGATGATATGATGCCGTATATAATGACATTATAAAATAACATACATGATGATATGACGACAAGTAATTAGGATGAAATGATTATGATACCGAGTTCACTAGAGGGCCGGGTAAAGGGTATGATAAGGTATATGACTGCATGTCCTAAGTTGTAGGTACAGTAATCTGTTAACTGTTATATATGTTTCCTATATTCCCATTTCAGATGTTGTTTCATTAATGATATGTTATGCTCTATATACTCAGTACATATGTTGTACTGACCCTCCGTTACCTGGAGGGACTGCATTTCATGCCCGCAGGTACAAATGTTCGTATGAGAGATCCGTCAGCTTAAGATTTCCTCTCAGCTATGTTGGAAGAGCTCCGCTATTCCGGAGACTAACTTTTGATACTGGTAATTTGATGTACATATTTATTTATTCGGGGGTACAGCGGGGGCCTTGTCCTGCCATATGATATAATTATTACTCTTAAAGGTCTGTAGAGATGTGTATGTGGGTTATTTGTGAGTATGTCATGTTATACATGTTATTGTGTTATGGTAGCCTTGTAGGCTTGCATGCCCTTTTATGTCGTGATACAAGTGAAACAGGCGACATATATATGAAAATGTTTTTTCCCCATTAGGATTTTGTGTATAGTACCATATCACACACAGTTCAACTTTAGTATAGTTGATAGATACGGATAAGGGGATCCAGGTCGGACCCTAGTTGCGGCCTACGGGGTTGGGTCATGACAAAAGTAGTATTACAGCAGTTCTTTCTTAGAATGTCTCCAGACCATATCTAGTAGAGTCTTTTATATCGGTGTGATTGCACCACATCTATAGACAGGAGGCTACAGGACATTTAGGATGTTACTTTCTTTTAGATCTATGATCGTGCGACAGAACCTAGTCATAGGGAGTTAAATTCCTCATACTATCCTGTGGTTTTAGTAGAAAGACAACATTGATAGAAGAAAGTAACTAACGATATTAGAAGTTACACAGCACGCAGGTAAGCAAAGGCACGAAAGACATAGGTCAGGTAAGGTATTGAAATACGATTGACATATAAAGTTTAAAAGTGAAAGGAAAGGTAAACAATAAAGTATAACTGGTGCAGTTGGAGTGGACATACGAGGTAAGTCCATTTTTGTACTATTGTTAATATTGGGCGCCTTGTGTGGCTGCAATATGATATGATCTAAATATATACATGTGTACCCTGTGAGGCACTGTTGGCATTTCTGCATCCAGGTGTTGAGGTAGTAAGAAATACAGAGGATATTCTGCCCAAATTTTCCTAGAAATAAAAAGAGAATGAGATACAAGGCTGTAGTATGTCTTGAAATGTTGTGCCCACAACAATGATGGGATTTGATTAAATTATGAGTGTGGCTAACCTCGAGAAATGAGTTAATTGCTGAATTGATGGCAATAGAAACTAGGAGGTCGATACTAGTATGGTAGAACAAAGTTGGAAGAGATTTATGATTCAAAGAAGATGATTTAAGGAAGACTGATAGAGCTACATAGAATGATATATTAAGGCACTGACTGAACTGATACACAGGGATAAACTATGACGAGTTATAGGTGAAAGAAGTAATAGTATGGTTAAGACAATAGTATAAGGGAAAAAGAATTATAAGAATATGAAGTATTAATAAGACAGCTTGTGAGACATTAAGGATAAGACTAACTAAGAAGGGTAAGTAACCCATAGTAAGAATCGAGAAGAAGGTCAAGCAGTGTTATACTATGGGAATGAATGTGAACAGGATACCATGTGAATGTAACGAAGATCGTTATGAGAATAAGTAAAGCTTAGTAAGGAAGTAGATAAAAGGTATGACGTGATCTATGTGATTGGAATATAAAGATAGTGTGAAATGGAAAAACGAGCTATGAAACAAATAAGGAAGACTTATCAAGTTCTATAAGGAAAGTTTTAAATAAAGGTTATATGATGACAAAAAAGATAGCTAGTGCAAGGAAACAAAGAGTAATATGGAATTCCTTGGGCACAATCAAAAATGAACATGAGATGGAGGAATAATAAGGAAGTTCTAATGGAGGTACCCAATATAGATATAAGTAACTAAATACGAGGATGGAGTGAAAAGAGAATGTATGGTTATAAGTTTAAAGGGGTAGTACAACTACATCGTGTTAAGGTAGACCTATTATTGAGGCATAAAGAAGTATTGTGTATATGTGAATCGAGTACGAACAATTAGTTTGGATCAGCACCTCACGATTATGTTAAAATGTCGTACATGGGCAACAAAAGGTATGAAGGATGTAAAAGAAGGCATAGATATGGTGCAATATACTAAATATGTTGGAAAAGAATCATACGCATTTGAAAATTCGAGATAAGGGCATAAGGTAGAACACAAGCAAATAGTGATATGGGTACACCCTAAAGGGAGGGGAGTGGCTTCAAGTATGATCCCATACTGGCACGAGTTGACAAGGTCTAAAACCCAATAATGAACGGATAGAAGCCATGATATCGGAGACAGTGTTGAGAATTATTAGTAAGGACCTTAAATAGTATAACATCAAAGGATGGGTGCATACAAAGGGGATGAACACGACAAGAGAATCATAATGAGAACTTAAACATATTATATGGGATAGCCAAGCTACACTTGACTAAAGGTTAGGATATTGGTAACAGAGTTACTTGCTACTGACATTGTGATATACAGGTAGCAAAAGAGAAAGGATAAGAAATCTCTCCTATATTGAAATATTAGAAAACTTAAGAGTAAGTGAAGGAAGAAAAACAAGTATGACAAAAGAGACTGTAAGTGTGTGTTAGTATAATGACACATGTAGGGTAGAGTAAGCCAAGAGTAGGATAGACTATAACTAAAATGGAATGCACTTCGTGCAAATGGCACAAGAATAGTTGTGCAGCTTACGGATATTGGCATACTAAGAGTAAGATCAAGTGGTTACTCGATAAAAAAACATCGGTAATAGCAATGTGATTGCCATATTTCGAATTTATTAAAGAAAAAAGTAAGATGTTCGAGGCAGAACTATTAAGATATAATCATTATTAAGGATAACAGCCATAGTAGAGACCTGACCTCGACTGAAGGAGGTAAACACTAGTATAGCGATGCTAAGGCATTTTTCTGGCACTGCTCTAGGTACCTACACATGTTTGTGCAAGGATTACAATATGATGTGTGATAAGAGAACTGGAGAACAGATCTGGGTAAAAGTACAGGATAGCATGCCAAAAGTGTTATAGGTTGGATTAAGAGGAATTGTACAATAGCTTAAACAAAATTGAGTATCAGAAGCTTGATGGAAACCCCGACCTGGAAATGGAAAGAAGTTAATATGGATTATGGTACAGGCTGACCTCGCATTCTAAGGAAGCATGACTTCATACAGGTTATGGTGGATAGGCTAACAGAGTCGACCTATTTTTTTCCAGTTAGAAAGGCCTATTCAACTAAGGGTTATAGAAGATGACATAGCAAGGGGACAATGAGATTTCATAGAGTTCCCATACCTATTATCTCAGATAGGGAAGTTCAATTTATAGCTAACCACTAGAGATCACTCCAGAAAGGATTGGGAACACAATTGAATCTTAGTACGACATTTTGACCTTCAATTAATGGATAAGCCCAGAGGTGATCCAGCAAGTTATGGATAAAGTAAAGCTTATTCAGGAAAAACTATTAACAACCCAGAGTTAACAAAAGTCCTACATAGATAGTCGACGTCAACCTTTCAAGTTAACAAAAGTCCTACACAGATAGTCGACATCAACCTTTCAAGTTGAAGGAGATGAATGAGTATTTGTGAAAGCGTCACTAAGGAAAGGTTTAATAAAATTTGGCAAGAAGGGGATACATTGGTCCTTATTGGATCATTCGTAAAATAGGCAAAGTTTCCTATGAGTTGGACCTACTATCCAATTTGAAGCAATATATTCAGTTTTTATGGATTAATACTCCGCAAATATATAAGCAACCCTTCCAGAATATTCTCTGTGGATGAGGTCCACATAACAAAAAAGTTACCCTATGAGGAGTGACCTATCGCCATCTTGGGTCAACAAATTAGAAGGTTACAAACTAAGGACATGGCTCCCATCAAGGCATGTGATAAGATAAAGATAGAGAAGTAATATCTGTATGGGCTCCCTACATCTACAGGTAATTTAAACTCCTAAATCAATAGTGTTGACAAGTAGGAGGCCTATAGATGACAACTGGTATAGAGAATTCCTAAGGTCCTGGTAAGACCTCATAAGATTAATTAACATTCGAAGATGAATGTTCTAAAGGGGGAAGGATTTTATACCCCATACTCTTGATCTCGGAGTGTATCATAAGCTTCTTAGAAGTTATCATGTGAGTCGGATAATCTACGACACTATCAAATAACTTTAAGGAAGGGAGTATGTGATACTTCATAGTAGGGAAGGTTGGAAATAGGGTCATGAGAAGTCGGAAGGAGTTAAAGGCCAAGTAATGAGTTATAGGACTCGACATACCTACGTAAGCTACCAACTTAGAAGTTTTACACACTTGATCTACTTGAGTATATACCAAGCTTGCGTAGAAAGGAGTTTATGGGTTCTTAAAGTAAGATGAGATTATGAACTCACGCAGAGGGAGAAGAGCACCATCTGGCAGCAAGAGGAGGCGCCATGTGGCAGCTTGGGAAAATGATATGTGGCAGCAGATGACCCACCTTCTTGGGGGTGGGCCCCACCAAGGTCACATGAAAGCCTAGGAGATATGGCATGGATACGTGGCCTAATAGAGCTGTTCATATGTCACCCTTAGGGGATGACACGTGTCACCTTCTAAGGGAGTGTATATACACATGTAAAGATGGATAAACTTCAGTTTTCACTTCAATTATTCATCCTTGGCTTAAGAAAGTTGAGAGAAAATGTGAGAGTTGGAAGAAAGGGAGCCACGAGTTTGGTTAATTAAAGGTAAGACTCTGACTTTTGTTCCGTTAACTCCTTAACTAACTAATAGACTAGTCGAGAAAGGCGATAAAAGAATTGGTTCTTATGGGTTATTAGTGGTATAATTGAAAGTTGAAAAGTCAAAGGTCACTAACATTAGTATTACTTTCGTGTTAAATAGGTTAAAGGAGTACCGAAGTGAGCTTGAATACGATTAATTTATAATAGGTATGTAGAGCTATTGTTCTTTTCTTTTGGCATATCTTAGGTAAAGTTATGAATGGTTTGTATATAAAATGTGGGGATAATTCCACTCGTGAAACTCCAAGTGTAATTAATAAACTTTATTCCCTTTATGATGTTAAGACTCTTGTAATAGTTGAGTTATTGCCTTTTAAGGCTGCTAGATCATGAACATGGAATATGATATGAGGTAGAGGTAGTTCCAGTTATAAGCTCCGGGTATAACTTGTGAATTTTATTCACCACTTGATGTTAGAGTTCTTAAAGTAGTTGAACTACTACCCTCGAGTCTCCTATCTGATGAATAATAACTGAATGCATCAACTCCTATTCCTAAGGTCTCTGCAACGATAAATGTCTCTACTTCCATAAGTTATTTAACCTTATCTTGATACACGTCTACGATTCCTGAGACTCCAGCTAATGTGATCCCTAACGGTGTTTAGAAGGTACTTAACACGATTACTACTCTGGTTTTCAAGTGATAGTTCACTCGACTGTTTTATCGAGTCTCTGATGATGATGTAAATTGCATATGATTTCTCACTACTCTACTCTTGCACGCTGTAACCCATCTTCCTCCGAGTCTCATAGAGGGGCTGGGAACGTGGTCGTGCCTAGCTTTACTCTTCGCTCACCAAGTCCTAGGCTGGTTATAAATATATGTAGAAGTATATGCTGATGAAATGCTGTATACGATAAAGTGAAGCATACTATGATGTCGTATGTGATGATGCTCATCACCGCATCTCGAGCTGAGTATAGACATGATAATATGATGTAAAATATGGATCGGCCCATACGTTCCTCGGCATTGCTTTAAAATATGGATTGGGTCGTATGTTTCTCAGCCTTGTTTTAAAATATAGATCAGGCCGTACGTTCCTCAATACTATTTTAAAGTATGGATCAGGAAAAAATGACACCGAGTCCCATAATGGGTCGGGTGCAGTATGATATGTACACCATTCTTTTACCGAGTCCCTCACTAAAGGGAGGGATACTTTATGTAGGTATGCATATGAAATATAGGGATACATTTGTGACCTCGAGCCCTAGAGTGGACCGGATATACTAAGATGACATAAGAGATTATGCCATATATGATGATATGATGCCATATACGATGACATGATAAAATAATATACATGATGATATGATTACACGTGATTAGGATGAAACGATTATAATACCAAGTTTACTAAAGGGCCGGGTAAAGGGTATGATAAGGTATATAACTGCATGTCCTAAGCTGCAAGTACAGTAATTTGTTAACTGTTATACATGTCTCCTGCATCCCTGTTTAAGTTGTTATTTCAGTTATAATATGTTATGCTCTATATACTCAGTACATATATTGTACTGACCCCCTATTCCTTGGGGGGGCTGCATTTCATGCCCGTAGGTACAAATGTTTGTATCGAAGAACCGTCAGCTTAGGATTTCCTCTCAGCTATATTGGAAGAGCTCCGCTATTCCGTAGCCTAACTTTTGATACTGGTCATTTGATGAACATATTTATTTATTCGGAGGTATAAAAGGGGCCCTGTCCCACCATATGATACAGTTATTACTCTTAAAGGTCTGTAGACATGTGTATGTGGGTTATTTATGAGTATTTCATGTTATACATGTTATTGTGTTATGAAAGCCTTGTTGGCTTGCATTCTCTTTCATGTTGTGATCCAAGTGAAAGAGGCGACAGGTATATGAAAAAGTTTTTGACCCATTGGAATTTTGTGTATAGTACCACATAACACACGGTTCAACTTGAGTATAGCTAATATATACACATACGAAGGTCTAGGTGAGACCCAAGTCGTGGGCTACGGGGTTGGGTCATCACAAATAATTCCCTCCATCACTTGTTATTGCTCGTATAGTCCCAAATCGAGTGGAGATGTTCTTTTTAAAAATATTAAGAACTATTTTGGAATCATTGGTGGGAAGAGCCACTGCCTTAACCCACTTTTATACATAGTCTACTGCCCTGAGGATATATTGGGTTCCGTTGAATGGTGGGAAAGGTCCCATGAATTAATTACCCGGACGTCAAATATTTCAACCTCTAAGATGTTGTGCAATGACATATAATGCCTTTTGGATATAGTTCCCAACCTTTGGCATTAATCACATCTTCTCACATAACATGTAACATCTTTGAATAAAGTAGGCCAACAAACACCTGATTGGAGTAATTTATGAGTTGTGCACTCACCTTTATGATGACCACCATATGTAGAAGAGTGGCAGATGTCCAACACTTGTCTAACCTCAGAATCTGGTACACATGTCATCGTCATTCTATTTGGTAACTTCTTAAATAAATGAGGTTTATCCCATATGTAAAAACAAGAATCATAGTTTAACCTTTTCTTGTAATGACCTCCAAGGTCATTTTTATTCTTTTGCGTGTTTTTATAATTTTACCCCTTCCCATAGTTTATTTACAGCTTATATGTGATTTAGGAATGGGTGGCTCACTTTCCAAGGTTTCCAGTTGAGTTTTGAAGTGATTTGGCCATTTTTTAGGCTTAATTTTAGAAAAAATTGACTTTAATCAACTTCCAGAGATTCGGGTGTCATATGAGAATTTTGATAGTTCCATCAGCTTTGAAAGGCCCATTTTTGTCGAGAAAAAAAGGTTTGTTTGGGTTTTGGAGTCTTCGGTTTGAGTTTAGGTGGTTTTTTCATTTGAAATTTAATGTTTGGCCAACTTTGACTTCGATCAACATTTTGGGTTAACGCACACGAATGAAAATTTTATCAGCACGGTTAGCTCTAGAATGCCAAATTTGGTGTAGAACAACCTCTGGTTTTGTTCCTGAGGTGCTCAGAATGAGTTTTTAGTTGTTTGTGAGTTTTGGAAGCTTTCTTTAGAAAGTGTTGACTTTGGTCAATAGTCCATTGAAACGACCTCTGTTGGGAAATCCGTCGATTCTATTGAGTCTGGAATGCTGTTTCTAGTTGGATAGCATAGTTATTTTGTGTTGAAGAAATTCCAATTGGGTTTCGAGCCTCGGTGAGGGACTTATTTCCCTTGGTAAAAATGCACCTCAAATTTACTCTCCACGTTTGCGGGTCCCTAGCTATGTTTGCGGACGTCAAGCCTTTTTTTCTCATCATTTGCAAGCTTTAGGCCATGTTTGCAGAGGTATGGATGGTTGTACTCCACATTAGCTGTTATACCCCGCACTTTTGTACATCGGAAGATTTTTTTTTTCTCTAAAATGTTGCCATGTGATCCATGTTATCCATGAAGTTTTGTGTGAGCAGTGATGGTTGGAAATAGGTTTAGAGGGATTGGGAAGGAATTGGAGGTCAAATAGTGAGTCATGGTAAACGACCTACTTGCTAAGCTACCGACTTGGATATCTTACATAATAAAGCTACTTGAATACATGTCGAGCTTTAGTAGCAAGGATTACATATGTTCTTAAAGTGAGACGACATTAAGAACCCACGAAAAAAGAGTAAGTAGATGATGCAGCTACTTTGAGTAAGTAGGTGATGCACCTACTTAGACTAAGTAGCTGATGCACCTACTAAGGTAGACCCCACCATGCCTCTTGGCATCACTTGGATGGGTGCATGGGCTGAAGTGGATGCCTAGGGGATGGACACATGTCACCCTTAGGGGATGACACGTTTCACTATCAAAAGAGGGGTATATATACCTATTTTGACGACTAATGAATTTATTTGAATCTTTTACACTTAGAAAAATTTAGACAAAATAGAGAGAAAGGGAGAGACAGCTATGACGAAGCTACTACAAGGTAAGGCCTCGAATTTTGCTCCGTAAATTAATTATCTAAGGTATTCTTCGATCAAGTGAAGGTGTTTAACAACGTAAATTAATTATTGGGGCAGCAAGAAAGGTCAACGAGAAGTCCATCAATTTTCAGTCAAGTTGCGGACCCAAGTTGCTAAGGTAGGGTTTCTTCCTTTCAAATTGGAGTTGATGATATTGTAATGGAAATATTACTTGTGTTAAATAAGGTTGGAGGTAAAAAAATTATATATTTATTATTGATGTTGTAAATGGACACAATTGAGGCCGTTCTAGTTGGATTAAAGTTTCGTTAGTGTTGTCGTTACTATGGTATTGTATTTAAAGGTAATTTATATATGTTGAAGGGATAGAAAGGTGATTATGAATGAGTATAAGTGCTGCTGGTCACAGCCACGTTATGCTCCTTTCCATGTGGTTGTGATTTTATAAAATTAAGATCGAACACCGTATTTTGGTGTCATGGTTTTGGGTGGGCTACTTGGAACTTGTATTGAATAATGTTGAAGTAGTTTTATTGTATATGGATGGTGGTGGTTGTTGTTGGTATAAATGTGCTAATCGGAGGGTAATTTGTTGTTGGTATAATGCTTCCCGATTTCCATTAACTTCTTAACTAATCAATATACTAGTCGAGAAGTGTGAACAAGGAAACGATTCGTATGGGTAGTTGGTTGTAGAGTTATAAGTTAGAAAGTTGTAGTGTATTAATAATAGTGTTACTTTCGTGTTTAATAGGTTCAACCGGTAACGAAACAAACTTGGTTATAGTTGATCAATAAAAGGTATGTAAAGCCTATCCTTTCTTTTCTTTTGGCATGTCTTAGATATAAGTGATATGTGATATGAGCTTTGGGGATAATTCCATTCATAAGCTTTGAGTATGATTGATGACTCTTTTTCACTTTTGGATGTTAAAACTCTTAAAGTAGTTGAGTTATTTCCCTCGAGCCTTCTATATGTTGAATAGTAATTGTATGTATAAGCTTTTATTCTTAAGGACTCTACGATGACAAATGTCTCTGATTCCATAAGATGTTTAGCATTGTCTTGATATATGTCTAGGATTCCTGAGGCTCTATTTGATATGATTCATAATTACCTTTAGAGGGTACTTGAGACAATTACTACCCTTATCTTCAAGTGATGGTTTACTTGACTATTTTATTGAGTTTCAGATGATGGTTTAATTTGCATATGGTTACTCACTAGTCTTTTCATGCATACTATCAAAGCATCTTTTACCGAGTCCTGGGCCGGGTATGATATATGTATACTATGATATGATGATGCCCTAACATGGTCATGGCACCGAGTCCCATAATGGGCTGGGTATGTTATCATACACAGATTCACTGTATATTTACCGAGTCCCATAATGGGTCGGCTATGGTATGATATATGTATATGATGATATGATAATGCACTGGCATGGTTATGGCATTGAGTCCCATAATAGGCTGGGTACGGTATAAGTGTACACTACATCTTCACTAGGTCACTCACTAAAGGGTTGGGTATAATATATATATATGCATATAATGATATAATGATATATTTGTAACACCGAGCCCCACAATGGGCCGGGTACAGTATGTGATGAAGATATACATGACTTTATTTCATAAGATGCAGGTACAGTGATTTGGTAATTATCATACTTGTCTCTTGCATCCTATTTTAGTTGTAATCTCCTTATGGTATTATATGCTTTATATACTCTGTATGTATTTTGTGCTGACCCCCTCTTTTTTGGGGGGGAAGAAAGCTGTGTTTCATGTCTGCAGGTATAGACACGCATTTTGGGGATCCGCTAGCTTAGGATTTCCACTCAGCAATTTTGGAAAGAGCTCCATTGTGTTGGAGCCTAGCCTTTTGGTACTGATCTTCTAATGTATATATATCCATTTATTCAGGGGTACGGTGTGAGCCCTGTCTCGCCATATGATACCATTGACACTCTTAGAGGTCTATAGACATATGTGTGGGTTGTGTGTATACGTGTTCATTTATGTTCATATGACTTATGTTTTGGGACATTCCTTTTCATAGGGGAAGCCTTGTCGGCTCAGGTATATGTATATAATAGGGCAACCATACATGCTATGACAGCCTTATCGGCTTATGTACTATGTTACCTATTGATAAGTTGTGACCCCTCAAGAGGTGGGTTGTGCTAGTATGTGAACATGTGACAGTTTGAGATAATGATCTATCTCCTTAATTTGTAAATTAAGCATGGTTTACTTATAGTTAACAGGGATACACATGAGTGTCCAACTTGGACACTAGTCACGGCCTACGGGGTTGGGTCATGACAAAAGTAGTATCAGAGTAGTTCATCCTCAGAATATCTACAGACCGTGTCTAGTAAACTCTTGTTTATTGTTGTACTGTGCACCACATCTATAAATAGGAGGCTACAGGACATTTAGGATGTTACCTTTCTTCTATATCTAACATCGTGCGATACAGCCGGGCCATATGAAATGAGATTTCTTATACTAACCTTTGATTACAGTAGAAGAATGACACTGATAGAAGAAAGTGATTGATAAGGTTGGAAGTTACTAAGTATGCAAGTAAGCAACGGTATGAAAGGTATATGTTGGGTATGTTATTGAAGTACAATTGAAATGTAAGGCTGAATATTGAAAGGGAAGTAAATAGGACAATATAATAGGTGTAGTTTGAGTTGAATATACGAGGTAAGTTCATCATTTCCATACCCTTATTGATATTGGAATCCCTGTATTGTTGTGATATGATAATGGAAATGATAGTGAGAACAAGGAAAGAAAGAGTAACTGAAAAGAGGAAACAAGAAGAAAGCGAGATAATAGTGTAGCAATAAGTCATGACATGTGTAGCCAAGGGTACGAATGTTAAAAGTGAAGGAACTTTGAAAGACCAAGTTGTAGAAAGATTAGCAACGAGGTAGAATGAGTGCTAGAAAATGACTTGTATGATATAAATAAAGATGGATGAATAAAATATATCTTGGAGAAAAAAATAAATTATGCGGAAGTAATGTGTTCCGAATGATACATAAGTAGCATAAGATTCCTCATATGCAGAATAAAAGATGGACATAGATGGGGAGAAATGATAAGGGACAAAGACGGTAGGCTTGAGGAACAAATGGTGCAGTATAAATTCATCAAAAAGAAATAGATTATATAGGTTGGGGTAAAGATACTATTTCAAGAGAACTTTGGACACTTATTGTTGGAATATAAGTGTTGCCTAAGTTAGATTGGAATGACTACAAGTACTAATTAACTATTGATGGGAATGAGTGGAATGTGACCTTAGATGAGTTGTTACATTGGTTGCATTACTCGAGTATAGATTATCAGATGAAATTTTGCACTATATATGGCAAGGTTCTCATCGCTTCATGATTTAATCAAGGTTTTGTACCTGGACAATCAATTTATAAATTATAAAGAAAGATATGGATATGGTACAGTACCAAGTAGATTGGAAAAAGAGATTGGATGAATTTAAGATTTGAAATAGGGACCTAAAGCAAAGTATAAATGAATAATGGTACAAGTACACCCTTAAGGTGGGAAGTGGGTGAGAGAAATATAAGGGTGAGATGGAGGCAATTGACACTACAGTATATTTGATATGGATGCTGAAACTCCAAATAAGATCCCTTGCTGAAATAAGTTAGTAAGATTTGAAAGCCAACAATAAATGGAAAGAAGTCAGAATGGTATTTGAGTCAGCGTTAAGAAGTTTTCGTAGAGGCCTTGAATGACATGATGTTAGAAGGTGGGTGTGTATAAAAATAATGAGTATGACAAGAGAATGATATCAAATAACAAAGAGATATTATGAGGGATAACGATGCTATGTTGGATTAAAAGCCAAGATGTTGGCTATAGAGTTATTCGCTAATGATATTGCTATTTATAAGTAACCAAGGAGAAGGAATAGAAAATCTCCTATGGTAGGAGATGAGAATATCAAAAAGTGAATAAAGGAAGAGAAAGAAGTATGACAAAATAGGACGAGCGAGTTTTATTAGGAATGAGATATGAAAAGCAGAATGAATGAGGAGACAGAAAGACTATGTCTAAGATTGAATATACCTTATACAAATTGTTCAAGAATAGTTATGCAACCTACGAACATTTATTTGTTAAGTGTAAGACCAAATGAGTTAGTACATGATCAGAGGAGTAAGGTTTCAATAATGACAATACAGTTATGATATTTTGGGTACGTTATAGAGAGATGCAAGATGGGTTAAGCCAAATTACCAAAATAAAATTAGTACTAAGGGAAAATAGGACATGGCCGTGGTTGGACCAAAGATCTATCCCGATACTGAGTGTACAATAAGAGAGGAGAAGTCAAGGTAAAGCATGAAGATTAGTGAGATGACGCTAAGGTATTTCTTGGGCTAAGTTGAGCACCTTCGCATATTCTTGTAAAGAATGCAATATAACGCCTGACAAAATATTAAGAGCAAAATCGAAGAAAAGGGGTAATAGATGAGTCTAATTAAAGATATAGAAAAGACACGGGATAATATGTCTAGAGCGTTACAAGTTGGGTTAAGGGAATTATAAAATAGTTTATGCAAGACGATCAGAACTAGTTGGTTACTAAGAGATGGTGAACTTATATGTCAAATTTCTTCAGAATTATACCAGTTGCTGATAGAAAGAGCACAGAGTAGCTATGTAAAGTTATTATATGGGAGAAACTCCAACATTACTTGATAGCCAACCCTAAAGATTGACTTCATTACAAGCCTACCTCGCACTCCACGAAAGTATGATTCCATATGGGTTATTGTAGATAGCCTGACAAAATCAACCCATTTCCTTCCAGTTAGGACTACTTATTCAGCCGAGGATGATACAAGGTTATATATTAAGGAAATATTAAGGCTTCATGGGGTCCCCACATCTATTATATCAGATAGAGCGGCTCAGTTTTCCGCTAACCTCTGGAGATCATTCCAAGAAGGATTGGGGACACAGGTAAATTGTAGCACAGCATTCCACCCTTAGAATGATGGGCAGGCTGAACGTACTATTCAAATGCTAAAGGACATGTTGCGGTCCTGCATTATTTACTTTAGAGGTAGTTGGGGTGATCACTTATCACTTATTGAGTTTGTTCATAATAATAGCCATCATTCTAGTATCCAAATGGCATCATATGAAGCTTCATATAGAAGAAATTGCAGATCACCTATTAATTGGTTTAAGGTTAGTGAGACTAAAGTAATAGGCCCAGACATGATTCAGCAAGCTATTGAGAAAGTGAAGCTTATTCAGGAGAAACTATTAGAAGACCAGAGTCGACAAAAGTCATACACAGATAACCGACATTAATATTTAGAGTTTGAAGTTCGGGATGGAGTGTTCTTGAAAATGTCACCGATGAAATGTGTAATGAGATTTGGCAAGGAAGGGAAACTTGGCCCGAGGTAAATTAGGCCTTATCAGATCGTTTGTAGGGTAAGCAAGGTTAACTACGAGTTGGACCTACCATCTGATTTGGAAGTAGTACATCCAATTTTCACGTGTCAATACTCTGTAAATGTATAGGCGACCCTTCCAGAATATTTCTTGTAGATGAGGTCTACATAATAGAGGAGTTATCCTATGAGGAGCAACATATCACCATCTTGGATCGGTAGATTAGAAGGTTGCGAACTAAGGACATGGCGTCCATCAAAGTATGGTGGCAAAATAAAAATAGAGACCAGATGACTTGGAAAGCCGAAAAAGAGATGAAAAATAAATATCCGTACTTCTTCCCTATGTCTATAGGTAATCTAAACTCCTAAATTAATTGTATTGGTTAATACAAGTCCTATGGATGACAGCTATTACAGAGAATTCCCAAAATCCTTGTGGGACCTTATGAGATTAGTTAACATTCGAGGATGAATGTTCTAGAGGGGGAAGGATGTTATACGCCACACTTTTGTACATTGGAACATTTTTTTCTCTAAAAGGTTTCTATGTGATCCATGTTATCCATGTAGTTCTGTGTGAGCAGTGATGGTTGGAAATAAGTTTAGAGGGATTTGGAAGGAGTTAGAGGTAAAATAATGAGTCGTGGTAATTGACTTACTTGCATAAGCTACCGACTTGGAGTAAGTAGGTGAGCAACTACATGGACTAAGTAGGTGATGCACCTACTAAAGTGGACCCCACCCCACCACGTGGCAACACTTGGGTGGGTGCATAGGATGAGGTGGACGCCTAGGGGCTGGATACGTGTTACCCTTAGGGGCTGACATATTTCACTCTCAAAGGAGGGGTATATATACCTATTTTGATGACTAAGGAATTTATTTCCATCTTTTACACTTAGAAAAATTTAGAGAAAGGGAGAGAGAGCTACGACCAAGCTACTACAAGGTATGTCCTCAATTTTAACTTCATAAATTAATTATCTAAGGTATTCTTCGATCAAGTGAAGGTGTTTAACAACGTAAATTAATTATTGGGACAACAAGAAAGGTCAACGAGAAGTCCATCAATTTTCAGTTCTATTGTAGAGCCAAGTTGTTAAAGTAGGCTTTCTTTCTTTCAAATTGGAGTTGATAATGTTTTACTTGAAAGATTACTTGTATTAAATAAGGTTGGAGGTAAGAAAATTACATAGTTATTGTTAACGTTGTAAATGGACACAATTGAGGCCGTTCTAGTTGGATTAAAGTTTTGTTAGTATTGTCGTTACTATGGTATTGTATTTAAAGGTAATTTATATATGTTGAAGGGATATAAAGGTGATTATGAATGAGTATAAGTGTTGCTGATCGCGTTCACATTATGTTTCTTTCCATGTGGTTGTGATTTTATGAAATAAAGATCGAACACCGTATTTTGGTGTCATGGTTTTCGGTGGGCTACTTGGAACTTGTATTGAATAATGTTGAAGTAGTTTTATTGTATATGGATGGTGGTTGTTGTTGTTGGTATGGCTGTGCTAATCGGAGTGTAATTTGAAGGATGGATAGGGCGAGATATAAGGGAAATGCTTCCCGATTTCCATTAACCTCTTAACTAATTAATATACTAGTCGAGAAGTGTGAATGAGGAAACTATTCCTATGGGTGGTTGGTTGTAGAGTTATAAGTTAAAAAGTTGTAGTGTATTAATAATAGTGTTACTTTCGTATTAAATAGGTTCAACTGGTAATGAAGCAAGCTTGGTTATGGTTGATCAATAAAAGGTATGTAAAGCCTATCCTTTCTTTTCTTTTGGCATGTCTTAGATATAAGTGATATGTGATATGAGCTTTGGGGATAATTCCATTCATAAGCTTTGAGTATGATTGATGACTCTTTTTCACTTTTGGATGTTAAAACTTTTAAAGTAGTTGAGCTATTTCCCTCGAGCCTTCTATATGTTGAATAGTGATTGGATGTATAAGCTTTTATTCTTAAGGACTCTACGATGACAAATGTCTCTGATTCTATAAGATGTTTAACATTGTCTTGATACATGTCTAGGATTCCTGAGGCTCTATTTGATATGATCCATAATGACCTTTAGAGGGTACTTGAGACAATTACTATCCTGATCTTCAAGTGATGGTTTACTTGACTATTTTATTGAGTTTCAGATAATGGTTTAATTTGCATATGGTTACTCACTACTCTTTTCGTGCATACTGTCAAAGCATCTTTTACCGAGTCCTGGGCTGGGTATGATATATATATACGATGATATGATGATGCCCTGACATGGTCATGGCACTGAGTCTTATAATGGGCCGGGTATGTTATCATACACAGCTTCACTATATCTTCACCGAGTCCCATAATGGGCCAAATTTGGTATGATATATGTATATGATGATATGATAATGCACTGGCATGGTTATGGCACCAATTCCTATAATGGGTCGGGTACGGTATAAATGTACACTACATCTTCACCGAGTCTCTCACTAAAGGGTCGGGTATGATATATATATGCATATAATGATATAATGATATATTTGTAACACCGATCCCCACAACGGGCCGCTTATGATATGTGATGATGATATATATGACTTTATTTCATAAGATGCAGGTACAGTGATTTGTTAATTGTCATACTTGTCTCTTGCGTCCCTATTTCCATTGTAATCTACTTATGCTATTATATGCTTTATATACTCAGTACGTATTCCGTGCTGACCCTTTTTTTTTGGGGGGGGGGCTGTATTTCATGCCTGCAAGTACAGACACTCGTTTTGGGAATCCACCAGCTTAGGATTTCCACTCAGTGATTTTGGGAAGAGCTCCATTGTGTTGGAGCCTATCTTTTTTGTACTAATCTTCTATTGTATATATATCCATTTATTCAGGGGTACGACAGGGGCCTGTCTCGCCATTTGACACCATTGACACTATTAGAGTTCTATAGATATATGTGTGGGTTATGTGTATACGTGTTAAGTTGTGTCCATATGACTTCTATTTTGGGACATTCTCTTTCGTAGTGGCAGCCTTGTCGGCTCACGTATATGTACATAAAGGGGCAACCCCACATGTTATGACAGTCTCGTCGGCCTATGGACTATTTTACCTATTGATAAGTTGTGACCCCTCAATAGGCGGGTTGTGCTAGTATCTGAACATGTGAAAGTTTGAGATAATGTTCTATCTCCTTAAGTTATAAATTAAGCATGGTTTACTTATAGTTAATAGGGGTATATATGAGTGTCAATCTTGGAAACCAGTCACGGCCTACGGGGTTGGGTCGTGTCATTCGTAGACAAACCTCCACCTTCGTAGAGCTTGTCTCCGCGTTCGGGGAGAACTTTTAGGGACCTGTCAGTGAGGTCTTTTAAGAGCTGATGCCAACCCTTTTCTCTCTATTTCCAACATTTCAAAACATGATTTTTAGAGAAAATCTTGATTATTTTTTATCATTATAGTCCAGTGCTTTGGGGATTCTTGTGGGAACGTTTCGAGACCATTTTTCGTCCTAAAAACCTTGTAAGTTTTGCGTAAATTTTATTATTTCTTGCATTTTAACACTATTCTAGGGATTGAAGTTGGTTGGATTATTTGAGCTCTTCCGTTACTCGTAATATGCCTATTTTTGGGGCACAAGTTCCTTGAATTATTAGAGACCTTGTGACGGAGTTGGTTTTTTGATCTGGCACCTAATGTCGAATTTTGACCTAATTTTAGTTTTGTTTGTAATTATAGCAATATGGATATCGTTGGTCTTATTTTTATATGTTCTTCAACAATTTGATATAGTGAAATGTTTTGGAGGCAGTCCGAAAAGGAAATACTCAAATTTAGCGTTTCGAGTGCGGTTTCAACTTTGAGGTAGTCTATGGCTTACTTTTTTTAGACTTGATTTGTCTAGAATTAGTATATTTTGAGAATTAATGCATGATTGGGTTGGTGATTTAGGTGTTGATAGTGCATTGAGAATTTGGGAGCCGATGATCATCGTTAGTGATTAGTTGGGGTTCTAGTTGTTGGATCCTTATTCTTGGTGATTTTTTGGCTTGTTTATATCTTTTTAAATCCTTAGAGCTTGCTCCTAGGTGATTTGAACATAGGATGTGCCTTTGTTTGACTTGCTTAGTTTTTGCTGACGTTTGTTGTGATTTCAGTGTATGCTTATATCTTGCTAGCTTTTACTATTGAAATGTTGGGCCTGAGGCCATGTTTTTGGTACACCAGATTCTCATGTTAGTGATTTGGCATCTCTAATGGGATTTTTACTCAACTGGAGTGATATATGATTTTGACTTATTACTTTTATTGATTTGCTTCACCTGTGTTAAAAACCCCTTTTTAATGAATAAACTGGAAATTTCAATATTTTTATATTTATAACAAAGTGTAATGATTGAAATGAAATATCAGTGATATTTTAATTATGGAAATCCTATTGAGAAGATCGAGGCGTGAATTTAGGATGACTTATTGATACATAATTTAGATTATATTATTATTATTATTGAAAAACTCGAGGTGTGAATTTCTGGTGGCCTGTTGATACATATCTCAGGTATTATTATTATTATTATTATTATTATTATTATTGAGAAACTCGAGGTGTGAATTTCGGCTGGACTATTGATACATATATCATATTATTATTGTTAATACTATTATTGAGAAGCTTGAGGTGTGAATTATAAGCGGCCCATGATTCATATTTGGGTACTATTACTATTACTATTATTAGGAAGATCGATGAGTGAATTTTAGGCGCTTTAGGATATTTTTAAGGATATAGAGCCTTAGCTACAAGTTTACATTGAGTATTCTTTCGGTAGTTTTATCATATGGGATTATTGATTTGCGCTTACTTGGTATGTTGAATTTACTTGACTGGCGTATGATTATTCCTGTGCCCCTTTCCCCATATTTATAGTTTGTATTCTTATCTTATTGTTATTAGTATTATGATGCTACTTATTATATACTTTATTCCTTCTGAGTTTGGTCGGCCTATAATGCCTACTGATTACCCCATGTTTTGTTACTCATACTGCACTTTTGCATCTTTTTGATAGCTACCAATTTGAGTCACCCTCAGCGCACACCAGATTATTTATAACAAAGCTAGTTTTGGATTGTGGTGGCCTTCCTGCGTTTAGAAGCTTCCTACATTCCCTTTTTTGCTCTAACTTATCTCTTTTATTTTGGACAGTTAGATCTGTATTGTATATTTATATATTTTGTCAGCTTTTATACTTAGCAGCTCCTGTATAGATGACACCAGGTCTGCGGTTTGGTCTAGTGTCAGTTCGTCATTTTTTTGGTCACTATCAGGCCTTTTGTATATTTTGTATCGTATTTAAATATCTATACCTTGGACTAACTTTTCTTGGGTTATATTATTTTGCTTTTACCTTCTTATGTTATTTATTATTTAATTAGATTGAGATTTCTTTTCCGCTTTTCTTGTGTTTGTCTTACCTACTCGAGGGTTATGGTAGGCGCCATCATGACGCGAATTTGGGTCGTGACACAGTGGTATTAGAGCTTAGGTTCACTGGTCTCACCATTATAGGATCATGTATCTAGTAGAGTCCCACCGATCGGTACGATGATATCCACATCCAATCTTCGAGAGGCTATAGGACATTGCTAGAAATTAAGTCACTATTCTTGTTTCTGATAGTGCGCTAATAATGACGAAGAACTGGAAATCTTATTGTCTTAACTCTTTCTCAAATGGAGAGGACGAGATCTAGTCGGTGTGGATGAGGACATCCTTTTCCTACAGATAAAGCCCTAGCTTCGGGCAGGGGCCGAGGCAGAGTTCAAGCCACAACACTAGTGCCGGAGCCAGATATATAGGTTGAGTAGTTCAAGCCTCAGCCAGTGGAGGAGCATCTAACCCAGCCTCCACCCAAATTTATGGACACACTAGTGTTATAGGATACTTTGTCCTGGATCCTCAGTTTCAAGGAGGGTATGTCTTCAGAGGGACACTACCTAGCATATCTGCCAGACCCAGGTTTGAGAAGATGCTTAGACTTCCGGGCAAGTAGGGGCAGTGTATAATTCAGCCCCAGTTCTAAAACCTACTACTACCGCTCCTTATCTAGTGATTCAACCTATTTCTACAGTTTTTCAGCACATGAAAGCAAGGCCGGTTATGACCACAAAGGAGCATAAGATTTTAAAGAGGTTTATCAGATTGGACCCTCCCAGGTTCTCAGGTGTCACAGGCGAGGATGCCCATGAGTTTCTTGTTAGTTTCCAGGAAAGGTTACATAACCTTTGATTGGTGGAATCCCACAGAATCGATTACACCTCTTTCCAGCTGGATGGACCAGCGAAGCAGTGGTGGAGATTTTATCTTAGTTGCAGACCAACGGAATCGCCGCCTATGTGAAAGAATTATTTCTCTAAGGCTTTCTTGGAGAAGTATGTACCCCACAACTTCAGGGAGAGATTGAGACATGAGTTCACAAGGCTAGTACAGGGATAGATAGCATTCAAAAAGTATTAGTATCAGTTCCATATGCTCTCTAAGAAGACTACCATGATCATGACAACAAAGAAGGAGCGGGTACGCCTATTTGTCAGAGGATTATCTGTTCCTTTGAGGTTGGCTATAGAGAAAATGGTTGCATCGAGCTGTTCATTCATGCATATAATAGATCATTCCCATGCTATTGAGTCTATACGTCATGAGGCCTACGGAGGCAATGATAAGAGGCCTCGCTGGTAGGGCAGTTTCAGTGGAAGGCAACCACATAGTAGGGGTCCTTTAGTCAGATGTCATCCCTAGCAGTATCAACCCAGTAGATCGGTACAAGCTGCCTTATAGTATAGTTATAGTGGATCAGCGGACGCTGGTAGTCAAAGTGGCCAAACATTGGGTCAGTCTTCTTGGGGTCAGACTTCTAGGTATTCAAGCCATGATGGCCATTCTGGTTTAGTCGGGACATTATATGGATGCTAATTCAGAGGGCCATGCTATGAGTGTTGTGTGGTAGGCCTCTTGGCTAGGGAGTTTCCTACTATTACATATCGTAGATGCCAGATACGCCAGAGTCAGCAGGATTAGCAAGTTCAGGCCCCAAGGCCTAGTTCAGCCACCTAGAGAGATTGTACAGGGTGGTAGAGGCGAGTCTCAGCATAATAAGATTGGTCTCCAAGAAAACCAGATAGGTGGTAGTGGTGGGCGCAGTCATATGTATTTTTTTATGAGTAGGCTAGAGGTAAAGACATCGGATGCTGTCATCATAGGTATGATCTCTGTCTCTCATCAGCCTGCCTATGCCTTATTTGATTCGTGGTCCATTTACTCATATGTGTCTACTCGTTATGCTACTCTATGGGATATTTTATATGAGTCATAATATATGTGCCTATGTGTGTAACTACCCCGATAAGTAATTCTTTAGTAGTGGATCGAGTGTATCGATCTTGTGTGGTTACTAATGTTGTGTATGATAATAAAGTAGATCTAATTGTGCTAGATATGTTAGACTTTGACTTGATTCTAGGCATATATTGGTTGTCTACTTATCATGCGGTTTTGGATTCCTTCTCCAAGACCATTACTTTGTGTATGCCTGGTATTTCTCCGGTCATATGGGTAGGTACAATTAGTCATGGACCATGTGGTTTGATTTCCTTTCGTAGGGATTAGCGTTAGTGGGGAAAGTGTGTCTAGCCTATCATTCTTATGTCTGTAACACTAGTGCTGATACTCTTTCTATTGATTTTGTTCCAGTGGTCCGAGAGTTCCATAATGTATTTTACATAGATCTACCTGGCTTTCCTCCTGAGTATGAGATTGATTTCGGCATTGATGTTGAGCCGGTTACGTAGCCAGTCTCTATTCCACCGTATAGGATAGCTCTGATTGATTTGAGAAAGCTTAAGGTAAAGCTCCAGGACCTCTTGAGTAAGGGGTTTATTAGGCCCAGTATGTCTCCTTGGGGTGCTCCTATTCTGTTCATGAAGAAAAAAGATGGTACCTTGTGTATGTGTATTTATTACAAGCAACTGAATAAGGTTACCATTAAGAATAGGTACCCGATGCCTCAGATTTATGAATTATTTGATCAGCTCTAGGGTGCAGAAGTGTTATCTAAGATGGACTTGAGGTTAGGGTATCGCCAGTTAAGGATTAGGGAGTCAGATATCCCTAAGACTGCTTTCAAGAATCGATACAGGCAATATAATTCTTAGTCATGTCTTTCAAGTTGACCAATTCACCCGCAGCATTCATGCATTTGATGAACCGTGTATTTAGGCCCTACTTGGACTCTTTTTTCATTATATTCATTAATGATATTCTAGTCTTCTCTTGGAGCAGAGAGCAGCATGCTCAGTATTAGAGGATAGTACTTCAGATTTTGAGGGATCAGCAATTGTATGCCAAATTCACTAGGTGTGAATTTTGGCTTGAGTCTGTGGCATTCCTAGGGAACGTGGTGTCCAAGGATGGGATTATGGTATATCCAAAAAATATAGCGGAAGTTCATTATTGGGCTAGGCCTATTTCTCCTATCGCGGTTCGCAATATCATCGGGGTAGTAGGGTATTATAGAAGGATTGTGGGGGGGTTCTCTTCCATTACAACACCTTTAACTAGATTGACTCAAAAGAATGTTCCCTTATAGTTATCTGACGAGTGTGATCTGAGCTTCCTAAAGCTCAAGGCCTTGTTGACTTTATATCCAATTCTTATTATTTTTGTTGAGAGCTAGGGATTAACACTGTATTGGGATTAATAGTGTATTGGGATTCTTCAGGCATTGGCTTGGGTTGCATTTTGGTACAGAAGGGTAGAGTTATTGCATATGCTTTGAGACAGCTAAAGGTGCATGAGCAGAACTACCCCACACATGATTTAGACTTGGCGGTGGTAGTCTTCGCATTGAAGATTTAGAGGTATTACTTATATGGAACCCATTGTGATATCTATACTGACCACCGTACTTCAGTACATATTCAGCTAGAATGACCTTAATTTGAGGCAGCTCAGGTGGTTGGAGTTGCTGAAGGACTATGAGGTCACCATTCTTTATCACCCAGGCAAGTTAAATGTGGTAGCAAATGCTTTTGGTAGCAGATGCTTTGAGCCAGAAGGTGGTGAGTATGGGGAGTTTAGCATTCTTATCAGTTAAGGAGCGTCCTCTAGCTTCGTACATTCAGTCCTTAGCTAAGCAGATGGTTTGCATTGATATTTCTGAGTTGAGCAAGGTACTTTCTTGTGTATAGGCTAGGTCTTCCTTGATGGAGCAGATTCGAGCACAATAGTTTGAGGACCCATAACTAAGGGTGATTCGTGATAAGGTACTCAATGGGGAGGCTAGGAAGGTAACTTTAGATCTAGAGGGAATTTTGAGTATTGAGGGTCATATCTGTGTTTCTTGAGTTGGAGATCTAGTCAAGCTCATCCTTGAAGAGTCCTACTGTTCCAGATATTCCATTCATCCTAGTGCGGCACTTATGTATTGCAATCTATAAAAGCATTACTAATGGTGTAGGATGAAGCGAGATATTGTATCTTTTATCGCTAGGTGCTTAAACTGTTTGCAGGTTAAGTTCGAGCATTAGAGGCCAGGTGGTTTGACACAGTAACTACCCATTATAGAGTGGTAGTAGGAGCGGATAGCTGTGGAATTTGTAGTGGATTTACCATGTACCTCCCAAGGTTTTGATTCTATTTAGGTTATCATAGATCGATTGACTATGTTCACTCATTTCTTACCGGTCCAGACTACCTACACTTCACAAAAGTTAGCTTAGATTTAGATTCGAGAGGTGGTCTAATTGCATGGGGTTCCAGTATCTATCTTTTCAGACTGTGGTACTCAATTCACTTCGCACTTTTGGGGTCTATTCAGAAGGAGTTGGCACCCAAGTCGAGTTTAGCATAGCTTTCCACCCTAGACCGATAGCCAATAAAAGAAGACTATTCAGGTCTTGGAGGATATGCTACCGGCCTGTGTTATTAATTTTGGAGTTTAGTGGGATCAGTCCATGGCTTTGGAAGAGTTAGCATATAATAATAACTATCATTCGAGCATTGAGATGGCACCTTTTGAGGCATTGTATAGTAGGATATGTCATTCCCTAGTAGGTTGGTTTGATGCATTTAAGGTTAGGTCTTGGGGTACTGACTTGCTGTGGGAGTTGATGGAAAGAGTTTTTATGATTCAAGAGAGGCTCTGTACTGCCCAGAGTAGGCAAAAATGTTATGCTGATCGGAGGGTGCGATCTTTTGAGTTTATGGTTGGAGACCGGGTATTCCTGCGAGTGTCGTCCATGAAGGGCGTGATGTGATTTAGGAGAAGGCGTAAGCTTGGCCCAAGGTTCATTGGCCCTTTTGAGATCTTGAGATTGGTAGGGGAGGTAGATTTTAATTTGGCCTTGCCCTCATCAGTATTAGGTATTCACCCTATATTCAATATTACTATGCTACGGTAATACATCCCAGATGAGTGTCACGTGCTTCAAAGGGATTCAGTTCAGTTTGATGAGTCCTTGTCCTTTGAGAAGGAGCCTATAACTATTTTGGACAGGAAGGTTAGGATGTTATGGTCTAAGGAGATTCCATCGATGAAAGTCTAGTGGAGCCATCATCCGAATTAGGAGGCTACATGGGAGACCGAACAGGATATGCGGACCCGATGTCCTCACCTATTTGAGGCCCCTAGTATTTTCTTCCTTAACTTTTGATGACGAACGTCGTTTAAATAGTGGATGTTGTAATGAACTCCAAGGTTATTTTTGAGCTTTTGCTTGTTTTTACTATTTTACTCCTTCCCATAGCTTTTTTATAGCTTATATATGATGTTGGGATGGGTAGCTCACTTCCTAAGGTGTCTGATTGAGTTTTGAGGTGGTTTCTCTATTTTTTAGGCTTAAGGTTTGAAAAAGTTGACTTTAATCAACATACGGAGTTCAGGCATCGTATGAGAATTCTAACGGTTCCATCAGCTCCGAAAGGGCTATTTTGGTTTAAAGGAAGGTTGGTTTGGGTTTTTGAGTCTTTGTTTTGAGTTTAGGAGGTTTTTCCATTTCAACTTTAAATTTGGACAAGTTTGACTGTGGTTAACATTTTGGGTTAATGAGCTCAGACAAAAATTCCATCAGCACAGTTTGCTTCGTAACGTCAAGTTTACTCTAGAACAACCTTTGGTTCAGTTCTCAAGGTGCTCGAAATGAGTTTTTGTCCGTTTGTGAATTTTGTAAGCTTTCTTTGGAAAGTTTTAACTTTGGTCAACATTCCATCAAAACGACCTCCATTGGGAAATCCATCGATTGTTTTAGTCTAGAATACCATTTACAGTTGGGTAGCATATTTCTTTTGTGTCGATGGAATTCAGAGCCCCGCTGAGGGATTTCTTTCCCTTGGTAAAAATGCACCTCAAATTTACTCTCCACGTTCACGGGCACCTAGCTGTGTTTGAGGAGGTCGATCCTTTTCTTCTCTGCATTCACAGGCTTCAGGACACGTTCGCGAAGGTATGGTAGATTGTACTCCGCATTCACAAACAAGCCTCCGCGTTCACGAAGAATATTGAGGGGCCTGGCAGTGATGTCTTTTAAGACCCAATGCCAGCCATTTTCTCTCCATTTCCAATTATCTTTTAAGACCCAATCATTTTTTTCCCGGTGCGTTGGGAATTCTTGTGGGAACGTTTCGAGATGGTTTTCCTTCCCTAAAAGACTTGTGAGTTTCTCATAAATTTCGTTATTTCTTGCATTTGAATGATGTTCTAGGGCTTGAAATTGGTTGGGTTGTTTAAGATCTTCCAGATCTCGGATTGTGCCCATTTTTGGGGCACAAGTTCCTTGAGTTATTAGGGACCTTGTGACAGAATTGGTTTTTTGATTTCATGCGTGAGTCCCAATTTTAAATTTTGACCCTATTTTAGTTTGATTTGTAATTATAGCAATATGTCTATTGTTGTCTTTGTTTTGATATTTTCTTTTATAATTTGATAGAATGACATCATTTGGAGGTGGCTCGGAAAGGAAAGACTCAAATTTAGAGGTTCGAGTGTGGTTTCAGCTTTGAGGTAGACTATGGCTTACTCCTTTTAGACTTGGCTTGGCTAGAATTGGTATATTTTGAGCACTAATGCATGACTAGGCTGGTGATTTAGGTGTTTATAGTCCATTTAAAAGTTGGGAGTCCATGATCATCATTAATGATTAGTTGGGGATTTAGTCGTTGGATCAATATTCTAGGCGATTTCTTCGCTTGTTTATATCGCTTAGAATTCTTAGAACTTGCTCCTAGGTGATTTGAACACAGGATGCCGTTTGTTTGACTATTTTGGTTTTGGTTGCCATTTGGTGTGATTTTGGTGTATGCCTACATCTTGCTAGCTTTTAATATTGAAATATTGGGCCCGAGGTCGTGTTTCTGGCACACCAGAGTCTCAGGTTAGTGATTTGGCACCTCCTATGCAATTCTTACTCAACTCAAGTGATATATGATTTTGACTTACTACTTTTATTGATTTTCCTCTCCGGTGTTAAAAACCATGTTTTAAAGAATAAAATGGAAATTTCAAGATTTTCGATTTATAAATAAGTCTAATGATTTAAAGAAAATACCAGTGATATTTTAATTATGCAAATCCTATTGAGAAGCTTGAGACATGAATTTCGGACGACCCAATGATACATAATTTAGGTTATTATTATTATTGAGAAACTCAAGGTGTGAATTTAGGGTGTCCCGTTAATACATATCGCGGATATTATTGAAAAACTCGAGGTGTGAATTTTGAGTGTCCCTTTGATGCATATCTCGGGTTATTATTATTCCTATTATTATTGAGAATCTCGAGGTGTGAATTCCGGGTGGCCCATGATAAATATTCGGGTTACTATTACTATTACTATTATTGGGAAGCTTGAAACGTGAATTCTGGGATCTTCATGATATTTTTGAGGATATTGAGCCTTAGCTACGAGTTTGCATTGAGTATTCTTTTGGTATTTTTATCAGATGGGATTATTTATGTACTTACTTGATTGGTCGGATTTGCTTGACTGTCGTATGATTATTCCTGTGCCCCTTTTCCCGTATTTGTCATTTGTATTCTTCAATCATTGTTATTAGTATCATCGTGCTTTTTATTATATACTTTATTACTTTTGAGCTTGGTTGGCCAATGATACCTACTGGGTACCCTGTGTTTTGAGACTCATACTTCACTTCTTCATCTTTTTGATGTAGCTCCCTATTCGAGCAACCCTCAGCACGCGCCTGATCATCCGTGGCGGTGCAAGTTCCAGATTGTGGTGACCTCCCAGCGTTCAGAGACTTGCTACGTTCCCTCTTTTACTCTTACTTATATTTTGTATTTTGGGCAGTCATATATGTATTGTATATTTATACATTGTTTCACCTTTTGTACTTAGTAGCTCATTTATAGGTGACACCAGGTTCGGGGTTCGGTCTAGTGTCAGTTCATCATTTTTTTTGGTCACTATCAAACCTTTTATATATTTTGTATCTATTTACATATCTATACCTTGGCATGACTTTTTTGTGTTATATTATTTTTATTCCGCCTTCTTATGTTATCAATTATTTAATTAGATTGAGATTTGTCTTCCCCTTATCTTGGGTTTAGCTTGCCTAATCGAGGGTTATGATAGGCGCCATTATGACCCGAATTCGGGTCTTGACATTTCCTTTATTGGTTAGTTTCCCCAAGTGGAAATACTCAACTCATCAAGTAGTTGAAAATATGTGCATAAGAAGGTAATTCAGTCACCACTAAAGCTAACAATTGTTCATCAAAGAACTCTTCTTGAATCTGCCTTTGTTCACCAACATGGGACGAACTCTCCAACCTGGACATGGGATCATTAATTTTATTTTCATACCCCTTGTGATCCTTAAATTTTATGTTGAACTCTTGAAGAAATAGAATCAACCTAATTATTCACGACTTTGCACCCTTTTTATTGAAAATGTACGTGATAGCTGCATAGTTAGTATAAACAAAAACTTTAGTCCCTACTAACAAAGAGCTGAAGTTGTCGAATGCATAGAGATGGACCAACATTTCTTTCTCTGTCACTGTGTAGTTGGATTGAGTTGCATCCAGTGTCTTTCTCGCATATAGATAGAGTGAAATAATTTCTCCTTCCTTTAACCCAGGACTGCACCTACTGCTACATCATTTGCATCACACATCAATTCAAAAGGAAGCTCCCAACTTGGAGAACATAGTACTGGGCCTTTTATCAAGTTGTTCTTCAAGGCCTTAAAATATCTAATGCATTGCTCATCAAAGTAAAATTTAACCTCCTTTTGTAGTAGACTACACATAGATCTTGCAGTGTTAGAGAAATCCTTGATAATTCTTTTGTAAAACCTAGTGTGACCAAGGAAATTTTGTCATCCCTTTTACAGAGACTGTAGGGGGAGGCTTCTCAATCACCTTCTCTACCTTGGCACAATCAACTTTGAGCCCTTTCTTAGAAACCTTATTGCCAAACAAAATCCCCACCTTCACTAGAAAATGGCATTTTCCCCAGTTTAGGACAAGATAAGTTTCTTCACATCTTGCAAGCACCCTGTACAAATTTTGTAAACATCTATCAAAATACTCCCTAAAAACTAAGAAGTCATCCATGAATATCTCTACAAAGTCTTCGACCATGTCATGAAAAATGGCCATTATACATCTCTGTAATGTAGCTGGGGCATTACACAGTGCTGAAGGCATATGTACCATAAGGACAATTGAATATAGTCTTCTCCTAATCCTTTGGAGCAATCACAAATTTGATTATATCCTAAATAGCCATCCAAAAAATAGTAACACTCCTGCCCTGAGGAAATGGGTAGTTGTCCTTCCTAGTGGCCTTATTTAATTACTTGTATTCGATGTATATGCGCCACTCTGTGACTATACTTGTTGGAATATGTTCATTATTTTCGTTGGTGATCAATGTCATGCCTCCTTTTTTAGGCAAATACTGAATTAGGCTGACCTACTTGCTGTTAGAGATGGGGTACACAATTCCTGCATCAAGCAACTTAATGACCACTTTCCGCACCATATCCTTCATAATCAGATTTAACCTGCACTGAGGTTCTGCACTCAGATTATGACCTTCCTCCATGATTATCTTGTGCATGTACAAGGTTAGGCTAGTGCCATATATGTTAGCCTATAACCTTCTTCCTCCTTTTTAATACATCCAGAGATGCTTCAACTTGTACTTTTAATAAATCTGCAGAAAGGATTATGGTAAAGTTCTATTAGCACCTAATAAACACATACTTGAGATAGAAGGGGACAACTTTTAGCTCCAATTTAGGCACTTTTTCAATTAAGGGCTAGGTAGGAGGTCCCAAGACTTCACTCATAATAGGAACATCTAGCATACTTGATAACTGCTGCAGTTCAACATACCCTTCTATATCCTGTCCAATTATCACTCTCTCTATAGGTCCTTTATTGTAACATACTGAGCTGCTATGTCTTCTTCAGTAACTATAATTCCTGAGATCTCTTCATAGACAGTAGACAACTTCATTTCCTTGTAAACATCAAAGACCTCGACCATTTCATAGGCCCTCATTGTCAGTCTACCAACAACCACATCAATCAAGGGTCCTCCAGTTGCTAACAAAAGACGTCCCAGAATGAATAGAACTTCTTGGTCAGGCTCAAAATCAAAGATAACAAAGTGCACAGGGAAGATGAGAGTTCCCACTTGGTCTAAGACATTCTCAATAATACCATTAGGCCTAGCCACTGTACGGTCTGCCAGTTGCAATATTATAGTAGTAGGCTTTATCTTTCTGAGGCCCAGTTTTTGAAATATGGATATAGGCATCAAGTTGATACTTACACCCAAATCATATAACCTTCTTGCATTGATGTACTTATTAATTGTGATTTGCATTATGAAACTCATAATATATTTCAACTTGGTAGGTAGCTTATTTTGAATTCTGGAGATACACTCATCAGTAAGTGCTACCATTTCATATTCAGCCAACCTGCTCTTGGTAGCTACAAATATCTTTCACATATTTGACATACTTAGGAATTTCCTATAAAACATCAATTAAAAGTGTTAACCAGTACATGCTTAAGGAGTTCACTAAACTTACCAAAGCATTCATCCTCTTTTTGCTTTTTAAACTTTTATGGAAATGGAGGAAGTGGTTTTGCTCTTGGCTCATTAATAAATCTTAGCTCACTCGGCCCAGATTCATCAACCATATTTCCTTTATCTATTTTCATTTTAATTTTAGAATCCAACTCTCTATTTGATGACCACTACGAATACTCACAATATTTAATTTTTGGGGTTGGGTCAGTGTTACCTGTCAAACCCCCTTATAGGAGAGAGTTTTGTGCACTTACAAACTACCCAAACTACTTCTCTAAATTTGGGGTAGCCAGCAGATTACTGTGTACATCTACAACTAACCTGGCTCGATCAACCATGATTTGTTTTAGCATCTTTTCTATACTCATATTTCCCTATTTTCTTCTCGGCTGATTATCCTAGCCCTGATGCTGATATAGTTGTCCACCACCCTGTGGTTTGTACTAGTTCTGACTTTAATTCTAAGCCTGGTTACCACACCAAAAGAAGTTAGGATGGTTCCTCCAACTTGTACTATAGGTGTTTTCATAATTGTGGTGCATTCCACCTCTTTGAGTATTCTCCAAAAAGCTGATAGACTCTAGATTAGCTCCACAATATTTATCTGAATACTCACCACTGCAACATACCTCATACCACAATTACTGGAGCATGTTGTTGTCCTAATGATAAGTTGGTGAACTGGGTGTTCATCATGTTGTACATGGCTATAATTTGTATAGTTAAAGTTATTACTACATCTACCTCAAGCAACATCCTAGCTGTTTTATGTACCACAGGTCTACTATTGTTTCTATTTCACTCAGGATTTGCCTATGATATGCGATTCAGTAAAGCATAACATTCAGCATATGTCTTCTCTAAAGACTATCCACCTACATTAGAATTAAGAAAAATCTTTATATTGGGTTCCAAGCCTTCAATGAAGGTATGGACCAATACTTCGTTAGTATGATGATGATGAGAACAACTAATCAATAAGGACTAAAACCTATCCCAAGCTTGGTATAGATTTTCTCCTCCTCTCTTTTTAAAACTTAATATCTCACTCCTCAGCTTTGCTATCTTTCCCGAGAGGAAGAACATTATCAAGAATTTCTTTGCTAGATCATTTTATGTAGTGATGGAATTTACTAGTTCAAACTTCAACCACCTCTTTTTCACCCCAAATAGAGAAAATGAAAACAAGGTAAGCCTCACATAATCAGGGGATACCTCAGTAGGTGTGTAGGTATCACTAATCTCCAGAAAATTCTGGATATGCACTTGAGGATGAACTTTCAATTAGTATGCAAAAGCTACACCATGTTCTGCTTCGGCTTGAATCTACTCCAGGCACCAATTTTCTGATACTTGAAGTAACATTAGTTGCGAGTGGGTTTACCACACTGTGCACTATCATAGTATCTGCTTTCTCCATAGCCTCTTGTTCATGCTCAACATGAGGTATGTGATTTTAGAGAGCTGTTCGTCTCCTTTGTTGATGTAAAAATCATTCTCGCTTTGCCAACTGCTCTACAATTTCTCCATCTCTTTTCAGCTTGACGAAAAAAGTTATCTACAATAAATGAAAGATAAGATCAAGTAGTTAATACTTTTCACAAATAATTAATAAACTCGAAAATTAAATAATTGGCGATTTTAAAGTCTCCAACAATGGCGCAAAAAATTTGTTGTTTCCAATAGTACACGCAAGGGTACGTGGTCAACCAATAAACTTAGTGACTCTTTTGAGTCGGATTATCGAACTCAAAGGACTTTAATTTGACAATTAATCACTTTCTGATGTAATTAAACTAAATGTTCTTGTGTAATAAAGTTGTAATAGTCGGTTTTAAACTAATGATTTTAAGAAATTAAAATTCACTAACTAGCTAGCAAATGGTTCAGTTTAAAATAAGGTTTTTACAAGTTGAGAGAAATCCTAGGGTAGCCGCACAAATTGAGTTCTAGCCTAATATTTATTACTTCAGTATTCAATAGGTTATCACGTTACTGATTCACAAGGTTAAATTTATGATCATAATCTTTCGACCTCTAATCATCTACTACTTTTGACAGCCTAACTACATCATTGAGCAAGGATAGACATGAACCAACTATAGAGAATTAAGCTATCATTTTTCATGTTAAACGAGGCATATAGTTATATTTCTATCCTATATGCAAAAAATTTAAACTTTTTTTGCTAGAATGAACACGTTCCTCATATTTCTTATTCTATCCCCCCATTCATCTCTCGAGTTTAAGAGTGGAAATTATGTGTATCATAATATTGATTAGACATTAAAATAAAGAAAAATATAATTCAAGAATAACTTACATAGTAACTCGTCTTCTTCCAAAGAAAAATCAACATTATACCATAACTCATGGACACAACCCTAGAATAAGGAAAATTAGCCACTCATTGTTCAAATTACCATACCAAAATGTTTAATGAACATTCAAGAGATTAATAAAATGAAAGAGTAGAAAAATAACCCTAAAGTTCATCACAAGAGTCACGCTAGTCGTGCTCTCCTCAATAAAAGACCGAATAATAAATAATTAATACACTTGGGCTATTTATAGAGTCTAAAAATTTGATGCGAGAAAAATTACATTGCCAGGTCTGCGATGCATACATGTTCCCTCAACTAAGATTTTGAAAATATTGCTTCATCTCCGTGACACGTGGCTAACACAGAATCCACTGCCTAATAATCTTTTGAAGCCAAATTATTGTGCCCAGGTTCACAACATGGAGGTACTCCCTCTTCAAGCATTTCACAATTTTGCAAGTCCATCCTTAGCACATTTAAGCCTTTATTTTCAGCGTAGCTTCCACTTTTGTCAATTTTTAATTCTTTTCTCTTGTGTTCCACCTTACAAACACCTAATCATATTGGTTAGTGTCAATAGAAGCAATTGACTCTAAAAATCCAATTAAAAGTATGGAATTCAATCTAAAACTTAGCTAAACATATGGGATAAATTAGCTTTTGTGCATATAAATACGCCCAAGATAGTGAATGTAACTGATAAAGAATTAGCAAGCCAACAAGGTTGCAACTGAAATCATATATACAATAAGATGACAAGGCTATAAATGGAAGCTGAGAAGACTCACCAAAGTATGTCCACAAGTTTCTATAAATACTACAACTCAACTAGTTGGAAGAAAAACCCCAATGATACCAATAATTATATACAAAACTCATATATGTAAAACCTACAGACAACCAACAACTCTGAGAAGAATGGAGCTTACCAATTCTCAGCTAAGATAATACCCCAATAGCAAAGGCCAATCAAGGCCCTTGTCTGAACCTGCATCACAAATTCGACGTTCCCTGACAACTGAACGTTAGTACGAATGAAAATACACTGCTAGGAAATGAGGAAACTAGAATTATAACTAGCTGTAGTAAAAATGATAATAGAGATACCACTTGAAATTGAAACTCTGATAGCTTACATGGTCGACATCTGACCTCATAGCAATCATATGCATGGAATGCTCATGAAATCATATATTTTGAATACATATAAGTATAGTTTCAAGTGCATGACATACCTGTCAAATGCTAGAAATGATGGTCTCTTCCGTAGCAAAACGACATTATATTGACAACCAGTGGCCATCTGTATAATATATATAATCTTTTGGGCAAATAAGCCACCTTTCCTCCGATTATACCTCAGAGTCCTTGCATAATATTTCATGTATGAAATAAACTTTGAATGCACATAGTAGGACATAACAAGAACTCAGCAAATCTTGACTTATTGGTACTCTTATTCTCATACTCTTGTAACCACTTTTGTATAACATGCAAATGTCTTTTAGAACGTCATATGCTTTTACAATAAACCTAACACTTAACTCAACTCTATAAAGATAACTTAAAATTGAGGATGTTCAAAGAGCTTAGGGTGCTTAAAGAATCTCATCGTAACTTCAGTTAACTTTCATACGATCATTTAGGCCTATAAAATTCAAAACAGACTCAAAGCTCTTGACTCGACTTCAATCTAGAAAATTAATCATTTCAAAACTCAAAAAGATACTGACAAAACTTGATTTAATTTATGAACAACTCTAATTGGGTGAAATTATAAAAACTCAAAAGGAGACTGACAAATTTGACTTGATTTATGAACAACTCTAATTAGGTGAAATTATGATCCTTTTTCGGTACAAGGATACTTGACAAGTATACCCTCACAACAATAGAGTACAAGATTTATTATGACTATTATTTTGAAACATCATTTTTGTAAATAGTTTATGACAAGAAATAATGGATTAATAAATCCCTTAGGTGCAGCATAATAATTATTCAATATTTTAGTCTTATTCTTAGGACAATAGTTTGCTAATAGATTAATGAATAAGAAAATCAATAGAAAAAAGCTTTAATAGTCAAACATACTTCACAATCTTACAAGCATGATAATGATATGATAAAATTAAGTATTAAGATCAGTTGACATCTCAATGTCTTTCACAAAGGGTCTTCCTAGCAGTATAATTGTAAAAATGACTCATTCGATGATTTGCAATTTATAGAATTCATGTGATATGAAAAAAAGAGCTTGCCTTAACATACCTTGAATACGAATTTGAATAACTTGATTTATATAATTAATTTTCTTTAGAGAATCAAATATAGCATTGAAAGATTTTTCTTCTATCAAATTGGCTTCAACATGCAACTATGATCACAACATCTGAGTAAAGTAATTTAGCTTGCCTTATGTATGAAGAAAGGAGACAACATGAATAAGTACGTGCATATACATGCATAATAATAGCTTAAGTATCTATATTTTTGTAAGAAAAATTAACTAGGAGTTGCTGGAAATTTTTATGAGGTGAAAAATGAAAACAGAAGGAGCATATGTATATATATTTTAATGTTGCCAACCTAACAACTTAAGTGCTACATCAAAGGGGAAAGTGGCAGCATATCTACATTTAAATCAAGTGTGCACCTACTTCTCCTCCATGTGGGTGGGGGGGGGGGCAATAATAAAATAAGTTTATATTATTACTCAAATATTCGGTTATTGCATAGCTTCGTAATAAAATATATATAACTTTTTGAATAAATCATTATAAATAAATATTTTTTGAATAAATCTATCTTATATAGTAATAATTTTGTGACATAACTACACTTACTATCTGCGTTAAAAAAACAATAAATTTTAAATATTCTATAAAATAATTCATGCACAAGTATATGATAACTAAATAATATTTCAAAAATATTTGAGGCATTTTAGGAAGAAACTAACAATATATATTTATCAAATTTAATTTAAAAATTGATTTTTCCGAACACAAGCGAGGTTATAGTTAAACTACTCAAATTTAAGCGCGTAATCCCTTGACATGAAATGAAGAACAATCGTAAACACTCGAGGTGTTACATCCTCGCCCCCCCCCCCCCCTAGAACCATTCATCCTAAAATGAAACTAACACTCACGGGGCTAAGTCTAAGAATTATTTCAAAGTTTTGAAAGAGGTTTCCTTATATACCAGGTAATTCTAAACTAAGAACTCAACCAACCCCAACCTATATGCCTCATAGGAAAATATATGAAACATAACAACAAGCACATGTGAAGCTAAAATCTTATCAATTAGAGTTTAACACCTAGGTAACTAAATAGAGAAATTTAACTTTATTTATCTACTCAAGTAGGTGTTCATAAGATGACATGTAATCTAGGAACAAATACGTCACATAGAATTACATGCTATATAAACAAAAGAACCCAAAAAACATGTAATCATATGCACGAGTGAGTCATAAAAGTAGGGCTTTAACCCATGAATATGTGGGCCTTGTAGGTATATGACGTATGAACAATTTAGCTAGAAAACATACTACTTATGTATAAATAAGTTGTGAATTATGTAATAGTACGTGCACCAAGAAATTCTCATAAAATAGTTTATTATCTGAAATTTATCATGCAACCTTATAATTAAAAGAGATGTGCAATTTGTTTAACTGTAAGCTCTTAGGCTTTGAAATCTTATATCATATAATAAGTAACTTACGTTTGACATATGAGCATGCGTTTAGTAACATTTAAACAGATAAACCTATACACCTATAAACCTATATCCCTTCCACAATTTAAACATTTAATACATGCACGAATAATCTTAATATTTATAAAAAAAAAATAACATTTAAAAAAACAAATTAGAAAACAGCAGACATATAGTTATGAAATTTTCAAAATATACATTCTATAGATAATGATCTTTGTTATGCAATTCACATGCTATAATGTGACCTATTAACATAATAACAAATACTTTATGATACTTTTAGCATGTGAGAGGTTTATTTCTAATATGTAGGCATATGCCATATAATCAATTTTTTTGGAAGGCAATATAACATATGGGAAATTAAGACTTGATCTCACAGACAACATGATTCAATTTGGATAATTCTAGATAGGTGTAATGAATCTCCAGGTCATTTTAGAAATAATGCATTCATTTTATCATTTAGAGCGCTCCTGTAGCAACCCCAAGTCATTTATAATTTGTTGGCACTGACTTTTTGGTCGCCTGATCGTTCGTTTGGGTTTTAGGCCCATTTCCTTATTTTGGAGCTTTTACAACTTGAAAAGCGAACTTCGGTCATAACTTTAGAAAATGATATCAAAACAGAACTCTAACAATTTCATCAACTCCAAAATAGCTAAATTAGGCTAGTAGCATAATGAGCATGAGTATTGAGAAAATTGATATGAGTTTGGGGTCATTTGGCGCTTTTGCCTTTGAAATCTGGCCCATGGTTGACTTTGGTTGATATTCTTGGAAAACACGCTTACATAAAAATTCTAACAGCGTAGTTGCTCCAAAATGTCAATTTTGGTCTAGAACGATTCTTTGTTTAGTTCCTAAGATATTTGATGTAATCTCGAGCCTATTGTGGAATTACGCTCAAAATAGTACTTGGATGTGAGACCCACTTTTAATCATAGCATCCTCGTTTAAAAATTTTGACTATGTCATTGAGCTCGAAATATAAAATTTGGTGGGGGTAGTATATCTCCTTTGCACACACGGGATTCTGAATGAATTTTGAGCACTGCATCAGAAAATTTAAACATGGTGAAAACCAGCTGATGCAGGACACCATGGCCTTCACATTCGCGAGGCCCTAGGCTGCAATTGCGATGTTCCAATAACTTTCCCTTCATGATCGTTCGGTCCCCTCTCGCGATTGTGATGAGGAGTTACCCACATTGACCACTTTTTCCCACCCAGTCGCGATTGCAATGAGCAATTCCATCTAGTCTTTATTTAAAAGACCAGATGCGATCAACTTTGAACTTTGATATTCGTTTTCTTATATCTCTCTTGTTTGGAGCTCAAAGTTAATGAATTAAGGGTCTAACTTCAAGAGAATTTCCAGGAAAACACATTGGTAAGCTCAGAAAGTGTATTAGAAGCTTCATTGGAGGTAAATTTGATGTTTTAGTTGTTAGTTGTCACATTTTCCGGTTAAGGTTTCTATAAATTTTGAAGTCCTATTTTGTGATTGTTTTAGCTCTGTTTCTAATTATTCTTTTGGCTAAGTTTTGGGTTTTCCACAAGGAACATCATGGTGCAACTTGTTTTGATCATGGGAGCCTTGGTTTTAGTCATTTGTCATACCTAAATACTGTTCTTTTTCATTTTTTCTAGCTTAAGCTTGAGATTATGTTTCATGTGTGGTTGTAGTTGATTCTAGTGTATGAATTATGATCCTTATTGGAACATGAGCATGGGGTAGCATCTAGGACATACTCTTGGGGTCAACTCTGGAATTTCTGATGTAGATCCCATATTTTTCTATTTTGGACTACAAAATTGGCCTGCCTTCAAATTTGTTAATTTTAGTGTCATAATGATCGTACTAATGTTATGATAGTATTATTTATAGTCTGGCAGCATTCAGAGTTGTTCAAAAGAGAAAAGCTTCAGTTCCATGAGTTAGAGCGCGCATGATCAACCTACAGGTAGGTTATGGTTTTTCTCCTCTTTATACTAAGCATGTTTATGCATTTATATACTGAAATGTATGAGCTTGGAGGGGTTTGGGCATCGAGCATGCAAAATTCCTAGAATTCATGTCTTAGGCGTTATTGTTGATCATCCATATCTGATAGTGCGTGCTGTTCCTTTGGTTTATATATTTGAAAGAATGTTTTTCCTTAGTCTAGGCTTAGACTAGTGTTGCCTTAGACTTATACAATTTTGGTGTCATTGGATCTTAGAACTTTTCTGACATTATTTCGGACACATTATCTCCCTGTAGACTTATCTAGAAAACTTGAGTTTGATAGTTTGAGCTTTAGCTATGAAGTAACACAGATTAGGAACCTTACCTCTATAATATCCTATTCTTCTATCAATCCTGTATGGCCTGGTTCTTAGTTTTGGAACTCTTTTCGATGGTTTTGGTTAGATATGGTTCGACTAGAGTGATTCATTGATGACGCTCGGTTTGGGGGTACTCCTCATGATGCTCCATTGTCAACTAATCCTAATTTTGACCGAATCGCCTCTGTTCATGGTTTAAATCCCCAATTCACTCAACTGGGTGAGGTTTAAGCCCCTACCTTGGTCGTATTACGTGGGTTCAAGTTTGTCGATCCTCATTTAGTCATGGTTCAATCCCACGAACTTTATATAGACTCGATTCAATTCTGTCTCTCCTCACTTAGCCGTGGTTCAAGCGCACTACCCTTACATAGCCTCAGTTCAAGTCCATCGCTCCTTATTTTTTTTGGCTCAACTATTTAGTTATTATTACCCGGTTCAAGTATGTGGTATCTCTATTATACGTTGTACAAATCCACGATTATCTATAGATAGGGTTCAAGTCCTTGGTTTTTTTTAAATCTCAGTACGGGTTCCTAATTCTCTAATAAATCTTTGGTTCAAGTCCTTATCTACTCTTAGCTCTGGGTTAAAGTTTTAGACTTTTGCGATAGTTCTGCTCAAGTCTAGGAAATTTGTGGAATTATTAGAAATTTATCAGATCCATTCATCTTACCTCAACTATCCATGGTCCTATCGAGAGTCTGTTAAGGTTATTACCTTAGACTTGCGCACGAGCATACCCATCGGATTTATGGGAACTTGGCAGATTTAGCTAGTTTCTTTCTCTTTGTGTGATTAGTATGTTCGTGAACATACCTACATTTACTTCTTACTTTGCCTTTGGCTATGGTTATTTTCTCGCATTTCAATTTACTTTTGCTTATCTTGCTAAGTCACCTATGATTCCTATTGGGTACCTATTGTTTTGGTACTCATACTAAACTCTGTATCTATTTTCATGATGTATGTCTGAGTACTAGCTATCGGTGTTAATTCAAGCTAGCTGCTGTCTTGATCAGAAGCGAGGGTGAGTACATAGTGTGTAAGAGTTACCCATCTCCCTTTATACATATATTTTCTGAGGCTGTGGGTGAGGATGCCCATGAGTGTCTACCTACTTGTCGGAAGTGGCTGTAGACTTTGGGTCTAGCAGAGCCAAGAGGAGCTGACTTTACTGCTTATCAGCTAGATGGTCCTACTCGATAGTCGTGGTGTTCATACATAGAGAACAGGCCATCTAGGTCTCCACCGTTGTCATGGGCTGAGTTTTTAGAGCCCTTCTTAGCCCATTCTATTCCCAAGAGCGTCTCAGATTTGAGATCAATTATTGCGGTAGGAGCAGTGCTCCATGTACGTATCTAAGTACGAGGCCCAATTCCATGATCTCTCCAGGCTTGCCTCCATGATCTTACCTATAGAGGAAGAGAATTTTTGTTGTATCGTTAGTAGGTTGAGGCTCTAGTTACAGATTGAGACTCAGTATTTAGTGTCTATGGGCTGCTCATTTTTTGATGTGGTAGACCATGCTGTACGCTTGAGTAGCTCTATTGCGAGAGCCAATAATGAAGCATCAAGAAAGCTAGGCAGGGGGATAGACAGGGTGAGCACCGCTTTAGACCCAGGGAGTCCTATGACATATCTCGCAAGAGTTTCAGCCGAGTCAGTCCAACCGCCCCTTCCAGGCCTCCCTTCAGACTTTAAAGCATGACCAGCACCATCAGGGTAGTTCTAGTGTCGCTCCAAGTTAGGGTTAAGATAGTTCACAGATGGGTTCTTCCAACCGAGGTGGACGACCTCCAGCTTAGAGCCAATAGTCATAGGGGTACTATGAGTGTGGGGAGCTAGATCATTGGTCTTGCAAGTGCCCTCAGCGTAGGCAAGCCTTACCAGCTCCACAAGATGTTAGACCTGCACTAGTAGTAGCACCTTCAGTTAGAGGCTGAGGCCAAGGATATGACCATAGGGGTGGTCATCAGGGTGCACAGGGAGGTCTCCGAGGAGGCAGGGCAGGAGGCAGGGTCGATTCACAGGGTAGAGGATCCCAGGGCCACTTTTTTGCAACTTCGGCTAGAGTTAAAGCTGAGGCCTCGGATTATGTGATCATAGGTACAATTTTATTATATCATCAACCCACATGCGCTTTATTTGATCCAAACTCCACCTATTCTTATATATTTTTATATTGTACCCCTAGACTGAGTATGTGTTCAGAGCCCTTAGTTGATCCATTGCATGTTTTGACCCAAGTAGGTGATTACTTAGTAGTGGATCTGGTCTTTAGATCTTGCTTGGTACCTATTTAGGGGAGAGAGACTAGGGTTGATCTTATTTTTCTTGATATGGTAGATTTTGATCTGATTCTGGACATGGACTAGTTATCCCCTCACTGCCCGGTCTTTGATTGCTATGGCTAGACTGTTACCTTAGCCATGCCAGATATTCAGGTAGTTTTATGGCAAGGTTTTTTTAACGCAGGCCGCTTGGGGGTGATCTCCTTTGTTTGGGCTGTAAGGTTAGTTGCTAGCGGGTGTTTGTCATACTTGGTTTGTGTTACAGATATGAGTAGGGAGGGCCCTACGGTTTACTCATTTCCTATAGTCTAAGAGTTTGCTGATGTGTTTCTTACTGATCTGTCTTGCATTCCTCCGAACTACGATATTGACTTTGCCATTGATGTAGAGCTAGGTACCTATCCTATTTCCATCCCACCATACTCTATGGCACCCATAGAGTTCAACGATATTAGTGTTCAACTTTCAAGATCTCTTAGATAAGGGATTTATTCGGCCTAGTGTATCACCTTGTGGTGACCCTTTCCTATTCGTTAAGTAGAAAGATGGTACTATGCATATGTGTATTGATTATAGGTAGTTGCATAAGGTGACGGTAAATAACCTTTAGACCATGCATAGGATTGATGACCTATTCGACCATCTTCAGGGTGTCGTGGTACTTTCTAAGATTGATTTGAGATTCGGCTACCACTAATTAAGGATTAGGGAAGCGACCATCCCTGAGACCTCATTTAGGACTCGATACAGCCACTATGATTTCCTAGTAATGTCTTTTAGATTGATTAATGCCCCTTCCGCATTCATGGACTTGATGACATTCTGGTATACTTGTGGAGTCGGAATAAGCATAAGCAGCATTTGAGTGTAGTGCTCCGGACTTTGAGCGATCAACAACTTTATGTCAAGTTCTCAAAGTGCAAGTTTTGGCTTGAGTCCATAGCATTTTTGAGCATGAGTGTCCAAGAATGGCATTATGGTAGATCCGGCGAAGATTGAGGCTATTTGTGATTGGGCCATGCCCACCTCTATGACTAAGATTCATAGCTTCGTCGGATTAGTAGGGTACTACATGTGCTTCATTGAGGGGTTCTCTATTATAGAAGCATCTCTGACTCAGTTGACTCTCTAGGATGTTCCATTTGTTTGGTCAAAAAAGTGTTAGAAGAGCTTTTTAAGGCTGAAAGAGTTGCTTATAATTGGTCCTATATTGACCCTTCCAATTGAGGGAGAAAGATTCACCATTTATAAATGGGTTTGGTATTGATGCAGTACGATCGGATTATTGCTTTTGTGATGAGGCAGCTTAATTTTCATGTGCGCAACTACCCTACTTATGATTTGGAGTTGGCGACAGTAGTTTTTGCACCTAAAATTTGGAGGCACTACCTGTATAGAGTTCGTTGCGATATTTACAGATCATAGGAGTTTTCAATATATTATGAGGCAGAGGGATCTTAATTCAAGGCAGCGCCACTGGATTGAGTTCCTGAACAACGGCGACCTCTATATTCTCTACCATCCGAGAAAGGCAAATGTAGTAGGCGACACCTTAAGTTGGAAGGCGGTCATTCCTTAAGTAATTGGATGATTCATCTTGACATCTTTGGTTTCCAGTGTGTGTTAGCTTATGTAGGAGCTCAGTCATCTCTATTGGATTAAATTCGTAGTCGTCAGTTTAAGGATGAGGATTTAGTTGTACTTTGAGATCATATTTTGAGAGATGACGTTGGCCTGGCTAATTAATATTCAGATAGGGTATTAAGGTTTTGTGGTCGTCTCTGTGTTCCCAGGGTTGGGGGTTAGATTATGTTGATCCTTAGCAAGAACCATGATTCTAGATATTCTATCCATCCAGGCACTGCTAAGATGTATCATGACTTGAGGCAGCATTATTAGTGAAGTTTCATGAGGAGAGATATTATAGATTATGTGTCACGTTGTTTGAATTTTTAGTAGGTTAAGGCTGAGAAGTTAAGGTTGGGAAGCGCGCTTCAAAAATTACCTATTCTCGAGTGGAAGTGGGAGTGAATCACCATGGATTTCATTATGGGGTTGCCTCACACTTCTCATGGTGTTGATATTATTTGAGACATTATGGATCGATTTACCAAGTCAGTACCCTTCCTTCTCGTTCATATTTCCTAAAGTGCTGAGAGGTTGGCCCATATCTATATTCGAGAGGTGGTTCGCCTTTCTGGTGTGTTTGTTTTTATTATCTCAGATAGGGACTCACAGTTCACATCTAGCTTTTGGAGGACTTTTCAAAAGGAGTTGGGTACTCGTGTCTACCTTTTCACAACTTTCCACCCACAGACTAACGGTTAGTCAGATCGCACAATTCAGGTTCTTGAGGATATGCTGTGGGCTTGTGTTATAGATTTTTGGGGTTAGTGGGATCTATTTTTTTCCTTTTCAGAGTTTACGTAAAATAATAGCTACCACTCTAGCATATAGATATCTCCATTCGAAGCCTTATATGGTAGGCGTTGTTGCTCTCCGATTAGTTGGCTTGAGTTTACAAAGCTAAGGACACGTGGTACAAACTTGATGAAGGAGGTCTTAGTTCATGTAGTAGTGATTTAGGATAAGCTCAAGATAGCTCAGAGTAGACACACCAGAGTTATTTGGATCATAGGCGTTGACCATTGAGATTTGTTGTAGGTGAAAGGGTGTTCCTCTATGTATCACCCATGAAGGTCGTGAGGAGGTTTGGGAGGCGGGGAAACCTAAGCCCTAGGTATATTTTCCCTTTTGAGATATTGAGGACCATTGGCAAAGTTGTATATTAGTTAGATTTACCTCTGGATTTTTCCTCTATTCAATCGATCTTTCATGTATTCATGCTGCATTGGTATGTGCTAGATGAATCCCATGTGCTTCAGTATGATGCGGTTGACCTAGATGATCGTTTGATCTATATTGAGTAGCCAGTTGCTATTTTGGCCAAAGATTTTAGGTAGCTGCGATCTAGAGCCATTCTTATGGTTAAGGTCTGTTGAGGCATCATCAAATTGATGAGGCTACCTGGGAGACTGAGTAGAAGATATGGGCATAGTTCCCCAGCTTATTTGATCCTTCAGGTGCTTCTTGACTCTTACTTTTGTGGAGGAAAATTCTTTTAGTAGTGGATGTTGTAATGACCCACCAGGTCATTTTAGAAATAAAATATTCATTTCATTGTTTGGCACTAACTATTTGGTCGCCTGGTCGTTCTTTTGGGTTTTAGGACCGTTTCTTATTTTTGAGCTTTTATAACTTGAAAAGTTGACTTCCTTCATAACTTTAGGAAAAAGACCTGAGAATGGAATTCCATCTGCTCTAGAATGGCTAAATTAGTCTTGTAGCATGGTCGATGCAAGTATCGAGGCAATCGATATGAGTTTGGGGCTATTTGATACTTTTGCCTTTGAAATTCGGCCCATGGTTGACTTTGGTCAACATTGTTGGAAAATAAGCTCAAATGAAAATTTTGATAGCGTAATTAGCTCTGCAATGTCAAGTTTGGTCTAGAACGACCCTTTGTTTGCTTCTCGAGGATTCTGGTCTAATCCCAAGGTCGTTGTGAAATTAGGCTAAAATGGTTCTAGAGTGTGGGACCCACTTTCACTCGTAACAACCTTATATAGAAATTTCAAATACGCCTTTGAATCTAAAATATTGAATTTTGTGGGGTAGCATATCTCATTTGCATGCACCAGATTCTGAATGCATTCTGACCACCTCGTTGGAGTATTTGAACTTGGTGATGACCAACTATTGTAGGTGATATTGGTGTTGGCCACCATGGACTTTTCATTCACGAGGCCCTTACCTGCAATCGCGAGGGTCTAGTTCCTTGCCCTTCATAATTGTGTGGTCCCCTCTCGCAATTGCGATGAGGAGTAACCTGCGTTGGCCACGTTCTACTTATCGTGATCGCAAGGTCAAACCTTTACGATCGTGAGGGTATTTTTCCCAGTGGGTTGAATCGTGTTCCTATTTCCACGATCATGATGAACAATTCCGTCTGGTCTTTCTTTAAAAGAGCAGAAGAGGTCATCTTTGAACCTTGTAGTTCATTTGTTTATATCTCTCTCGTTTGGATCTCAAAGTTAGCGAATTAAGGGTCTATCTTGAAGAGAATTTTGAGGGGTACGCGTTGGTGAACTCGGGGAATGTACCCATTCAGTATAAATTTTTTCCAAATCAAAATTTAGCCAAAAATCTTATTCGCTAAAAATTGGCCTAGCAGGTCCGCGCCGCAGACTTGGGCATGGTTTTTGGTCCGAATTCAGTTTTTAAGTAATGGCACTTTAAACTTTTCCCTAATTTTAAGTTACTGAACGTAGACGTTTTTAAGGTCTAATTCTATTATATAAATTGTCCTAAGCCCTTAATTGCATTCATTCTTCTACAATTCACCTATTCAAATATTTCTCTCTCTACAAAGGCTCTAAAGGACTCCATTGAAGACATCCAAGAAATTCACGTATGTTCTCCATCAAAACACTCAAATTCTTTCAAATTCCTTGGCATTCTCACTCAAGGTATGTGGGTATTGGTTCATGAATTCTTTCATCCATGAAGCTCAATCAATTTCTCAATTTTTCATTAAATTCAAGTATGGGATTTTATGGGTTCTATGATTTTTCTTCCAGTTTCATCATTTGAGTTTAATTACATAATTCTCTACTCAAATATATATGAATTTTATGATATTGCTGGTTTCAATGATTTTCCAATAAATCCTCTTACATGATACTCAGGGTTTATGATCTCATTATGGGTTTTGTTTAATTCTTATTAAATTGCATTAATTATGACTCTAATTATGATTATGAGTTTAATTTGATACAAATTGATTGTTATTGCATTGAATTAAAGAGTTTTTCTAGGAATTCTCCTATATTGATCTTTGGGGTTTATGATATGGATTATGGGTATTTTCAATCATACTTCCAAATGATATTATCTTTATGAATTATATATGGGCTGATAGAAAGTATATGATCATGCATGTTTCCAAGTCAATTTCATAATTTTCAAGTCAATTGATCATGTATTCATTTTTTACCCTAATTTCCAAGTATGTATTATGATTATGTATTTTAATTACGATCATGAATTATAAGTATGTTTCAAATCATGATATTCATCCAAATCATGGAAAAAGTAACTTAGGGCCCAATGTGGTGCCTTAATGAATGATATGAATTATGTATACATGTTAAGTAATGTGGAAGGAAAATTCCCACATTGCAGTTACATTATGAAAATGAGCTACTTTATAGTTTCAAACCTATGATCATGACTATGATATATGTTAACTATGATTACTATGCTATTTATGTATTTTATGGGATTTGGCTTATCACTGAGTGGACTTGAGGTGGGGGGCCTACCAAAAGCCTTAGTAGCAACCACATGTCTCTTAAACTACATGCCACCACAGGTTGCCTTCATGGCCTAGCTAGTGGATCCACATATAACATATGTACATTACCCGCCTAGCGGGGTAGAGTCTACCTTGACAAGTAGATTCCCTTTTTTCTGGTGTAGGGGTGACATAAGGATTCCATGTTATATCTCGTATGTTCTTATTCTCGGTTATGGTTCTTATCCCATATATGTACAATCTTTTATGTAATTTCCTGATCTAAATTAAGCTTTTCAAATGCTTTGATCATTATGACTCTATCATGATTTTACTTATCTCATCTTATCATGTAGTTTACTTGACTATTGCATTCTATTTACGTTGCATGTCATTCGCTCATACTTAGTACATTCAAATGTACTAATTCATATTGTTACCTACATTGCCTCATAATGTAGGGGTTGAGGTTGAGGATCATATCTATCCACGTGGCTAGTTGACCTTTCCTATTCAGCAAAGTTGTGGTGAGTCCTCATTTATTGGGGACTATTATCGAGTTGGTTATTATTTCCAATTTTTTTTTATGTTTTATTTTGAGGGTGAGCTAGGGACATGTCTTAGCCCCAACCCGTGTTCAAGAGTAAAGGCATCTAGTTGGATAAATGTGTCGAGTCTATGTTTTCATATGACATTCTTCGTTTACTATTCATGCTTTAGACTCTCTTATGATGTTTCCACTTCTACTTTACCTTATGTATGATTATGATATGAACAAGAAGCTTGGTTGGATCCCTTTGGGGTTTCAATCGCCGTATTACAACTAGGCTCTACATCGGATCATGACAAACTTGGTAGCTGAGCATAAAGTTCAAGTGTCCTAGGGAGTCCAACATGCCGCGTCAAGTAGAGTCTTATTCATGGGTATGAAGCACTCTACATCTATGAGTAGGAGGCTATGAGGTGTTTTAGAAAATCTTCACTTCTTTCATGATCCATGTCGTGTGATAGAGCATACTCTAGGTCTTTTCCCCCTAACAATTGTTTTTTACGATTTTCAGAAGATGCCTCCAATAAGAGCTTAAATCAAAAGAAGGATTGATACTAATAAGGGTTTCATAAGGCCAAATATTTCACCATGGGGTGCTCTAGTGTTGGTTGTTAGAAAGAAGGATGGATCACTTCACATGTGTATAGATTACCAACAATTGAATAAGGTCACAATAAAGAATAAGTATCCCATTCCAAGAGTAGATGATTTATTTTATTAACTCCAAGGTGCAAGTCACTTTTCTAAGATTGACCTCGTGTCTTGTTATCACCAATATAGGGTGAGGGAGTGTGACATTTCCAAGATGGCTTTTCGAATGAGGTATGGACATTTAGAGTTTTTGGTCATGTCATTTGGGTTGATTAATGCTCCCTCTATTTTTATGGACTTGATGAATCAAATTTTCAAACCATACCTAGATAAGTTTGTGGTGGTCTTTATTGATGATATATTGCTTTATTCTAAAAATAAGGAAGATCATGCGGGTCACTTGAGGATTGTGTTGCAAATATTGAGAAAGAAGCAATTATTTGCCAAATTTAGTAGTTGTGAGTTTTGGCTAAGGGAAGTTGCATTTCTTAGCCATGTGTTGTCTAGTTATGGGATTAAGGTAGATACAAAGAAAATGGAGGCGGTGAAGAATTGGCCCAGACCATTATCTCCTTTAGATATTAGAAGCTTTTTGGGCTTAACTGGATACTATAGAAGGTTTGTTGAAGGATTTTCGTGTATTGCCTTGCCTTTAACTAATTTGACCCAAAAGAAGGTGAAGTTTCAATGGTCGGATGAGTGTGAGAAGAGTCTCCAAATTTTAAAGGATCCTCTTACGTCGGCTCTTATTTTGACATAGCCTAAGGGTTCGGATGGATTTGTTGTTTATTGTGATGCCTCACATATTTGTTTGGGTTGTGTTTTTATGAAACATAGTAAGGTTATAGCCTATGCTTCTATGTAACTTAAAGTGCATGAGAGAAACTATCCAACCCATGATCTTGAACTTGCGGCGGTTGTGTTTTCTTTGAAAATTTGGAGCAATTATCTTTTTGGGGTGCATGTTTTTGTGTTTACCAACCACAAAATCTTGCAATTTGTGTTTAGCCAAAAGGATTTGAACCTTAGGCAAAGAAGGTGGCTTAAACCCTTTAAAGGACTAGGTTATGAGAGTGTTGTACCATTTGGGTAAAGCAAAAGTTGTTGCTGATGCTCTTAGTTAGTTATCCATAAATAGTGTCGATCATGTGGAAGATGACAAGAAGGAGTTAGTTAAAGATGTTCACTGATTGGCCCATTTGAGGGTAAGATTGAGTGATTCTAATGTGGTGTTCTTGTTTGAAATAGTACAGAATTATGATTGCTACTATATGAGAAATTAGTTGTTGATGAGAAGATCGATGTTCTTTCACAAGGGGGAGATAGAGCATTTCATTACCAAGATTTCTTAGGAGTTTTGAACATAAATAGAGAAATGGTATTGAGTGGAACTCATAGTTCTTGATAGATGAGTTAGAAAAGATTAGGGGTAGAGTGGAAGTTGTGTATTGTGATGACTAAAGTATGCTTAGTCCGTTTAAGGCTATAGAAGTGAAGGGAGAGTTAGATGGGATCTTGTTGGATGCAATAGATAGATAAGAGTATATTGGTGTGACCTTTGGTATAAGTGAATTCCAATGAGGATAAGAGATGCTAAGGTAGACATGAAAATTCTCAAGTGATGTTGACTTCAAGGGAGCAATAAAGTGGTTAGAATGGTAGGATTGAATGTGTGGTTGTAGATATATTAGTGATTGTAGTAGACTATTGGTGACTTCTTGTTAAAGGTTTCAAGTGAGTGTATTAGAGTGGTTATAGAACTAGGCTTGAATGTAGTGTTGATGGCATATAGGTGAATGTATGATGTATTTAGTGTTCCTTTGTCAATTATATCGGATAGAGGTACTCAATTCACTTCACATTTTTAGAAGTCATTTCAAAAAGGTCTTGGTACTAGAGTCAAGCTAAGTACCTCTTTCCATCTTCAAATCAATAGACTAGCCAAAAGAACGATTCAAACTTTGGAGGATATATTAAGGGCATATATGATCGATCTTAAAGGTAGTTGGGATGAGCATTTGCCATTGATTGAGTTTTCCTATAATATTTATCATTCTAGCATTCAAATGGCTCCTTTTGAAGCCTTGTATGGGAGAAGATGTAGATCTCCAATGGGATGGTTTGAAGTGGGTGAGATGGCATGGATTGGTTTAGATTTGGTATCTTATCTAATGGAGAAAGTAATGCTTATAAGGGAAAGATTGAAGACGGCTCAAAGTCGTCAAAAGTCCTATTCAGACACTAGGAGAAGAGATCTTGAATTTTATGTTGGACGATTGGGTGTATTTGAAAGTTTTACCTATGAAAGACATACTACGATTTGGTAAGAATGGGAAGTTGTCCTAAATATGTAGGACCCTATAGAATATTGAAGCGCATTGGCAAAGTGGCATATGAGTTAGACTTTCTATTTGAGTTGGCTATGGTTCATCCGATATTTCATGTGTCAATGTTAAGGAAATTTGTGGGTGATCCAAGCTCTATTGTTCCATTGGAAACTGTGAAAGTTGAAGATAATTTGACTTATGAGGAAGTTCCAGTGAAAATTGTAGACGGGCAAGTATAGAGGTTAAGAAATAAAGATTTTGCGTCCATAAAAATGTTATGGAGGAATTAACAAGTAGAGAGTGCTACGTGGGAAGAGGAAGGAACATGATGAAGCGTTATCCGTATCCCTTTCCTTCCACTTAAGCTTAAAGGTACTAAGTTGTTCAAGATCAAATTGATTAAACTCCTATGTTTCAGTTCCCTATATCATTCATATGCATGAATGACTCATGAAAATGATTTTTCAAAGGCTATGTACTATGTTAATTATGAAGTTTACATGTTCTATGCATTTTAAGGTGTCCTCATGTCCATGTTATGTTGCTAGTCCTCTTTCCATGTCCTTATTTTGGTTGAATCTCATTCAAGGATGAATGTTCCTAAGGGAGAGATAATGTAACATTCCTCTAAAATGCTCATAAGTCCCTTAAGAATGCCTTGGGAGTAGACCGCTCGTGTAACATATTATCCTTATTCTTTTTAGCAAATCCGTGTTCGAAATATTGATCAGGGGGTCAAAATATGCAAGAAAAAGGTCTCAGTGGATTTTTAGGACTCATATATCGAAAGATAAATTTTTAATGAAATTGCGCAAAACAGTGAGGTGCACGGCAGCCACACATCGCCCACTTGTTCCCATTTAGTGTAAATTTTCCCTGAGTCAAAATCTGGCCAAAAATGTCATTCGCTAAAAATTGGCCTAGTAGGGAGCAGCTCCGCGTCACGGACCTGGGCATGGTTTTTCGTCCGAATTTAGTTTTTAAGTAAGGGTACTTTAGACTTTTCCCTAATTGTTAGTTAGTGAATATGGACATTTTTAAGGTCTAATTCTTCTTTATAAACTATCCTAAGCCCTTAATTTCATTCATTCTTCGACAATTCACCTATTCAAATATTTCACTCTACAAAGGCTCTCAAGGACTCCATTGAAGACCTCTAAGAAATTCATTAAAGATCTCCATCAAAACTCTCAAATTATTTTAAATTATTTGGTTTTCTCACTCAAGTTATGTGGGTATTGATTCATCGATTCTTTCATTCATAAAGCCCAATCAATTTCTCAAGTTTTCATTAAATTCAAGTATGAGATTTTATGGATTCTATGATTTTTCTTCCAATTTCATCAATTGAGTTTAATTACATAACTCTCTACTCAAATATATATGAATTTTATGATATTGCATGGTTTAAATGATTTTCCAATAAATCCTCTTACGTAATACGTAGGGTTCATGATCTCATTATGGTTTTTGTTCAATTCTTATTAAATTGCATTAAATATGATTCTAATTATGATTATGAGTCTATATTGATATAAATTGATTGTTATTGCATTGAATTGAAGAGTTTTTTTTTAGGAATTTTCCTATATTGATCTTTAGGGTTTATGATATGGATTATGAGTATTTTCAATCATACTTTCAAATGATATTATCTTTATATATGGGCTGATAGAAAGTATATGATCATGCATGTTTCCAAGTCAATTTCATGATTTTCAAGTCAATTGATCATGCATTCATATTTTACCCTAATTCCCAAATATGAAATATTTTACCCTAATTCCCAAGTATGAATTATAAGTACGTTTCAAATCATGATTTTTGTGCAAAATCATGGAAAAGGTAACTTAGGGCCCAATGTGGTACCTTAAGGAATGATTTGAATTATGTATGTATTTTATGTAATGTGGGAGGCAAATACTCACATTGCAACTATATAATGAAAATGAGTTACTCTATAGTTTCAAACCTATGATCATGACTATGACGTATGTTAACTATGATTACTATACTATGTATGTATTCCATGGGATTTGACTTAGTACCGAGTGGACTTGAGGTGGGGGCCTTACCAAAAGCCTTAGAAGCAACATCATATCTCTTAAACTACATACCACCGTAGGTTGCCTTCATGTCCTAGATAATGGATCCACATATATCGTATGTACATTACCCGCCTAGCGGGGGTAGAGTCTACCTTGGCAAGTATATTCCCTTTTTTCCAATGTAGGGGTAACATCGGGATTTTATGTTATAGCTCGCATGGTTTTACTGTCAGTTATGGTTCCTATCCCACATATGTACGATCTCTTATGTAACTTCATGATCTAAATTATGGTTTTCAAATGGTTTGATCATTAAGATTCTCTTAATACTTTACTTATCTCATCTTATCATGTAATTTACTTTAACATTGCATTCCATTATTTACTTTGCATGTCATGCCCTCATACTTAGTACATTTGTCACAACTCAAGCCTAAGGACTAGAAGTGACACAACGAATGAGACACCTGGAGGTACCTCACCCAAGCCTCTTAGCAATTATTAAGCATTTCATTGGTAATGATAAACAAATCAGGCGAAAAACATAAGGGATATAAGGACTAAGAGATTTCACATTAATAAGAGTCAAAGAAAACATAACATCATTTACTAATTCCGACAATACCTTCTACATTAAGACTTGGCGGGAACTAAGACATATACCTAGCTCACCCTCAAGATTAAGGAAAAACACCAAACATAATTTAAACATCTAGACTGAGAGTAGGTTCTTGGAACATTGGGACATTAACTGGAAAATCCATAGAGCTAGTTAACATTTTAAAGAAGAGGAAGATTAACAGAGCTTGTGTCCAAGAGACCAAATGGGTAGGCTCTAAAGCTAAGAAGGTAGACGGATACAAGCTTTGGTTATCTAGTAGATCGAAGTATAGGAATGGGTTAGGCATTTTAGTAGACAATTATTTAAGGGATCAGGTGGTGGAGGTTAGAAGAGTCACTGATAGGATGATATCGATTAAGGTAGTCGTTGAAGAGATAATTTTGAAAATTTAAAAGTTCTTATGCGTGCTAAGTGGGCTTAGGCGAGGAGGATAAGAGGTGTTTTTGGAAGGATTTGGACGACTTAGTGGGAGGCATACTGCTTAATGAGATGTTTTTCGTGGGAGGGGATTTCAATGGGCACATTAGGTCTATTTCGGGAGGGTATGATAATGTGTATAGAGGCTTTGGCTTTGGGTATAGAAATGGAGAAAGAGTTTCACTTTTGGATTTTATAAGAGCTTTTTGGTTGGTGTAGCTAATTAGAGTTTCCCAAAGAAGGAGGACCACTTGGTAACCTTTCGTAGTTCGGTGGCTAAGACTCAGATAGATTTTTTACTCCTTAGAAAGGATAATAAAGGTTTGTTCAAAGACTGTAAGGTCATTCCTATCGAAAATATTACGACCCAACATAAGCTCTTAGTGATGGATATAGGGATGAATATGACAAGGAAGAAGAGAATTGGGGATGACTGACCTACGATCAGATAGGGGAGTTTGACCAAACCTAGTGCCCTGGAGATGGGAGATAAATTCAATGATATGGGGTCCTAGTGTTAAACCCCACATTCTTGAGCTCAGAATGCCTCTTAAACTTCTTAGAATTTATCATGTGAGCCAGATAATCTACAACACTATCAAACGACTCCAAGGAAGGGAGAATGTGATGCCCCATAATAGGGAAGGCTAGAAATAGGGTCATAAGATTCTAGAAGAAGTTGGACACCAAGTAACGAGTCGTAGGACACGATTTACCAACCTGATCTACCAACTTAGAAGTCTTGCATACTTAAAAAACTTGAGTATATACCAAACTTACATAGCAAGGATTACACGAGTTCTTAAAACAAGATGAGATTACAAACCCACGGGGAAGAAAAAAAAGACACGTGGCAGCCTAGGAAGGTGATACATGGCATCACCTCAAGCAGGAAGGTGACCCACCTTCTTGGGGTCAAGTAGGTGACCCACCTACTTGGGGGAGGTGGACCCCACTGCCAAATGGCAGCCCCTAATTGACAGCATGTATGTGTTGGCTCAATGGGGGCTGGACACATGTCGCCATTAGGAGAGGACATGTGTCACCCCCTAAGGCAACATATATATATACATGTATTGTGACTAAGGAATTCATTTTCCATCCAAAACAGCAGCCAAAGAAGAGGACAAAATGTGAAGAGCAAAAAGAAAGGCAACCATGGTTGTCAAGAATTAAAGGTAAGTTCTTCAATTTTCTTCCGCAAATTAATTCTCTATGGTGTTTATTAACCACATATATATTTATATATGTATCGTAAGATGCCTACGGAACCATTTCTTCAGCTTTACACTTGGAACAAATAAGAGAAAGTTGACGGAAAAACCTTGGAGGGCAAGAAGAGGAGCTACGAGTTAGGGCTGCCAAGGCAAGCCTCCGATTTTCATTCTGTAAATTAATTATTTAAGGTATACCACAGTTACATAATGGTGTTTTATAACATAAAATTCCAATTTGGGGCAGCGGAAAAGGGACACAAATAGTCTGCCCCAATTCAGCAAATCAAGAAGTTTCCGAGATGCAGTTTTGGCGAGTTTTAGAAAATTTTGGGTAAGGTGAGGTTTCTCATTTCAATTTGGACTTTATGGTTTTTGTATGGAGTGTTTTACACTCCCTATAGGTGGATGGAAATGTTAAAATGTTATAGAAGTGCTTGACGTCGAACACAATCTAAATTGGAGTCGTTATAGTTAAATTGTCGTCGAAGCAAAGTGTTGTGCTTGTGGTGTGTTGTTGCAGGTGTGTGGGGGTTTGTTTAAGGGACTAAATTTTTTTGAAAAAGGGTGTGGGTGCTTCTTTATGCATCCACACGACCCCTCATTTCGTATAATTAAAGGCTTTGCAAAATAAAGACTAGAAACCCTATTTTGGTGTCGTAATTTTCAGCAAGTTGTTTGGAGCTTATGTTGTGTAATATATCCATGTTTTATGTGTATATATGCTGAAGGGTGTTGTTTTTTGTTAGCTGTAGTGATTAGGTATGTAATTGGAAATTTGGATAGGTCATATTATAGGGGAGGTGCTGCCCAATTTTCGTTAACGCCTTAACTAATTAAAGAGCTAGTCGAGGAGACGAACAAGGAAATAGGTTCCATGAATATTAAGGTGCAACTTATGGTGCTGAAAATTCAAGAGTGTTTGATATTGGTATTACTTTCATGTTAAATAGGTTTGAAGGACGACGATGTGGACGTGACTAAGAGAAGTCCATATGAGGTATGTGAAGCTTTCTCTTGGCATGTTTTGACATAAGTATGTAAAGCTATCTTTATTTCCTTTTGGCATGTCTTAACCTTAAGTAAATTGTGTGTGAAATAATGGGATAATTCAATTCCTAGAACTCCAAGTATGCATCATAATCCCTGTCTACTGCATAGTGTTGGAACTCCTGCAAGAATAGAGTATTGCTTGTTAAGGCTTCTACCTGTTAAAGAGTAGTGTGTGGAAAGCCACCTATCCTTTCTATTTATATGTACTTGGTATGAAAATGACATTATGATGCCATAGTTATTCATCGAGCCCTAGGATGGGCCAGGTACGAAATATGTACAGGATGACCACATGAAGGGAAGTACAGACTATATAGAGCTTATTCTCTTTTTTTCTTTTGGCATGTCTGAGTTGTAAATGAATTATGATATGAACTCCAGGGTAACTCCATTCCTAGCATCTCCTATTTACTTTTGAATATCAAACTATTGTAATCATTGAACTAGTTCGTTGGAAACTTCTATGTATTAAGGAGATAATGAATATATGGGCTCCAAGCCTTAAAGACTATATGATACTAAGTGGTTCTAATTCCATAAACTATTTGGACCTATGTTAACACATGTCTAGGGTCCCCGAGATTACAATTGAGACAGCCCATAATGGCATTTAGAGGACACTCGAGATGACTACACCACTACTCGGGTCCTCGGGTAAAATCTTAACTTTCTTATTCTGTTGCATCCCTGATAATGTTTTTAATTTCATATGGTTACTCATTACTCTACTTGTGCATACTGTAACCCCTCTATCACTGAGTCTTGGGCCAGGGCATATTCTCGTGTACAGTTTACTGTATTATCCACTAAGTTCCTCACTAGAGGGCCATGGCATGTATGTATATATATGATAATGTATTGTAATAAGGTGGTGATGGCACTGGGTCTATGATGGTTTTATAGATGTATCCACTTAATCCATGATAGGGCCAGCTATATGGTATAATTTGAGCACACATGCTTTTATAAATCACAGAGTACACGTACAGGTTCCTTGTATGACATTCTATTCCTTGCTTCTCTATTTCAGAAATACTTCCAGTTGTATTATGTTATGTTTTACATACTCAATACATATGTCATACTTACCCCCTTTTATCGGGGGGGGGGGGGTGCATTTCATACCCAATGGTACAGATACAGGTTTGGGGAGTACGTGATCTTAGGATTTAGCTCAACTCAGCTGGAAGAATCTCCATTGTATCGGAGCCTACTTTTGGCACTGGCCGTTGATGTATAGTATTATTTTGTTATTCAGGGGTATGGTGGAGGCCCTATCCTATTATATGTTATCATTAATATTTTTAGAGGTCTGTAGACATGTATATATGGGTTGTGTATGTCAACCTGGTTCAGCTAGGTCTATATGGTGTATTGTACGTGTTGTTACATTATGGCAGCCTTGTCAGCATACATGTCTTTTTATGTTATGATTCAAATGAAAGAGGCTACAAATATATGAAATGTTATGACCCATAGGGGTTCTCATGTACGTATCATGTTGTTTGTAGTCCGGTTTGACTACACTTGATGTATATGCATTATGTGTCTATAATTCGACGTAACCACAACTGATAAATATATGTACGGGAAGTCTAGGTCAGAACCCAGTCGCGGCCTATGGGTTGGGTCATGACACCTAGGATAGTAGTAGGGATGCGAATAGTATGTGGGATAGGGCGGCTAGTAAAATTAGGGATGTAGCAAGGGAATTGTTGGGAGTCTTGACAGGTAGTCGTGGTCGGCATCAAGGGGACTAGTGGTGAAATAGAGAAGTGCAAGGGAAGGTGGAAGAAAAGAAGATGGCGTATGCAAAGTTCATAGAAAGAAAGGATGAGGTGGAGAAGTGGATGAATAGGGAACTTTATAAGATAGCGAGGAAGGAGAGGAAGTTGGCAGTTTTGACGGCAAAAATAATAGATTTTGAATGCCTTTATGCTGAACTAGAAGCAAAATCAGGGATAGGAAATTGTTCAGGCTAGACAAGGCATGGGAGAGAAGGGAACACGATGTAGATCAAGTGAAGTGCATTAAGGAAGAGCATGGAAAAGTATTGATAGAGGAGACCCTTATTAAACAGAGATGGCAGTCATACTTCCATAAACTCTTGAATAAAGAAAGGGACAAAGAGATTGTGTTGGGAGATTTGAAATATACAAAGAGGCATCACGAATGTGGGTGTTGTAGGAATATTATGGTCGAAGAGGTTAAGGGTGTTGTGCGTAGGATGTGCTGGGGAAGAGCAACTGAACCTAACAAGACTCTTGGGCAATTTTGGAAGAGTGCGAGCTCGGTAGGTTTAGAGTGGCTGACTAGGTTATTTCATATAATCTTTAAGATGACAATGATGCTCGAAGAATGGAGGTCAAGCATAATGAACCTTCTATACAAAAATAAAGAGGATATCCAAAGCTGCAACAACTATAAAGGTATCAAGCTTCTAAGCCATATTATGAAATTGTGGGAAAGAGTGGTGGAGATAAGGGTAAAAAGAGGCATGTCTATTTTAGAGAACTAGTTTGGATTTATGTCGGGACTCTCAACTATAGAAGCCATCCAACTATAGAGGGAATTGCATATGGTATTCATCGACCTAGAAAAAGCTTATGATAAAGTTCAATGAGAGATACTATAGTAATATTTGGAGGCTAAAGGTGTATCTGTGGCATACATTAGGGTCATCAAGGACATGTATGAGGGTGCCAAAACTAGGGTAAGGATAGTAGAATAGGACTCAGAGCACTTCCTAATTTTGATGGGGTTGCATCTAGGATCAACTCTTAGTCTTTTTTTATTTGCCTTGGTGATGGATTGATTAAAGCGAGAAATTCAAGGTGAGGTGCCATGGTGTATGCTTTTAGCGGACGACATAGTCCTGATCGATGAGACTTATAGTAGAGTTAATGCTAAGATGGAGAATTAGAGACATACCTTAGAGTCTAAAGGGTTTAAGCTGAGTAGGACCAAGACAGAGTACTTCGAGTATAACTTTAGTGAGATACCTCAGGAGGTTGGGGAGGAAGTTAGGCTTGGTGACCAGGCCATCTAAAAGATAAGTAGTTTCAAGTACCTTGGGTCTATCATGTAAGCCAGTGGGGAGATTAACGATGATGTCACACATCATATTGGGGAAGGGTGGATGAAATGGAGGCTCGCTTCCGGTGTACTATGTGATAAGAAAGTGCCACCACAACTTAAGGGCAAGTACTACAAAGTGGTTGTTAGATGGGCTATGTTATATGTGGTGGAGTATTAGCCAGTTAAGGTCTCTCACATTCAAAAAATTAAAGTTGCCAAGATGAGAATGTTGAGATGGATGTGTGGGCATACTAAGAGTGACAGAATTAGAAATGAGGCTATTTGGGACAAGGTATTAGTGGCCTCGGTTGAAGACAAGATGTGGGAAATACGAATGAGATGGTTTGGGCATATGACGAGGAGTGAAATAGATGCCCCAGTGAAGAGGTGTAAAAGGTTGGCCATGAATGGTTTCAGAAGAGTAGGGGTAGGCCAAAGAAATATTAGGGAGAGGTGATTAGATAGGACATAGTGCAGTTACAGCTTACCGAGGACATGATCTTAGATAAGAGGGTATGGAAGACCCAAATTAGGGTAGAAGGCTAGTACCTAGTCTCGTTATTCTTCCATATTAGTAGGCATATTAGTGCACTATAATTTCTTGTGCTCTGATTTCTATTATTATCTATTACTTTCTATACTTTGATTACTCTATTTTATCTGTGTCGCTTTCGTTATTTGCTTTCCCATATCGCTTTGAACTTCTTAGCCTTATCCGACCTCTTTTTATTCTTCTATTGAGCTGAGGGTCTCTCAGAAATAGCCGTCCTACCTTGGTAGGAGTAAGGTCTGCGTACACTTTACCCTCCCCACATCCCACATTATGGGATTTCACTGGGTTGTTGTTGTTGTTGTAAAATCATATCATAATCTAGGTAAGATAGGAATGTCATTCCCAAAATATGGGAACTCACCCAAAATAGTAGCCTTCAACACTCAACTTATCCATGAGGAGGAGTGTGTGGACTGATGTCAGTCCTTAAATGGTAATATCATGTAGGCAAAAGTATGTATTAGTACTCTGAATGTACTAAGTATATGAGTGTGCTATGAAATGAAAACATAAGAGAGAGACATGTATAAGCAATATGCATAAGTGAATGCATGTTTGAGAAATCATCATATGAATCCTTAAAACATTTATTTTGTGGGGAAGTGACCTTAACCGACATTTAAGACCATGTGAGCTATTACATAGAATCCAACATAATCCCCTATATTGGCACGGGGAGACTACTTGCCGAGTAGAACTCCATCAACTTTAATGATTTCTTTAACATTGACTTTAAGGGATAATTGTGGATCCACTAGCCTAAGATAGCCGACAAAGGCCTCTATGATGACACATAGTTAATGCAACATAAGACTTTACTTAAGGACCCCTTCGGTCAAGCCCCCATCTACTTTCATTTAAACATCAGTATAGCATGAGCATTATATAACTTTAATATTAAAATATAAATCGGTGGAATAACTCATTAAAACCTTTCTTTTGATTCAATGGGAGAATTGTCTTTTCATATTGAAACCTTACTTTGTCTAAGAAGGCCTTCATCAATAAATCATTTCATAAGGAATCCATTTCCATAAATATTTGCCTCATATCATTAATTAGAAGTCCAAAAACATCGTTTCAACATTACTTAAATCATGAGGAAAACTAAATGGGTTCTTTTAATTAAACTTTCAAATTCATTTTAAAGAGTTCTTGCATGTATGAGAGTGATGAAATACATCAACTTAGAACATCTCAAAAAAACCCACTGTTCCTACTTAAAACCTCTTTCAAACCTTCATATAGGCACTTTAGCAAATTATTCTATTCATGCAATTGAGAGTAAAAACACATCAATATGGGTAAATAAACTTCAAATATGCCATAATATGTGAATTTGGGATCATCATGTTGCCCATGAGATTTCATCATTTAGAATGGAAATACTTGTTTGAGAAAATATTTGGGGTCCATGGGTGGAAGAACCCATGGATCAAAACCCACATACCTTGCTTGAATTCACTAGGAATTGAAGAATAATCTTGAAAAAATTAGAAACCCTAGCGTGAATATGGAGAGAAACCTTGCCGGACCTTCTTAGTTCTTGCATTGGAATTTTGAGAGATTTAATTGAATAGGAGAGGGGTCCTAAAGAGAAAAGTGTCTACAGTCTTTTGATCTTGGCCATAAAAGTGTCTAGGTTCATTGAACCAAACTTTGGAAAAGACACAATTTCCCTTCATTAAATTTAGAAAATTAGAACTACGGGACCGTTCTATGGGTCATCGTCGTAAGGACGAGTCATTCAAATGTACCATCTTGCAAGCCTGAAAAAGAGCCTAAATCATAGTCTCTGAAGTTTGTGAACAACTCGTGCATATGACCCGTTCTTTGGGCTCATCATGCAGGTCCCAAAATCCTGCAAAATTCAAGTCTCTAAAGTTTATGAATGACCACTGTATACGATCCATGCTCTCAAGAACGGTCTATTCTCAAGACTCGTTCTGCAGGTCTGAAAACCTGAAAATACACTAGCCTTAGAAGTTTGTGAATGGGTGATTCTTATGACCCATTTGAACTTTTATGACCCATCCTGCATGTTCATAGACTTGTCCTTGAGGGGTCCTTCAAACTTGGCCTCTAAACTTAGCTTACGAGGGATTTCTACGACCCATCTTCTTGAGGAAGGCTTATCCGGGAAGGTCGTAGAACCTCTCCTGAGTAGATCTCCAATTTTTCTTCTTGAAGGGTCGCTCAATGACCCAACCTTACGAGTCGTCGAGTCCCCACGAGCCGTAGAAGGGCTTGTTCACATAGATCTATTTGAAATTTTGAGATTTTTCTCCTTGGTTCCAACTTTCGGACTTACGAAGTCTTACAATATCTCCCCCTTGGAAACATTAGTCCTCGAATGAGATTAAATTATCATAGGAAGGACATTGGAAGAGGACTATCAACCCAACATGAACAAAATGACACATACAATGCATAAAACACGATATCTTTAAACTTTGCACAAAACGTGACTTTAAAATTTAACTTCATGAACATGCATGCATATGAGGATGTAAGAAGACCGAAACATAGAAGTATTAACCATTGAGTATGAGTAACTTAGTACCTTATACTTGAGTAGAATGAAAAATATGAGGGTAACATTTCATCATATCCGTTTTCACTTCCCTTGTAGCACTTTCAACTTGTTGATTCCTCCGAAGGACTTTAAGAGATGCAACTTCTTTGTTCCTCAATCTCTTAACTTGCCGGTCCAAAATGTTAACTGGGACTTCTTCATAGGTCAAGTTTCCTTCAACATTCACTACTTCCAAAGGAACAATGGAACTAGGATAACCCATATATTTTCTCAGCATAGACACATGGAATACCGGGTGAACCATGGCCATCTCGAATGGCAACTCCAACTCATAACCAACTCTGCCCATATGTCTCATGATTTTATACGTCCTTATATATCTAGGCCTCAATTTCCCTTTCCTACAAAATCGAACCATATCTTTCATGGGTGAAACCATTAAATACACCCAATCATCCACATTAAACTCAAGATCCCATCTTATAGTGTTGGAATATGACTTTTGATGACTTTAAGCTGCCTTCAACCTTTCTCTAATGATCTTCACCTTCCCTAAGGCATCAAGTACAAAATTAGAGCCGAAGAAGGATATCTCACCTACTTCAAACCAACCAACTAGGGATCTACATCATCTCCCATACAAAGCCTCAAACGGTGCCATCTCAATACATGAGTGGTAAATATTATTATAGGCAAACTCGATGAGCAGTAGATTATTCTCTAGTGTTTAAATTATCCTTTCAGCTTGCCCATCAATTTGAGGATGGAATGCAGTGCTCAACTTCACCTTCGTACCAAGGCTCTTTTAGAAATGATCTCCAAAAGTGAGAAGTGAATCAGGTTCCACGATCCAAAATAATGGACAATGGTATGCCATGCAACCTCACCAACTCCCGAATATACAACTTGGCATAATCTTCGGCCTAATATAAAGTCCTAACCAGTAGGAAGAGAGACGACTTAGTCATTCTATCAACAATCACCCAAATAGAATTATGTAGCTTCCGAGTATGAGGCAAACCCACTACAAAATCCATATTAATATCTTCCTATTTCCAAGTAGAGATTTCAATATCATGGGATAGACCACCCGACCTTTGAATTTTGACCTTTATTTATTAACAATTCAGACATTCAGATATGAACCTGCTATGTCCTTCTTCATGCCACCCTTCCAATACAACTGATTCAAGTCCCGATATATTTTCGTCAAACCGGGGTGAATGGAGTATGCAGAATTTTGTGTCTTTATCATGATCAAACTCCATAGGCCATCCATATCCGGAACACATAACCAACCTTGGTAATATAACACCCTATTTCCCTCTTATGAAAAGACCTCCACCTTTTTTTCCTTCACCAACTTCTTTAACTCAACAAGGGTCGGGTTAAGGTCTTTTTTCAACTTAATATCCACAACCAATGAGGATTCATATCCATTTTGGACAACCACACCACCATCAGTGGTACCGCACAATATCATACCTAGTCTATCCAACCGGTGAATATCTTTCACCAGTTCTCTCTTTCCTTAATCAACATAGGCCACACTCCCCATAGACACTCTACTAAGTGCATCGCCAACAACATTAGCTTTACCCAGATGATAATGCACACTCATGTCATAGTCCTTGAAGAGCTTTAGCCAATTTCTTTATCTTAGATAGAGGTCCTTTTGGGTGAACACACATTGAAGGATTTTATGGTCGGTATACACATCTACATGTATCCCATAGAGGTAGTACTACCAATTTTTCATAGCAAAAACTATGGATGCCAACTCAAGATCATGGTTAGGGTAGTTACGCTCATGAACTTTCAATTGCCTATAAGAATAGGCTATGACCTTACCATTTTGCATTAAGACACAACCCAAACCAATCTTCAAAGCATTACAGTAAACCACAAACCCTTCTAATCCTTCCGGTATAGTTAAAATAGGAATGGAAGTAAGTCAATCCTTCAAGGTTTGGAAACTCCTTTCACACTCATCCGTCCATATGAATTGTTCCTTCTTTGGAGTCTACTTTTTCATTGGAGATGTGATGAAACAAAACCCTTCAGCAAATCTTCTATAGTAACCGGCTAAACCCTAGAAGCTCTTAATGTCTGAAGGAGACAATGGTCTAGGCCAATTCTTGATCGACTACATTTTCTTAGGATCAACCTTAATCCCCCGCTGGACATGATATGACCAAGAAAATCCATCTCCTTCAACCAAAACTCATATTTGCAAAATTTTATAAACTACTTCTTATCCCTCAATGTTTGGAGCACAACCCATAAATGATCCTTATGTTTTTTCTCACTGTGAGAGAAGATAAAACACCATCAATGAACACCACAACAAAAGTATCAAGGTAGGGTTTGAACACCCTATTCTTGGGTCCATAAACACAGCTGGCGCATTCGTCAACCTAAAACTTATTACCACAAACTTGAAGTGACCATATATTGTTTGTAATGACGTCTTGGGGATGTCACCCTCTTTCACACTTAGTTAGTTATAGCTGAACCAAAGGTCGATCTTGGAGAAGTGACTCACCCCTTGTAATTAATCAAACAAGTCATCTATCCTAGAAAGCAGATACTTGTTCTTAATAGTCAACTTATTCAATTGTCGATAGTCTATGTACATTCAAAGCATACATCCTTCTTTCATAGTAATAGAACTGGGGAACCACACGGCAAAATATTTAGCCTAATGAAACCCTTTTCTAACAAATCCTTTAATTGTTCCTTAACTCCTTCAATTCTGCCAGTGACATTTGGTAAGGAAGAGTATAGATAGGTTGGGAATCCGGGAGTAGATCGATACCAAAAACAACTTCTCTTTTGGGAGGGACACCGAGAAGGTCATTAGAAAAGACATCAAGAAACTCATTGACCATGGGGACTGACTCAAGAGGAGGACGTTTGGAGTTGACATCCCAAACTCTCACTTTGTGGTAAATACAAACCTTAGCAATTAATTTTTAAGCCCTGAGACAAGAAATAAATCTACCCTTCACCACCGAATCACAACCCTCCCATTCAAGAGCAGATTCATTTGGGAATGAAAACTTGACAAGACGAGTCCTATAATCTATAGAAGAATAAGATGCATTTAACAAATCCATCCCAAGGATGACATTGAAATCTATCATGTAAAGCTCTATAAGATTAGTAGGAATGACTTTATGCAAGAAGGACACGGGACAACCCTTATAGACCTTTCTAGCCATAAATGACTCACTCACGGGGGTAGACACCAAATAAGGCTCTACTAACATTTCGAGAAATATATCAAACCTATTAACTAAGAATGGAGTAACAAATGACAAGTTGTCACCCTGTTCCAACAATGCATATACATCAAAAGTAAAGATCCTTCACATACCAATAGTAACGTTTGGTGCTTTCTCAACCTCTTTCCTTCTGTGCAAGGCAAAGAAATAGTTGGTGCGTTGGCCACCTCCTTGAGCTTTTTGTCCATGAAAAACTTAGCCTTGAGTCCTATTACAACCACCACCTCTACAATCTGTAGCATAGTGACCCGGTTTGCCATATTTGAAGCACGCATTTGAGCCCCCAAGCACTCCCTCGTATAGGTCCTCCCATACTTCTTACATGAGGGAAAATCTTAGGCGCCAACATTATATCTCGGGACCATTTTTTTAGGACCCTTATGCTTGTTGAAATTGGGAGAAAGAACATTAGTGGAATATTGTCCCATAAACCTTTGTGCACCTTGACCTTTGTCATTGCTACCATATCCGGAAATTTGAGGGTTGGACCCTCCACCATCTACTCTAGCTTTCTTGAACCGTCTAGACCTCTCCCTCAGCTTCTCGTCTTTGTTTTGTTTGGCATAAGTCATTAACTGGGAGAAGTCCATCTCCTTGACCAACATGGCCATTTTTTATTCATTAGAAACCAAACTTTAGATGCCAAAAATAAACTGTCATTCTTGCCCTGGATAATTTTTTGAACTTGAGGGCATATTCCCTCACACTCATATTCCCTTTATGGAGGTTTATAAACTCTTAGATTTTGGCCTCCCTTATCTCCAACGGAAAGCAATGGCCTAGGAAAGCACCTTTGAACTCTTCCATCCTATCGGCCCTATTTCTTCATCCCTCTCAATAACCCATTATTCGTACTACACTAGAGACACACCTTTGAGTTTATAGGATACTATCTCATCCTTTTCATTCGGTGGCATGCCTATGATTGCCACGATCTAGTATACCTCATCAATGAACTCTATAGGGTCCTCATCTAATTTGGAACCATCAAACTCTGGTGGATTTATCCTTTGAAAATCCCCAATCCAAGAGGCCGAAATTTGCACTTGAGGAGGAGGGATACATTCATGTCCTTGGTGGGCTACAACTTGATCTAATAATGCAATGATATTGAAGAACTCGATATAAGTTAACCATTCCTCATGATGTGGGATATCCAAAATCAAAGAAGCTTGGTTCTCATCATCAACCCTTGCACTTGGAGGTACTCTTCCACGCGGCATTATCTAGAGAACATAAAATTGGTTGTTATTTAGAGAAAAACATAGGACACTCTAAAGTATGACATGAATTGGAAGAAGTGAAGACCTTTCTAAATGTACCATAGTCTCCCATTCATAGTAATAGCGCACTTCACAATCATGAACAAGACCCTATTTGACGCGGTATGTTTGAATTCGAGGACCATTTCAAGACTTCGTACACTGATACCAAGTTTGTCATGACTCAAGCCTAGGGCCTAGATATAACACATCAAATGAGACACCCGTAGGTAACTCACCCAAGCCTCTTAGCATTTATTAAGCATTTCATTGGTAATGATAAACAAATCAGGAAGAAAATATAAGGGATATAGGGTGTAAGGTATTTCACATTAATAAGAGTTAAAGACAACATAACATCATTTACTATGTCAAACAATACCTTCTACATTAAGATTTGGTGGGGCTAAGACATATCCCTAGCTCACCCTAAAGATTAAGTAAAAACACCAAACTTAATTTAAACATTCTAACATAACATAAGCTAGGTAAGATAGGAATGTTATTCCTGGAACATTGGCGCTCACCCAAAATAGGAGCATTCAATGCTCAATTTAGACATAAGGAGGAGAGTGTGGAGAGACGCCAGTCTCTACATGAGAATATCATGTAAGCAAAAGTATGCATTAGTACTTTGAATGTACTAAGTATGTAAGTGTGCTATGAAATAAAGTACATAAGAGAGAGACATGTATAGGCAATATGTATAAGTGAATGCATGCATGAGAAATCATTATATGAATCCTTAAAATGTTCATTTTGTGGGGAAGCAACTTTAACCGACATTTATGACCATGCGAGCTATTACATGGGATCCAAAATAACCTCTATGTTGGCATGAGGAGACTACTTTGCGGGTAGAACTCCTTCAACTTTAATCATTTCTTTAATGTTGACTTTAAGGGCTAATTGTGGATCCACTAGCCTAAGATAGCCGATAAGGGACCCTATGGTGGCACATACAGAATGCAACATGAGACTTTACTTAAGAAACCCTTCCGTCGAGCCCCCATCTAATTTTTACATTGGGTGCTAGGTCAATTCCCAAAGAATAACATTTAAACATCAGCATAGCATAAGCATTATATAATTTTAACATTGAAATATTAATCAATGGAATAGCTCATTAAAACCTTGCTTTGGCTAAAATGTCCTTCATCAATCAATCATTTCATAAGGACTCCATTTACATTAACATTTGCCTTATATCATTCATTGGGAGTCCAAAAACCTTATTTTAAGTTTACTTAAATCATGAGGAAAACTAGGTGGGTTTTTTTCATAAAACTTGTATTTTAAAGAGTTCTTGCATGTATGAGAGTGATGAAATACATCAACTTAGAACATCTCAAAACAACCCACCATTCCTACTTAAAACCTCTTTCAAACCTTCATGTAGGGACTTTAAAAAATCATTTTATTCATGCAATTGAGAGCCAAAACACATCAATATAGGTAAATAAACTCTAAATATGCGATAATATATGAATTTGGGATCATGATGTAAAATCCCATAAGATTTCATCATTTAGAATGGGAATACTAGTTTGAAAAAACATTTGGGATCCATGGGTGGAAGGACCCATGGATGAAAACCCACAAACCTTGCTTGAATTCACTAGGAATTGAAGAAGAACCTAGAAGAAATTGGAAACCCTAGTTTGAATTTAGAGAGAAACCTTGAGGGACCTTGTGAGTTTTTGCCTTAGAATTTTGAGAGAATGAATTGAATAGGAGGGGGGGCTTGAAGAGAAAAGTGTCTATAAACTTTGAACTTGGCCATAAAATTATCTAGGTTCATGAACCAAACTTTAGAAAAGACATAATTGCCCTTCATTAAATCTGGAAAATTGGCCCTACGGGACCCTTCTATAGGTCGTCATCATAATGACGAGTCATTCAAACAACCTGTCTTGCAGGCCTAAGAAAAGAGACTAAAATATAGTCTTTGAAGTTTGTGAATGACTCGTGCATATGACCCATCATCAAGGAAATGACATGTTCTTTGAGGTTGTTATACAGGTCCCAAAAACCTGAAAAATTCATGTGACTGAAGCTTATAAACAGCCATTGTATATGACCCATCCTCTTAGGAATGGTCTATTCTAAAGGCTTATTTTGCAGGTCTGAAAACCTACAAATACACTAGCCTCAGAAGTTTCTGCACTTGTGATTCTTACCACCCATCTAAGCTTCTACGACCCATCCTGCAAGTTCATACACTTATCCCTAAGAGGTCCTTGAAACTTGGCATCTGAACTCAGCTTACGAGGAGTTTCTACGACCCTTATTCTCGAGGATGACCCATCTATAAAGGTCGTAGAACCTCTCTTGAGGGGAACTCCAATTTTCTTCTCAAAGGGTAACTCTACAACCCAACCTTACGAGCTATAGAGGGGCTCATTTACATGGATGGGTTCAAAATTTTGAGATTTTTCTGCTTGGTTCCCACTTTCTGCCTTATAGGGTCTTACAATATTCAAATGTACCAATGCATATTATTATATACATTTTCGTATAATGAAGGGATTGAGGTTGTGAATATTATGATTCCACGTGGATAGTTGAGCTTTTCTATCCGGCAAAGTTGTGTTGAGTCATTATTTATCGAGGACTAGTTACCTATTTGGCTATTATTTTAAAAGACTTTCATTTTGTTTAATTCTGAGGGTAAGCTAGGGAAATATCTTAGCCCATGCCTGTGTGCTAAATTCCTTGAATTCATATCCTAGGCGTTATTTTCGGGGAATTTTTGGACTGTTAAAGTATGTCTCCTGTTATTGTTGATCATCCATACCTAGTGGTGTGTGTTGTTCCTTTGATTTATATATTTGGAAACATGTTTTGCCTTTGTCTAGGATCAAACTAGTGTTTCCTTAGACTTCCATGATTTTGGTGAGGTTGGGCCTTAGAGCTTTTCCGACATCATTTTAGCTAGCTTAGCTCCATGTAGACTGATCTATCAAACTTGGGTATGATAGTCTGAGATTTATCTAGGCAGTAACATAGCTTGGGAACCTTACCTCTATAATGTCATATTCTTCTATGAGTCCCATATTACCTAGTTCTTGGTTCTTGAAGTCTTTTTGATGGTTCTAGTTTGATGTGGTCTAATTGGAGTGATTCATTGATGACGCTCGGTTTGCAGTACTCATCGTGGCACTCAGTCAGCCAATGATTTTGATTCTGACCGAATCACCTCTGTTCATGGTTCAAGTCTCCAATTCACTCTATTGGGCATGGTTTAATCCCCTACCTTGGTACTATTGCCTTGATTTAAGTCCGTTGCTCCTCACTTAGCCTTGGTTTGAGACCGCCGCCTTTATATAGCCTTGGTTTAAGACCTTCACTCCTCACCTAGCCGGGGTTCAAGCCCACCACCCTTACATAGCCTCAGTTCAAGTCCATCACTTCTTATTATCTTGGGATCGATTCCTTAGCTATTATTACCTGGTTCAAGTCTGTGGTCTCTCTCTTATACCTGGTTCAAATCCATGATTATCTATCACCAAGGCTTAATTTCTTGGTTGCTTTGAAATTTCGGTTCGTGTTCTTGATTCTTTAATGAATCTTCAATTCAAGTTCTTATTTACTCTCAGCTTTAGGTTAATGTTTTAGGCTTTTGGGATGGTTCGGTTCAAGTCTGAGATATTGGGGGCATTATTGGAACTTTATCGGATCCATTCATCTTGCCTCAACTATCCTTGATACTATCGGACTTATGGGAGTCCATTCAAGTTATTACCATAGACTTGTGCACTAGGGTACCCGTTAGGTTTATGGAAGCCTAGTAGATTTATCTAGTTCCTTTATCTTTGTGTGTTGAGTACGCTCGTGTACATACTTACATTTAGTTCTTACGTTGCCTTTAGTTAGTGTTATTTTCACTCATTTTAGTTTATGCTTGCTTATCTTGCTTTTTCGGTCTATGATTCCTATTGGGTACATATTCTTTTGGTACTCATCCTACAATGTGCATTTTTTTGTGATTCAGGTCCGAGTACTAGCTATTAGTTTTGATTCGAGCCATCTATTATCTTTATCAGAGGCGAGGGTAAGAGCATAGAGTTCTGGAGTTACCTGTCTGCCTCTATACATATATTTTGCATGTGTTTTACTTTTTAAAACAACCCTATTTTTGTGGTCCACTTTTGGGACTTGTATTATTTTTATAGTAGCTCTATACATGTGACTTCCAGGTTTTGAGAGGGATTTTTTTATTTGTATATATTTCGTTTGGCTTTCGTCGTTCAGTTATGTTCTTATTACTTCATTGTTGTTTTTAGTTGTATGGTTGGACTTCTACAGTGATATTTCATTACTCAAAGTTCCGGGATATGACTAGACTTGTCTACTAGTGGGTCATAGTAGGCGTCATTATGCCCTGAGAAATTGGGTCATGATAATAGGATGACCAAATTGGCTCACGGTTTGCCCGTAAAGGCTATAGATTTAACAAAGGATTAGCAAGGTTTTATATTCGAGCAAAAGTCAGATTGCATGGAGTTTCCTTGTCCATCAACTCAAACAGAGGTACCCAGCAAAGTGTTGGTAGTCCTTTTAGAAAGGTTTAGCTTAAAAGGTGAATCTTAGCATCGCTTTTCACCTACATGTAGATGGTCAATCATTGCATACTATTCAGACTCTTGAAGATATGTTGAGAGACTTTGTTATCAATTTCAAGTGTAATTAGGATGACTATTTAATGCTTATTGGGATTGTTTACAATGAAAACTTTCGTTCGAGCATTCAAACGGCTCTATATGCGGCTCTTTATGAAAGGAGATATAAATCGCTAATTAGGTTGTTTGAGGTTGGTGAGGCTGAGTTTATAGGACCATACTTAGTTCATCATGCTATAAATAAAGTCAAGCTTATACAAGAAAGGTTGAAAACTGCACAAAGTCATCAAAAATCCTACATTGATGTTAGGAGAAGAAACTTGGAGGTTTAGGTAAATGATTGGTGTATTTGAAAGTTTCACCCATGAAAGGAGTTAAGAGGCTTGGAAAGAAAGGAAATATGAGTCCGCGTTACATTGTTCTCTTCAAGATTATAAAGAGAGTGGACAACTTTGCCTATGAGCTACAACTTCCTTTAGAGTTAGATCTCGTTAATCATGTTCCATTTCTCCATGCTTAAAAAATTCTTTGGATATCCTTCACTCATTGTTTTGACCGAAAATATTAGAGTGAAAGGTAGTCTGTTCTATGAGGAGATTCTTATCCAGATTCTTAATCATCAGATTCGTAAATTGAGGAATAAATAAGTTACTTTAGGAAAAGTTATGTGGTGAAACCAATTCATTGAGGACGCTACATGGGAATTCAAGGAGGATATGAAGTCCAAGTACCCGCATCTATTCGTTCCTCCTAGTGTTAATGTTGAAGGTACTATTCTTATTCCTATCTTTGGATTAGTGCCTGTTAGAGTTTTGAGGAAATTAAGTGAGTTATTACTGAGTTGATGCTTTAAAGTTCTTGTATTTATTTCATTCCTTGACTAAATCCTAAGAGAGATCATCATTTGATGACAAATGATTCTAAAGGAGAGATATTGTAAAACCTCATACCATTTTAGCTTAGATTATTCTAATAACTAAGAGAAAAAAATTGTAAAAAAAAGAAACTGCTGACCAGGTCCGCGCGGACCTGAAAGAGTATTTTTGTTCTAGACAAATTACGAGACAGTCGAGTGCGCGATGTATATGTGTCACGGAGGGGAAAATTTTTATAAAAGTGAATTGGGGTACTAGGTCCATGACATGGACTTTGGAGCTTATTTTTGCCCGGCGTTGGTTTTAATGAGGGGCATTTTAGTTTTTTCTCCACATTTCCAAAAATTATCCCAATATATTTTTGGATCAAAATCCATCCCTTATAAATATCCAAAGGGTTTTTTATCTCATTAACACCCAAAACCTTTTGACAACAAGAACTAAAGAAATGAGAAAAAGCTAGGTTTCAAAGATTTAAGCCTATTCTTCAATTTTTCGCTTAGTAAATCTTTGTTCCAGTTATGTAAGGCTATCATAATATTGGTCTAAGTTCGTCCTCGTGCCCTACATCTCTATATAGTCAAGTTGAGTTTCAGGATTGAGTTTTTAATTTTGATACTATGAATTCTTGAGTTTTCTATATAAATTGCATTGTATTCTTGTGTATATTCAAATATATTTTTATAAGTTTCTTGAGTTGATTTTTGAGATTTGAGATTCATGGTTGCACTCAAAAGAACCCTAGTTGAATTTTGCATTGATTATTCTATGCATTGTTTGAGCTAAACAATGAGTAATTATTTTCATCATTTGATTGAAATATAGATTGAGATTGAGTTGAGTTTTAGAAGCCTTTGATTTATTATTTTGAGCATGAGTTGAGTTTTAGAAGTCTTTTATGTGCCATTTTGAGCATGAGTTGAGAAGTATCTTAATCACTATTTTAAGCATGAGAATTATTGAGTATAAATAATGTGATCATTTTTAAACACCCATTTTTAGATTTGGTTGAGAAGTCAAATGTTTCTTTAAAATGCATTCGTTGAGTTGAGTTTATGTCTATTTAAAGAGAAGAGCTGAGTTGACTTTTGAGCTAGGTCCAAATATGACTAAATGAGCTAATTGAGTAAATACACTCATATGAGTTATGAGCATAATAAATTATATTTTGGGTGTAGTATTGAGTACCAATTTGGGTAACATTATAGAAAACCTTAAATCCCATAAAATACGTAGCCAGCATAGGAAAGGATCATACCGTTCATTCGGGCGAATCCTCATTGTCCCAAAAGAAGACTTTTATTGGATCCAGAGTTGAGTTCGCGTCTCTTACCCTGACAAGGTATTGTACGGTTTTGGCAACAATAATTCGATGTATCATCACATAGCTCATAAGTGATGGTTGTTGGTTAGAGAAACTCTCAAGAAGAAAATTATTATATTTTATACACTGAATTGTATTACTATCTTTTTAAAGCATTGCCTATTATTATATTTGATGCCTATTTGGGTTGAGTTGTTTCAGAGTTGAGTTCTTTAGTTGAATATCCTGAGTATGTTTCCTTTTTCCATTTTACATACTCATACATTCTATGTACTGACCTCATTCAACCGATATCTTTTTATGATGAAGATACATGTGGTAGAGATCCTCTACCAACGCACTGTTAAAGATCAATTTCTACCCAGCTCTTAGTGAAACCTCTTTGCATTTAGAGGCGCTCTTGAGTTTTTACTTTTCAGTTATTAATTATTAGTTTGAGGTAGTCGTAGGTCTATCATGGTACCAATTTTAGAGCCAGTATTCTAGATGCTTCAAAGACTAGTAGACAGTGTTCAATTATTTTCCTTAGTATATTTGGAATCATTGAGTTAAGTCTCATATTTTCTATATATTTGAGTTTCATGATTTATGTTATAGAGTGTTAAGTTGCATGCTTCTTTGTGCCCATCTAAGTTTAATTATGAGTTAATGTCTTCCACTGAGTATGTTAGCCAAGCCAAGTGGTTTACTTGGGACCAACAATAGTTTTCGAGTGTCGGCCACGTCCAGGGTATAGGCTCAGGGCGTGATGAGAGAGTAAGTAAAATCATAAAAAATAATGATAAAGCTCAAAACACTTTAAAATCAAAAGAGCATCATTTAAGAATAAAGGATAGGAATAACCTTTCAAAATATCATAAGAACCATACATGTGTGGGAGAAAACTATAACTGACATTAAGACCATGTGAGGTATTACATGGAATTCGATAATGCCCACATCGAGAAGGGAGAGGCTACTTGACAAGGTAGTCTCTGTCCAATATTATCATAATTATGTGCTATATTGAATCCAGTAAAGAGGCCATATTGGCAAACCTACGGTGGTAACTTAGTTTAAGGGACAAGAGTTTTCTACTAAGGCTTAGGTCAAGGCCTCACCACAAAGCTCTCTCAGTGCTAAGTCAGCATCCCACGAAATATATATCATAACATAATCATAAATCATACTTGTCATAAATCATAAGCCTTTCATAATCATCCATCATAAATTATCATGTGATTCATGTAATGTGGGTGTAGGCCTTTCATCGATACGAATACATTCTCATAAAACATCATTAGGGTCGTAAGTCACCCTCATTCATAAATTTTACTTTTATACTTAAAATTCATGATAATAACTTATACTTGAAATTAGGTAGAAACATAGATACCTAGTCAATTGACTTTGAAAATTATTAAATTAACTAAAAGACATGCATTAGCATATACTTTATATCAACCAAAACATAATTCATAAAAATAATCTCAATTGGATGCATAATTGAAAATACCCATAATTCATATCGTGAACCCTAGAGATCAATTAAATTCAAAGAAAAACTCTTCAATTCCATGCAATAACCATCAATTTATATTAAGATAGGTTCATAATCATAAATAGAACCATAATTAATGCAATTGGAATAGAGATCATAAAACCCATAAAATTATATATTTTAATTGATTGAAAATGTAGAGAATTTGTTGGGCTTCTTGAGTGACAGTATCCTAGGATCAATTACCCACATACCTTGAGTGAGAAGATCAAATAATTTAGAAGACTTTGAGAGTTTTGATAGAAATCTTGAGTGATTTTTTTGGAGGTCTTTAATGGAGTCCTTGAGAAATGTTGTAGAGAGAGAAATACTTGAATAGGTGAATTATGATTGAATGAATGAAATTAGAGGTTTCAGACAGCTTATAGAGCTGAATTAGGTCCTAAAATGCCAGAATTCATTAACTAACAATTAGGAAAATTTCTAAATTATCTTTACGTTTTAACTGAATTCGGATAAAAAGTCAAACCAAAGTCCTCGACACGGAGCTATTCCCGGATAGTCAAATTTTGAGTGAATAAGATTTTGGATAGATTTTGACTTGGGGGGGAAATTGCATTATCTAGGAGCAAGGGGACGACGTAGAACTGCCACACACCTCACTAATTTGGAAAATTTCTTGAAAAAATTATCTTTGGATATACGGGTTCTAAAAGTCCACCGAGAGAATGTTCCCGCATGTTTTGACTCCCTGATCGATATTCTAGGCTCGAATTTACCAAAAAGATAAGGATAATGTGTTACGCAAGCGACCAATTCCCAAGGCCTTTTTAAGGCACTTGTGAGCATTTTGAGAATTGTTACAATATTTCACCATTGGGAACATTCGTCCACTAATGAGGTAGAACTAGCTCGAGTAGAGTGGAGTGTAAAGCTCAAAAATCCAACATTAATTAAATAATGCAATTTAAACATTATTAAAAAATAGGTTCATGAGTATGCGTGCATGTAATGAGACATAGAGAGATTGGAACGTAAGAACTTGGAGGAGTCGAGCAAGAAGAGTGAAAATACCTTAGCTAGGAAGGGTACGAAAGAGATTGGGATATCATTTCATCATGTCTGCTTCCCATGTAGCACTTTCATCCTCTTGGTTTCTCCATAATACCTTGATGGGTGCAACTTCCTTATTCCTCAACCTTTTAACTTGACAATCCAAAATCTCAACTGAAACCACCTCATGAGTCAAGTTCTCTTAAACACTCACATTACCCAAAGGCACAATGGTATCTGCATCACCAACACACTTCTTCAATATTGATATATGCAACATCGGATGAATCGAGGTTAATTCCAATAGAAAATCAAGTTCATAGACCCTCTTACCAATCTGCCTTAGAATTCTACATGGACCTACATACCAGGAACTAAGCTTCCCTTTATTTCCAAAATGCATTACTCCTTTCATAAGAGAGATCTTCATGTAAACCCAATATTCCATATCAAATTCAAGATCTCTTCTTCTAATATCCGAATAGGACTTTTGATGACTTTGGATAGCCTTTAGCGTTTCTCTAACAAGCTTGACCTTCTCCAAGACCTCAAATAATAACTCCGGTCCTAATTAAGCACCCTCTACCACTTCAAACCATCCAATGGGTGATCAGCATCTTTTTCCATGGCTTAAAATAGTTCATTCTAATACTTGAATAGTAGCTATTATTGTATGCAAACTCGACTAATGGTAGGTGATCATCCAAACTTTCTTTAAAATCAAACACACATACCCTTAACATATCTTCTAGAATTTCGATTATCCTTTTGGCTTGCCCATCAGTTTGAGGGTGGAACACGATGCTTAGCTTAACTTTTCTTCTAAGACCCCTTTGAAAGAACTTTCAAAAGTGGGAAGTAAATTGAGTACCATGATCTAAAATGATGGCAAAGGAACATCATGTAACCTTACCAATTCTTTAATATACATCTTGGCATAATCTTGGCACTATAAAAAGTCTTAACTGGTAGAAAACAGCCCGACTTAGTCATTCTATCCACTACCACCCAAATCAAATCATGTTGGTTTCAGGTACGAGGCAAACCCATTATGAAGTCCATGTTCACATCTTCCATTTCCAAGTAGTAATTTAAATATATTGGGCAAGACCTCCTAGCCTTTGATGTTCAACTTTTACTTATTGGAAATTTGGACCTTCCTACACAAACTTTGCGATGTCTCTTTTCATACCATTCCACTAATACACTTTTCTCAAATCTCTATACATTTTTTTGGATCCTGGATGTATTGAATAGCTAGAGTTATGGGCTTCACTCAATATAATTTCTCTTATGCCATCAATATTTGTAACATACAACCGACCTTGGTAACGAAGTTGTCCATCTCTCCCTTGTGACAAAACCTCAATATTCTTATCAACCACCAATTTCCTTAACTCAACTAAAGTTGGATCCATGTCTTGCTTTACTTTCATATTCACTACAAATGATTATTCCAAACCATATGAACAAGGATACCACCCTCATTAGAGTCGCTCACTCTTACCTCCAAATGGGTGAATCAGGCACATCTTTAACTAACTCCTTTTTTCATATTCCACACGAGTAACTCTATTCATGGATAACAGACTAAGAGCATCGGCCATAATATTTGCTTTACCCTGATATTACAACACACTCATATCATCGTCTTGTAAGAGTTGAAGCCACCTTTTTTATCTAAGGTTCAAGTCTCTTTTGCTAAACACATATTGCAAACTTTTAGGGTCGGTAAATATATCAACATCCACCCGATAATGATAGTGAAGCTAAATTTTTAGAGCAAAGACAACTACCGCTAATTCAAGATCATGAGTTGGGTAGTTTCGTTCACGCATCTTTAGTTGTCTAGAGGAATATGCTATAAATTTGCCATGTTGCATAAAAACACAACTCAATACTACCCGTGAGGCATCACAATATACAACAAATCCATCCAGACCTTCTGGTAATGTCAAGATAGGAGCCGACGTAAGATAATTCTTCAATTCCTGAAAACTTCTATCCCACTCATCCAACCATTGAAACTTCACCTTTTTTGGTGTCAACCTAGTTAAAGAAAATGAAATTGATGAAAACCCTTCTACAAAACTTCTATAATATCCAGCCAAACCAAAAAAGATATGAATATCCAAAGGAAACAATAGTCTAGGCAAATTCTTTACTGCCTCCATTTTCTTTGGATCAACCATGATACCATCACTGAAGACAATGAGACCAAGAAATGCCACAGACTTCAACAAAAATTCATATTTACTAAACTTGGCAAATAATTTCTTGTCCTTCAAGGTTTCCAACATAATTCTCAACTGACCCATATGATCTTCTCTATTTTGGGAATAAATCAACGTATCATTGATAAAAACCACCACAAACATATCTAGGTATGGTATAAAAATCCAATTCCTCAAGTCCATGAAAATAGCAGGAGCATTAGTCAACCCAAATGACATAACCAAAAATTCAAAATGTACATACCTCATTTGAAAAGTCATCTTGGAAATGTTACACTACCTCACCCCTAATTGGTGATAAGAGGATAGGAGATCAATTTTAGAGAAGTGACTTGAACCTTGGAGTTGATCCAATAAATCATCTATTCTTGGAATGGGATACTTGTTCTTTATGGTGACCTTATTCAATTGTCAGTAGCCTATACACATGCGAAGTGACCCATCCTTCTTTCTAACAAACTTCACGGGAGCCACCCATGGTGAAATACTTGGCCTTATGAAACCATTATCTAAGAAATCCTTCAATTGTTCTGTCAATGGGTTAAGTTCTGCCAGGGCCATACGATAATGAGTGATAGAGATGGGTTGAGTGTTGGGAAGGAGATCTATGCCAAAATTAATTTCCTCTTTGGGAGGAATGCCGGGAAAACCATTCAAAAACACAACAGGAATTCATTCATCATTTAGAAATTATTTTCTGAATTTTAGGCATAATATGAATTGACCCCTAAATATTGAATCATTTCCCTTCCATCAAGGATCGGCTTATTAGGAAATCGGAATTTGACCATACAGGTTCTACAATCAATAGATGCATAGGAAGCATGTAGCCAATCCATACAAAGAATAATATCATAATTGGTAATGTCAAGTTCAACAAGATCACAAGTGATTAGTTTATGCAAGACCAACATGGGGAAACTACTAAAGACTTTCTTGGCTAGGACCGAATCACCAACGTGAGTATAAAGAAAAAGGCTCTAGCAATATTTCGGGATATAAATCTAATAATATAGCAAGGTAAGGAGTATCAAAAGATAATTTGGCACCTAAATCAAGTAAAGCATAAACATCAAAGTCAAAGACCCGAAACATTGCTAACTTCTTCTGAGGGTGGAAAAATGATAAGAAAAAGTACCACTGGTCCTCATGGAAGAATCGTAGCTATCCTTGTAATGAAGGGGGTATAGGAGTTAGACAAATCAATGATGTTGCTAAATCCTTTCAGTACAAGCAGTGGTGGACCCTCAAAACTAAGAACACTTTGTGGGGAGAGTTTCTTAAGGCCAAATACTGTCAGAGGGCCAACATCATCTCCAAAAAATGGCACACTGGTCAATCCCTAACTTGGAAGCATCTGATGAACAACAAGCACAATATTAAGCCTCACATTTAGTGGCAAATCAAGTCTGGCTCTTGCCTTTTTTGGTGGGATAATTGGCTAGGTGTTGGCCACTTAGCATACTTTTCTTCTAATAGTTGTAGGCTTAACAACACCCAAGTTTCAGCTTTTCTAACCAATGGCCAATGGAATGAGGATCTCATTATCCAAGAATCCCCTCCTCAATTTGTCCCTAACATTTTAGCAACTCAGTTCAGCTACCACCCCCTCCATCAGGACCTGTCTTGCTGGATCCCTAGTGCCAATGGGGAGTTTAGTTGCTCCTCTGCATGGGAGATCATCAGAGATAAGGGCAAAGACTATGCTGAACTCATGTACTTGGCACAAGTGTATTCTTTTCAAATTCTCCTTCTTGGTCTGGAGAGCCATTAGAGGGAAATTACCTACCAATAAGATGCTGATCAGCTTTGGAAGAGCTCCCTCTCAATGCTATTGTTGTTATAAACCTGGCCAGGATACCATTGATCACACCTTTGTTGTAAGAGCCGTTGCTCATAATGTATGGAGATTATTTTCTGACTCTTTGGGCATTAATATTAATTACACTCCCCTTAGAAACCTGCTAATGAGATGGTGGACTTCAAAGCATAAGAATGAGGCGCACAAACTCATTCTCCATGCAACTGCTATCTTCATTTGTTGGAATCTATGGAAGAATAGATGTGCTTCAAAATATGGTGGGAAGCAGTCTAATCTCACTAGAGTCAAGTTCTCCATCTTCAAAGACACTTACAACCTTCTTACCACATCTTTTCCTTATATGGTCCAGCCTAATAACTGGAAGGACCTAGTCCTTTTGGTTGAGCAGTGCTTTCATTATACCAAAGTAACCCCTACATGTTGGCTTAAACCAGCTGCTCCCAAGGTGAAGCTTAACACTGATGGCACTGCCCTTGGCAACCCTGGCAACATTGGTAGAGGGGGTCTCCTTAGGAATGCTCATGGTGATATCATTTTTTCCTATGCAACCCCCCTAGTTGTAGGAACTAACAATGAAGCAGAGATCAAGGCTGCCATCTTTGGTCTCTCTTGGTGCCTTCATCTTGGTTACTCATAGGTAAACTTGGAGGTGGATTCTCAGCTTCTTACCAAGTGGCTACAACAAGAAGTAAAACCCCCTTGGCCCATCAAGGAGCAGCTGAACATCTTAAAGAACATCATCAGCCAAGTCCAAGATTTCAGCTACAACCACATCTTCAGAGAAGCCAACTACATAGCTGATTCTTTGTCTAAACATAGCCACAAATGCACTTCTCCTAAACTCTTATTCACCAAGCAAGACCTCCCTAAAGAATCTAGAGCTCATATGTAAATGGACAAACTGGGCATGGCTAACTTCAGGAGAAGAAGAAACAAGCGGATCAAGAAGCTACTCTGACTTCTCCCCTACAGTACTTCCTAGTGCACTAACTTATTCTTCAACCTGAATGTATCTACTTCATAGTTATATTATCTTTGAAGAATTCATAGTTAGGGCCACTGTAAAAGGGAGAGTCTCCCTTAGTTCTTGCTCCTCTAGTCTCATAAACTCTAATCTTGCATCTAGAATTAGAATAAGCTCCCCTCCCTTTATTTTCTGCCCTGCAGGTATAATCACAGAGCTGCAGCCCCTCCCCTCTATTGGTTGTTGCATCTTGTGCAGGAACATCAGAGACCTGCAAAAACCAACCACCAGTCCCTCATCATATTCTTTTTCCCAAGAGCTTGCAGAACTGCAGCATAAATCAGCATGCCTCTCTATTTCAGGATACTACAGCTTGCACAAGCATGATATACTAGACAGCTGTAACACTTTTAAGCACTCTTGGAGCATCTTTATTGTTTATTTGTTTCTTGTTAAGTTGTTATGTACAGGCACACTAAAGAAAGGTAACATCTTTTTGAAGTTGAAGCCTCCTTTAGACTTCCTACATGCAAACAAGTATTTCCTTCCAGGTGCGTATTTATTTCTAGAGCTCCATTACATTTCCTGTTGGCTACTTCAATCACTGCAACACTGGAGTGCACCAACCTGGAAGCTCTCAACATTATGCACACTGTTGAGCCTCTTGTAATATTTCTACTCAAGCAGCTGCCAATAAACCCCAGATCTTCAGCCTTTGTTCCTCATTGTGCAGGGTTTTTGTTTATTTTATTGTGGGTGCAGGGATTACAAAGTGCATGGTTGCACTTGGATGGGCAACCAACAATTCATCCATTCCATCTACCATACTACAACACCTGAAGCAGCCCTCCTGCATCCAAGCTACTTAGAGCTATTTACTTGCTTATTTGTTTGTGTGCAGGCACATAAGAACCCTCCAAGGTGCAAAGCACCATTAGTTGAACCTTCAAGCAGTAGTTCAAGCCATAGCTGCATCATATACAAGCTGCAACTTAGAACAATTCAACCCCACATCACCCTCAACAACAACTCTAGCTGCGGCCTGCTACAACTCTATATTTTTCCCCTTTTTTCATCCTCCTTAGCTCTTATAATCATGATCTTGATGTTCATACATCCTTCCATTTGGACTTACTTGGTACGATAAGACTAAAAAGGGCAAAGATAAAAAGAATTTTCTCACCCCATGCAATATAGAAGTTTTGTATACTTATTCTTCTTCAATTTAGCTATGTATGATACGTAGCATAGTTGAATAGGACTAGTGTAGGTTACTTTCTTTTTTGTCATGGAAGGGGAGAGTCTTCCTCATCTATGCTTTCTTAGTCGACTTGTATCTGGAGAAGTCTTCCCATAGGTTTATTGCTTTCTAGTTTCTAGATAGTCCTTTTTTGTATTTGGGGATGAGTCAGCTGACCTCTATAGGTTAGCCGACTTATGAACCAATCTAGGAGCGGAGGTAAGGTTTATATCCCCCTCTTTGTATTTTTCTATTTGTTATTTATGATAAGGCTTGGGGGTGATGCTCAACCCCTGACTGTGCATGAGAGATGGGAGCCTCGTGTAGGGTCTGTTCCCATAAAAAAAAAGACCCAAAACATACCCATACCCATATTGGCAGACTCCTTAACATTTTGCCTAGCTTGGAGAGAAGATGTCCTTGTCTCCCTTTGTTAGGGAATTTAGAGCCTTGTTCCCCATTTTACCATATCCAAAACAAGCACCCATACCGAACAAATAATTACCACCATGGTTTCTTCCACACTTGGGACACTTGGAAAGAGTAGACCCACTAACGCCACCATCTTGCGCCATAGGGCCTTATATTTATTAAATCTTTGGCCCGGAGCTAGTGAAGAACTGTGGCCTTGAAATATTTGGCCTTGTAGGAAATGACCATTACCACCACTGGGATTGGATTGAGAAAACCCACGTTAAAATTGAGCTCTCTAGAACTCTCTCACATTCCTCTCCTTAAGATTTTCTCCTTCAATTTGCTCGGTATATGTCATGAGCCTAGAAATAACCATCTCCTTGATGAGAATAGCGGTCTGGAATTCTTTCATCAAAAAGTTTGATACACCAGAAATAAAATTACTTATTCGGGCATGGGAATTGGCTACCAAAGAGGGAGCATACTTGGACAACTTTGTAAACTTGAGGGCATAGTACCTCATACTCATGTTACCTTACTTGAGATTGATAAACTCCAATACCTTTGCCTCCCTTAACTCAAGTGGAAAAAAGTGGTCAAGAAAAGCAACTTTAAAATTCTTCCAACCTATGGGACCTTCCTCGATACTTTTGGCCTTCCATTGATTATAACATACTTGAGAAACACCCTTGAGATGGTAGGCTGACAAATCAGCCTTTTCCTCTAAAGATACCCCATAATAGCAACAATCTTATACACTTCATCAATAAATTCTTAGGGATCCTCCTCAACCTAAGACCCATGAAAATCAGGAGGGTTCATCCTTGTGAAATCTCTAGCCCTTCAAGACGATGTAGACGCATTGGGAGGAGCTACTACTTTTTGGTTCATTTAAGTAGTCATGGCTTGGGCTACCATTGAGAAAGCAATTTGGAACTCGGCAGGAGTAACTTGATCAGCTAGAGGATCATTAGGAGCTTGAAGGGCTTATCCCTCATTAGCGTTCACCCTTCTTGGAAGTGGAGGTCTTCTTGGAGGCATTTTGTAAAAATTGGAAAGAACAATTGTTAGAGGGAAAAGACTTAGAGTAAACCCTATCACATGACATAGATCATGAAAGAAGTGAGGATTTCCAAAGATGTCTCATAGCCTCCTACTTATAAATGTGGCGCACTTCACACCCATGAATAAGACTCTACTTGGTGTGGCATGTTCAACTCCCTAGGAAACTTCAAACCTTGTGCTTTAATACTAAGTTAGTCATGACCCGAACTAGGGCATTGTTGTGACACATCAATTTAAATTTCCAAAGAAACTCCAACCATACCTCCTAGCATGTCAAAAGAATATATAGGTAAACAGTAAGCAAAAACTTATAAAAGTCGAAGAATATAACATATCTAGAGAGAATAATGAAAAAATAAACTTCTTACCCTATTTGCCCAACATACCCCTACATGACAAGATAGGAAGGTACTAGGACATGTTCCTAGCTCACCCTCAATAAAGTAGAGACATTACATGGAATTGGCTTAAAACTTCAACATAGTCTAGAAATGAAAATAAAAAAATAAATGACTCAGCTTTCCCTCAAAGCATGAAGACTCACCACACAAATCTTCAATATGGATCACCAACTAGCAACACGAATAAGATGGAGCATCTATACCAACATTGTGATATAAAGTAGGCAATAAAGTATGAGTTTTTACGTTTGAATGTACTAAGTATGTAGGCGATGCAATATATAATTAAAACTATGTCGTGCGATAACCCTTTTTAAATAACATGATGAGAGAGTTAGTAAAATCATAATTCAGCATGAGAAAGGTGAAAACACTTTAAAATCATAAAAGCATTATGTAAGAATAAGGGATAGGAATAACATTTAAAAATATCATAAGGACCATACATATGTGGGAGATAATTGTAACTGACATTAAGTCCATGCGAGCTATTACATGGAATTCTATGATCTCCACATCGAGAAGAAGATGGCTACTTGCCAAGGTAGTCTCCGTCAAATATTATCACAATCATGTGCTATATGTGGATCCACTAGCTCGGCCATCTGGGCAAGCCTACGGTGGCAATGTAGATTAAGGGACTAGAGATTGCTACTAAAGCGTAGGTCAAACCCCCACCTCAAAGTCTTGTCTGTGCTAAAGTCAACATCCCACGGAATACATATCATAACATAATCATAAATCATACTTGTAATAAATCATAAGTCTTTCATACCATACTTCGTAGGAATTGCTCATTATCATGTGATTTATGTAATGTGGGTGTAGTCCTTTCATAATTATGAATAATGTTTCATAAAACATTTTTAGGGTCTTAAGTCACCCTCATTCATAAATCTTGCTTTCATATTTGAAATTCAAGATCATAGCTTATACATTAAATTAGGGTAGAAAAATGAATACATGATCAAATGACTTTAAAAATCATAAAATTAACTTAAAACGTGCATGATCATATAATTTATATCAACCAGTACATAATTCATCAAAATACTTTTAATTGGATGCATAATTGAAAATATCCATAATTCATATCATGAACCCTAGAGACTGATGTAGTAAATTCATAGAAAAACTATTCAATTTCATGCAATAACCATTAATTTATATTAAGATAGGTTCATAATCATAAATAGAATCATAATTCATGCAATTGGAATAGAGATCATGACACCCATAAAAATATATACTTTAATTGATTTAAAAAGTAGAGAATTTGTTAGGTTCCTTAGGTGAAAGTATCCTAGGATTAATAACCAACATACCTTGAGTGAGAATACCAAATAATTTAGAAGAATTTGAAAGTTTTGATGGAAATCTTGAGTGAATTTCTTGGAGGTCTTCAATGGAATCCTTGAGAGCCTCTTTACAGAGAGAAATATTTGAATATGTGAATTGTGATTGAATGAATAAAATTAGAGGTTAAAGATAGTTTATAGAATTGAATTAGGTCCTAAAAACATCTAAATTCATTAACTAATAATTAGGGAAATATATACAATTTCCCTACTTTAAAAACTGAATTTGAACAAAAAGTCACACCAAAGTCCGCGATGCGGAGCTATTCCTAGATAGGCTAATTTTGAGCAAATGAGATTTTGGCCAGATTTTGATTGAGGATAAAATTACACTGAGTGAGAGAAAGTGTGCGATGCAGAGCTTCCACATGCATCACTATTTTGCGCAATTTCTTGAAAAAATTATCTTTTGATATATGGGTCGTATAAATCCACCGAGACCATTTTCTCACAGATATTGACTCCACGATCGATATTTCTGGCTCAGATTTTCTAAAAAAATATAAGCATAATGCATTACACAAGTGACCTATTTTGAAGGAATTTTTAAGGCACTTGTGAGTATTTTGAGAAAAGTTATAGTATCTCCCCCAGGAATATTTATCCTCGAATGAGGTTGAACTGGCTCGAGTAGAGTGAAGTGTATAACTCAACAACCCAGCATGAATGCAATAATGTAAGATAAACATAGTTAAAAAATAACTTTATGAGTATGCATGCATGTAGTGAGACATAGACAGATTGGAACGTAGGAACTTGGAGGATTTGAGCATAAAGAGCTAAAACATCTTAGGTCGGAATGGTAGGAAAGAGATAGGAACATCATTTCATTATGTCTGATTCCTCTTCCCATGTGGCACTTTCAACCTCTTGGTTTCTCCATAATACCCTGACGGATGCAACTTCCTTATTCCTCAATCTTTTAACTTGGCAGTCTAAAATATCAATCGAAACCTCCTCAAAAGTCAGGTTCTCTTCAACACACATTACCCAAAGGCACAATGGTATAGGGATCACCAACACACTTTTGCAACATTGATACATGGAACACTAGATGAACCGAGATAAATTCTAATGGCAAAACAAGTTTGTAGGCCACCTTACCAATCCGCTTTAGAATTCTATATGGGCGTACATACCGAGGACTAAACTTCCCTTTCTTTCCAAAATGCATTACTCCTTTCATAAGAGAGATCTTCAAGTAAACCCAATCTTTTACATTGAATTCAATATCTATTCTTCTAATATCCAAATAGGACTTTTGATGAATCTGGGTAGCCCTTAGCGTTTCTCTAACAAGTTTGACCTTCCAAGTCCTCAAATACTACCTCGTGTCCTAACAAGGCACCCACTCCCATTTCAAACCTTCCAATGGGTAATCGGCATCTTCTTTCATATAAGGCTTTAAATGGTGCATTATGATACTTGAATGGTAACTATTATTATATGCAAATTGGACTAATGGTAGGTGATCAACCCTACTTCCGTTGAAATCAAGAACACACACCCTTAACATATCTTCTAGAATTTGGATTGTCCTTTCAGCTTGCCTATTAATTTGAGGGTGAAATGCAGTGCTTAGCTTAACTTTTCTGCCAAGACCTCTTTGCAAGGTATTCCAAAAGTGAAAAGTAACCTAAGTACCACAATATGAAATAATGGACAAAGGAACACCATGTAACCTTACCAATTCTTGAATGTACATCTTGCCATAATCCTTAGAACTATAAGAAATCTTAATAGGAAATGGGCCAACTTAGTCAATCTATTCACTACCACCTAAATCGAATCATGTTGCTTTCGGGTACGAGGGAAACCCATTATGAAGTCGATGTTCACATCTTTCCATTTCTAAGTAGGAATGTCAATAACTTGGGCTAGACTTCCTATCCTTTGATTTTCAACTTTCACTTGTTGGCAATTTGAACATTCCACCACAAACTTTACAATATCCTATTTCATACCATTCCACCAATACACTTTCCTCAAATCTCTATACATTTTGGTGGATCCAGGATGTATTGAATATCTAGACATATGGGCTCTACTCAATATCATTTGTCTAAGGCCATCACCATTTGGAATACATAAAAGACCTTGGTAATGACTACTCCATCTCCTCCTTATAAGAAAACCTCAATCTTCTTATCAACCACCAATTTCCTCAACTCAACTAAAGTTGGATCTATGTCTTGCTTAGACTTCATATCTGCTACAAATAATAATTTCAAATAATTTTGAACAAGGATACCACCTTCATTAGAATCGCTCACTCTTACCCCCAAACAGGCCAATCGATGCACATCTTTTACTAACTCCTTCTTGTCATCTTCCCCCTGAGCAACACTATTCATGGATAACCGACAAAGAGCATTGTCTATAATATTTTCTTTACTCGGGTAGTACCACACACTCTTTATCATAGTCCTTTAAGAGTTTAAGCCACCTTGTTTCCCTAAGGTTTAAGTCTCTTTGGATAAACACATATTTCAAACTTTTTTGGTCAGTAAATATACCAACGTGCACCCCATAAAGATAGTGACATCAAATTTTCGTAGTAAAGACAACCATCGCTAATTCAAGATAGTGAGTTGGATAGTTTCGTTCATGCACCTTTAGTTGTCCATATTAACTTGCCATGTTTCATCAAAACACAATCCAATACAACCCGTGAGGCATTAAAATATAAAATAAACCCATCTGAACCTTTCGGCAATGTCAATATAAAAGCCGACGTTTGACGATCCTTCAATGTTTGGAAACGTCTCTCACACTCATCCCACAATTGAAATTTCACCTTCTTTTGTGTCAACCTAGTTAAAGGCGATGAAATTGATGAAAGCCCTTCTACAACCCTTTTATAATATCTGGCCAAAACCAAAAAGCTATGAATATCTGAAGGATACAATGGTCTAGGCCAATTTTTTATCGCCTCTATTTTCTTTGTATCAACTATGATACCATCATCGGGAAACAATGTGACCAAGAAATGCCACGGACTTCAGCCAAAATTCACATCTACTAAACTTGGAAAATATTTGCTTGTTCCTCAAGGTTTCCAACATAATTCTCAAATGACCCATATGCTCTTATTCATTTTGGGAATAAATCAATAAATTATTGATAAAAACCACCACAAACATAACTAGGTATGGTTTAAAAATCTAATTCATGAAAATAGGTGGGAGCAATCGTCAATCCAAATAACATAACCAAAACTCAAAATGTCCATACCTCCTTCTAAAAGCCATCTAGGGAATATCACACTCCCACACCCTTAATTATTGATAACTGGATCGAAGATCAATTTTGGAAAAGTGACTTGCACCTTGGAGTTGATCAAATAAATCATATATTCTTGGAATGGGATAGATGTTCTTTATGGTGACCTTATTAAATTGTCGGTAGTCTATACACATGCAAAGTGACCCATCCTTGTTTCTAACAAACAACACGGGAGCATCCCATGGTAAAATATTTATCCTTATCAAACCCTTATATAACAAATCCTTCAATAGTTCCTTCAACTCCTTAAGTTTCGCTGGGGCCATATGATAAGGAGGGATATACATCAGTTAAGTGTTGGGAAGAATATCTATTCCAAAATTGATTTCTCTTTTGGGAGGAATACCGAGAAAGCCATTCGGAAACACATCAGGGAATTTATTGACAATGGGAATCGACTCAATAGAAAGAGCTTTAGAATTTGTATCCCTTACCCACACTAGATGATAGATACATCCTTTAGAAATCATTCTTAGCCTTTTAGGCACGATATAAATTGACCACTAAATACCGAATTATTTCCCTTACACTCATGGACCGGCTCATTAAGAAATTTGAATTTGACCGTATGAGTTCTATAATCAATAGATGCATAGGAAGCATGTAGCTTATCCATACCAAGAATAACATCAAAATCGGTCATGTAAAGTTCCACAAGATCACAAATGATTATTTTATTGAAGACCGATACGCAGCAACTCCTATAGACTTTCTTAGCTAGGACTGAATCACCAATGGGAATATAAACTAAAAAAAGGCTCTAGCAAGATTTCGGGACATAAATCAAATATTATAGAAAGGTAAGGAGTAATAAAAGATAACATGGCACCTAAATCCTATAAAGAATAAACAACAAAGTCAAATACCCACAACATACATGTAACCATATCGGGAGACTGCTCAACATCTTGCCTAGCTTGGAGTGCATAGAACCTATGTAGGCGCTGGCCATCACTTTGTTGAGATTTTCCTCCTGAAGTAGCTTGCCCTTGAGGACGTCCTTCTCACCCCTTTTTAGGGCATTCGGAGACTTGTGCCCCATTTTACCACATCTAAAACAAGCACCTATACAAAAAAAAACAATTACACCCATGGTTTCTTCCACACTTAGGACACTTGGGAAGAGTAGACCACTAACACCACCACCTTGGGCCTTGAGGTTGAGCACCTTGTATTTATAAAAATTTTGGACTGAAGCTTGTGAAGAACCTTGGCCTTGAGACCTTTATCCTTGTTGGAAATGAACATTAGCACCACTGGGTTGGATTGAGAAAACCCACCTTTAAATCAAGCTCTCTTGAACTCTCTCACCTTCCTCTCCTTAGGCTTCTCTCCTTCAATTTTCTCGGCATATGTCATGAGCCTAGTAATATCTGTCTCCTTGATGACCATAGCAGTCCTACATTCTTTCATCACAAAGTCTGACACACCGGAAATAAACTTACTTATTCGGGCATCGAAGTCGGCTACCAAAGAGGGAGCATACTTGGAAAACTTGATAAACTTGAAGGAATATTCCATCACACTAATGTTACCTTGCCTTAGGTTGATAAACTCCAATACCTTTTCCTCCCTCAACTTAAGTGGAAAGAAGCAGTCAAGAAATGTAACTTTGAAATTCTTCCAACCTATGGGACCTTCCTCAACCATTTAGGTCTTCCATTGATTGTACCATACTTGAGAAACACCCCTGAGTTTATAGGCCGCCAACTATGCCTTCTCCTGCGGAGGCATCCCCATAATAGCAATAATCTATACAATTCATCAACAAAATCTTGACGATCCTCATCAACCATGGACCCATAAAACTCAAGAGGGTTCATCCTTTTGAAATATCTAATCCTTTAAGCCGGCGTAGACACATTGGAAGGAGATATTTCTTCTTGGTTCACTTGAGTAGTCATGGCCTGGTCTAGCATAGAGAAAGCAGTATGGATCTCAGCATGAGCAACTTGATTGGCTAGAGGATTGTTAGGAGCTTGAGGTGCTTGTCCCTTATTAGTATTTACCCTTCTTCGAAGTAGAGGTCTTCCTTGAGGCATTTTCTGAAAATCATAAAGAATAATCGTTAGAGGAAAATGACTTAGAGTACACTCTATCGCACGACATAGATCATGAAAAAAGTAAGATTTTCCTAAGATGCCTTATAGCCTCCTACTCATAAATGTGGAAAACTTAACACCCATGAATAAGACTCTACTTGATGTGATATGTTGGACTCCCTAGGAAAATTCAAACCTTGTACTCTGATACTAAGTTTGTCACGATATGAACTAGTTCTTAGCCGTAAAACAACGATAGGGATTTGTGAAGAAACCCCAACCAAGCCTCTTAGCATATCATAAGCATACATAAGTTAAATAATAAAAGAAAACTCATAAAAGTCCAAGAATATAGCATATCTAGAGAGAATCATGACAACAAAGACTCCTTACACAATATGCCAAACATGCCTCTTTATGACAACATAGGCGGGGACTAGGACATAATCCTAGCTCACCCACAAGAAAATAGAGACAGCACATGGAATAGGCTTAAAACTTTAACATAGTATAGAAATGACAATAAAAGAGTAAATGACTCGGCTTTCCCTCAAAACATGAGGAGTCACCACAAAAATCTTCAATACGAATCACCAACTAGCCACATGAATAAGATAGAGCATCCGTCCCTACATTGTGAAATACAATAGGAAATAATGTATGTGTTAGTACGTTTGAATGTACTAAGTATGTAGACGATGAAATGCCTAATTAGAACTATGTTGTGCAATGACCCTTTTTAAATAGCATGATGAGAGTTAGTAAAATCATAAGTAAGCATGAAAAGGTCAAAACACTTAATCAAAAAAGAGCATTATATAAGAATAAGGGATAGGAATAACCTTTCAAAACATCATAAGGACCATACATATGTGGAAGATAACCGTAACCAACATTAAGACTATGTGAGGTATTACATGTAATTCGTTGATCCCCATATCGAGAAAGGGGGAGGCTACTTGCCAAGGTAGTCTTTATTATCATAATCATGTATTATATATAGATCCAGTAGCTAGGCCATATTGGCAAACCTATGGGGGCAACATAGTTTAAGAGACTAGAGGTTGCTACTAAGGGTTAGGTCGAGGCCTCACCTCAAAATCGTCTCGGTACTAAGTTAGCATTCTACAGAATATATATCACAACATATTCATAAATCATACTCGTCATAAATCATAAACCTTTCATAGTCATACTTCATAAACACGTTCATAGCAATAGGTCATTATCATGTGATTCATGTAATGTGGGTGTAGGCCTTCCATCGTTACGAATACATTTCCATACAACATCATTAGGGTCTTAAGTCACTCTCATTCACAAAGCTTACTTTCATACTTGAAATTTATGATCATAACTTATACTTGAAATTAGGGTAGAATATTGAATACATGATCAATTGACTTTGAAAATCATGAAATTAACTTTAAAACATGCATTAGCATATAATTTTATCAACCTATACATAATAGATAAAAAATAATCTCAATTAGATGCATAATTGAAAAATACTCATAATTCATATCATGAACCTTAGAGATCAATGTAGTAAATTCATAGAAAAATTCTTCAATTCAATGCAATAACCATCAATTTATATTAAGATAGGTTCATAATGATAAAAAGAATCATAATTCATGCAATTGGAATAGGGATCATAAAACCCATAAAAATACATACTTTAATTTGATTGAAAAAGTAAAGAATTTTTTGGGCTCTTTGGGTGAAAGTAACCTATGATCAATTACCCACATACCTTAAGTGAGAAGACCAAAGAATTTAAAAGAATTTTAGAGTTTTAAATAAAAGCTTGAGTGGATTTCATGGAGGTTTTCAATGGAGTGATCGAGAGCTTTTGTATAGAGAGAAATATCTGAATAGGTGAATTGTGTTTGAATGAATAAAATTAGACGTTTAGGATAGTTTATGTTATGCCCTGTACTTTTGTACCTCAGAATGCTTTCTTAAGTTTCTTAAAAGTTGCTACATGACCAAGAGTATCTAAACGTTATCAAATAACTCTAACATGGGGAGGAGGTGATGCCCCATAATAGGGAAGGTTGGAAATAGAGTTATAAGGATTTAAAAGGAGTTGGAGGCCAAATAACAAGTCGTGGAACTTGACTTACTTGCGTAAGCTACCAACTTGGATTTCCTACGTAATTAAGCTACTTGATTACACATCGAGATTAATAAATAATGAATACATAGGCTCTTAAAGTGAGATGAGATTACAAACCCGCGGGAGAGGAAGAAGGAGGCATAGCACCTACTTGAGAGGGACCCCACTGCCACGTGGCAACATGTGAGTGGCCTCATGGACTGAGGTGGTTCCCTAAGGGGTTGACACATGTCACCCTCTAAGAAAGGGTATATATTCACATATTAATAACTAAGGATTCATTAAGTCATCTTTAAGCTTGGAGAAACTTATAGAAAAACTAAGAGACCAAGAGGGAGAGCTACAGAAGCAACTAGGGTAAGGTAAGCCCTCCTATTTTTCTCCGTTAATTAATTATATAAGGAATTCTTGGGTTAAATAACCGTGTTTAATAACATAAATTGTTAGTTGGGGCAGCAAGGAAGTGAAGTGAGCAACCCCATCAAATTTCAGCTTGTTAAGGAACTTCCGAGGTCAATTTTCAGCAAGGTATGACTTGATTCCCTTATCTTACATTTTGGTAAATGTTTAAGCATGTTATGGATGTGTAAATATGAGTTGTAGACATGAAAATATGTATGTTACAGCTGAAGTTGTAGCAAGCCGTATAGGGGTTGTTTGGACGATATTCTAACGGGTTAAAGTTTGGCTAGTGTCGTTGTTATTGTGGTGTTGTATTGGGAGTTATTTTTTAGTGTTGAAGGGATGGAAACATGTCTAAATATACGTATAAATGCTTCTGGTTGCAGCCACATCACTTCCCATTTCGTGTGGTTAAGATTTTATGAAATAAAGATTGAAAACCGTAGTTTGGAGTCGTAGTTTGAGCGGGTTGTTTGGGACTCATTTTGTGAAATGTTAAAGTGGTGTAATTGTGTATTGGCTACTGGTTGTTGTGGTTAGTATGGATGATAAGGGTTGGATGTTAATTGGAATTTTGGATAGGGCTAGTTATAGAGGAGATGTTGTCCGAATTCTATTAACTTCTTAACTAACTTATGGACTAGTCGAGACTAGTCGAGAAAGGCGAATAAGGAATTAATTCCTATGGATGTGTGGTTGTGGATTTAGAATCTGTAAAGTTAAAGGTTATTAATATTAGTATTACCTTCATGTTAAATAGGTTTAGAGGACGACACAAGCCGGGTTAAAAGCAATCGATAAGAGGTAAGTAAAACTATCTTTCTTTCCTTTTGGCATGTCTTAGTCTTAAGTGGTTTGCATATGAAATGTGGGGATAATTCCATTCATACAACCCCGAGTATGATTCATAAATCTTTTTCACTTCTGGATATCAAACTTTTATAATAGTTGAACTACTTTCCTTGAACCTTCTATATGCTAAGGAATTAATGAATATACGGGCTCCTAGTCGTAAGGACTACATGAAAACAAGTGCTCCTGAGTCTATAAGAGGTTAGCATTACTTTAGTACATGTATATGTCCTCCGAGATTCTAATTGATATAGCCCCTAATGGCATTTAGAGGGCACTTGAGATGACTACACTACTACTCTAGTCCTCAGACGATAGCTTAATCTTCTTATACTGTCGAGTCTCTGATAATGATATAAATTGCATATAGTTATCTACTACTCCACTCGTGTATACTGTAACACTTCTTTCACCGAGTCCCAGGTCGACTATGTAATCCTGCACACTTCACTGCATTGACTCATTGAGTCCCTCACTAGAGGACCGAGTATATATGTGTATATATGATGATGTGGTGTGATAAGGTGATGATGCAGCAGGGCCCTGTGATGGCCCTACAGACATATGATTCACTAGGTCCCAAAAAGGGCCAGCTATATTGTATGATATGAGCATGCATGCTTTTATGATTTACAAAATACAGGTACAGTGGGTTCGTAAGTAACATACTTATATCCTAAATCACTACTTCAAATATGATCTCATTTATGATATGTTATGCTTTATATACTCAATACATATATCGTACTGACCTTCCTTTCTTCGGGGGGCTGCGTTTCATGCCCGCAGGTACCGAGACACACTTTGGGAATCCGCCAGTGTAGGAGTCCCATTCAGTAGTTCTGAAGCATTCCATTATATTGGAGCCTAGATTTTGGGTACTAAACCCTGATGCATATATTTGCTTGTTCACGGGTATGGTAGGGGCCCTGTCCTGCCTTATGTTACGGTTTTTACTCTTAGAGTTATGTGGATATGTATATGGGTTGTATATATACGTGGGTACCGTTGTGCTTATATGACTTATGTTTTGGGACATTCCCTTTATCATGGCAACCTTGTCGGCTCGCTCATGCGTTTATTATGGAATGACCATACATATTATGATGGCCTTATTGGATTATATGTTATGCTGTTTGTCGATATATTATCACTCAAATAGGAGGCAAGTTTAATTATAGTTAGCAAGGGGATAAGTGAGTGTCCATCTTGGGCACCCATCACGGCCCGCAGGGTTGGGTCATGACAGAAGTAGTATCAGAGCAGTTCATACTTGGAGTGTCTACAGACCGTGTCTAGTAGAGTCTTGTTTATCAGTGTGTTGTGCACCACATCTATAAATAAGAGGCTACAGGACATTTAGGATGTTGCCTTTTTTCATATCTTAGATCGTGTGATAGAGCCGAGTCATAGGGAATGAAATTCATCATACTAACCTATGATTTTAGTAGAAGGACAACATCGATAGAAGAAGGTAATTGATGACATTAGAAGTTACAAAGCACGCAGGTAAGCAAAGGCACGAAAGATTTATGTCAGGTGAGGTATTGAAGTACGATTGACATGTAAAGCTAGAAATTCAAAAGAAAAGTAGACAGGAAAGTGTAATAGGTGTAGTTCTAGTGGACATACGAGGTAAGTCCATTATTTTATACTGTTATTGATTTTGGATGCCCTGTGTGGCTGCGATATGATATGATATGAATATATGTGTTGGCCTTGTGAGGCATTATTGGCATTTGTTCTGTTCAGGTGTTGAAATAGTAAGAAATGCAGAGGAAACTATGCCCAAATTTTACTAGAAATAAAAGAAGAATAAGATACAGGGTTGTAGTATACCTTGTCCATAATAAGAATGAGATTTGACTAAACTATGAGTATAGCTGACCTTGAGAAATAAGTTAATTACTGAATTGATGGTAATAGTAACGAGGAGGTCAATATTGGCATAGAAAAAGAATCGAGAAAAGACTAGTGAGATTGAGGGATGATTTAGATAAAGGTTAAGTGTGTTTACCTCACCGAGTGTACTTAACCCGTAGTAAAAACCATGAAAAAGGTTAAGCAGTGATACATTATGAGATTGAATGTGAACAGGATATCATATAAATCTAACGAAGATCGTTATAAGAATAAGTAAAGCCTAGTAAGGAAATAACTAAAGGATTTATTGTGGTTTGTGGAAAATAGAAAATCAAATAGAGAATGAATAAGAAGACTTACACAGATTCATAGGGAAAGTTCAGAATAAAAGGTCAAGTGGTAACAAAAGTAAAGGTGAGTAACAAGATAGCATGAATTCCAGAAATGACTGGTATGCTAAGAACAAGTAGAGGTAGAGAGAAGATGTTTTTTTTTTAAAATGAGAAATGAAAGGACTACTGAAGGAAGCACTCAAGATAGTCGTAATTACTTAAGTATGAGTATCGGACACAAAGAGAGATGGACAACTACGAACTGAAGGTATAGCATGATGAAAAGGTGATAAGACAAGACCGCTATTATAACCAAGTTGCTATGATTCTGAGTGAGATTAGAAGATAGCATTGGATACACGATAAGGATGAAGGGCATGAGGCATAGAAGGGTACTACGTGCATATAATCTCACCTCGAAATAGGGAAATCCTTAGGGGGAAAAGATAGTAGATATGAGTAACAAGTGGTGCAATATGCATCCCTCAAAAAGAAAGAGATGACATAGGTTGGGACAAAAATATTACTTCAAGAGAATTTTGGACACTAATCATCGAAATATAAGTGTTGCCTAAGTAGGATTAAAGCGACTACAAGTATTGACTGACTATTGACCAAAATACATAGAATGTGTCTTTGGATATATTGGTACATCAATTACATTACTCGAGTACCAATTATCAGATAAGTTTTTATATGATATATCAAGAATTTAAAGAACCTCATGATTGTATTAGGGTTTCGTACATGGGTAACCTAAAGTATAGGTGAGGTAAAAGAAGATAAGGATATAGTGCAGTATACTAAATATGTTGGAAAAGACTCAAATGCATTTAGAAAGTTAGAAATAAACAGACAATGACATAGATAGACCCTAAAGGGGGGAAGTAGATATGAAAGATACAAGAGTGAGATGAAACCAACTGATACTACAACGTGTTAACATGAACACTTAAACTTCAAGTGAGATCCCATGCTGAAATGAGTTAACAAGATCCAAAGGCCAGCAATAAATGGATAGAAGCCATGATATTTGAGACAGTGCTGGGAATTATTGGCAAAGACCTCGAATGGTATGACATCGTAGAATAGGTGCATATAAAAGAGATGGATACGACAAAGAGAATAATAATAAGTGACGTAAAGGTATTCTAAAGGATAGCAAGGCTATACATGACTAAATGTTGGGATATCGGCAATGTAGTTATTGGCTACTGATATTGTGAAATACAATTAGCACAAGAGAAAGGAGAAGAAATCCCACCTATGGCAGAAGTAAGAAGACTTGAGGATAAGTAAAGGAAGCAAGACAAGGGTGACCAAATTGACTGCGAGTGTCTGTCAATATAATGGCGTATGTGAAGTAGAGTAATCCAAGAGTAGGGGAGACTATGAGTGGAATTAAATGCACTTTGTGCGAATTGTACAAGAGTAGTTATGCAACCTACGAATATTGGTATGCTAAGGGTGAGATCAAGTGATTACTTGATGAAGATAATAAGGACTCAGTAATAGCAAGGTGATTTCCATAGTTCGAATGCATTAAAGAAAAGTATAAGATGGTTTGAGGCAAAACTATTAAGATATAATCAGTATTAAGGACAAAAGTCATAGTGGATCCCTAACATCAACTGAAGGAGGTAAGAGACTAACATGGCGATGTTAAGGCATCTTCTGGACTACTGTAAGCACCTACCCACGTTCGTGTAAAGATTACAATATGAAGTGTGGTAAGAGAGCTGGAAAGAAGGTCTGAGTAAAAACACAGTAGAACATGTCTAGAGTGTTACAAGTTGGGCTACCAGAATTATAAAATAGGTTAAGTAAGATGATTGGAATTAGCTGGTTGCTAAAAGCTGGTGAACTTGTATGCTAAATCTTTTTCAGAATTATACCGGTAGATAATAGACAGTGCATAGAGCAGCTATGTACAATTATTAAATGGGGGAAATCCCAGCGTTATTTGATTGCCAACCCTAAGGATTGAGCTTAGGAGCTACAGAGCAGAATGACAATTAAAGACTTTTAAAGGAAGGCGAGAGATAATACATGGGGACTGATGATTCCAGAATATAGACTTCATTACAGACTTACTTTGTGCCTTATGGAAGAATGATTCCATATGGGCTATTATGGATAGGCTGATAGGAATCAACCCACTTCCTTCCAGTTAGGACCATATATTCAGCCAAGGACTATGTGAGCTATATAAGAAGGAAATAGAAAAATTCGCAGGATCCCCATAGCTATGATCTCATAAAGAGAAGCCCAATCTATAACTAAATTCTGGGGATCATTCAAAGAAGGAATTGGGAACTTAGGTGAATCTTAGCACAACCTTTCACCCTCAGACTAGTGGACAGGCTGAGCGCACTATGCAAATGCTAGAAAATATATTGTGGGCCTACATTATTAACTTCAAAGGTAGCTAGAGTGATCACCTGTCACTTATTAAAGTTGCTTATAATAGTATCCATAAGGCACCATAGAAAGCTTTGTATAGCAGAAGGTGCAGAGCACCTAGTGGTGAGTTTAAGGTTGCAAACTAAGGACATGTGTCCCATCCAAGTGTTGTTATGAGACAAAAATAGAGAAGTAATATCCATATTGGTTCCCTACATCTACAGATAATCTAAACTCCTAAATCAATGGTGTTGACGAGTAGGAGGCCTATGGATGACCACTAGTATAAAGAATTCCCAAGGTCCTTGTAAGACCTCATGAGATTAATTAACATTCGAGGATGAATGTTCTAAAGGAGGGAAGGATGTTATGCCCCATACTTTTGTACCTCAGAATGCTTTCTTAAGCTTCTTAAAAGTTTCCATATGACCCAGAGTATCTGAACGTTAACAAATAACTCTAAGGAGGGGAGGAGGTGATACCCCATAATAGGGAACGTTAGAAATAGAGTTGTAAGGATTTGAAAGGAGTTAGAGGCCAAATAAAAAGTCATGGAACTCGACTTACTTGCGTAATCTACCAACTTGGATGTCCTACGTAATTAATCTACTTGATTACACGTCAAACTTAAGTAGTAAGGAATACATATTCTCTTAAAGTGAGACGAGATTACGAAACCATGGAAGAGGAAGAAAGAGGCATAGCACCTACTTGAAACAAGTAGTTGAGGCACCTACTTGGACCAAGTAGGTGACTCACCTACTTGAGGTGGACCCCACTACCACGTGGCAGCATATGAGTGGCCGCATGGACTGAAGTGGCGCCCTAAAGGGCTGCCATGTATCACCCTTAGGGGGCTGCCATGTGTCACCATATAATAAAAGGTATATATGCACATATTAATGACTAGGAGTCATTAAGTCATCTTTAAGCTTGGAGAAACTTAGAGAAAAACTACAAGACCAAGAGGGAGAGCTACGGTAACAACTAGGATAAGGTAAGCCCTCCTATTTTTCTCCATTAATTAATTATCTAAGGTGTTATTGGGTTAAATAATGGTGTTTAATAATGTAAATTGCTAGTTGAGACAGCAAGGAAGTGAAGCGAGCAGCCCCGTCAACTTTCAACATGTTAAGGAACTTCCGAGGTTAATTTTCAGCAAGGTATGGCTTAATTCTCTTCTCCCACATTTTGGTAAATGTTTAAGAATGTTATGGATGTGTAAATAGGAGTTGGAGACATGAAAATATGTACGTTACGGCTGAAGGATGTTGCAGGCCGTATAGGGGCTATTTGAACGATATTCTAATGGGTTAAAGTTTGGCTAGTGTCGTTGTTATTGTGGTGTTGTATTGGGAGTTATTTTGTAGTGTTGCAGGGATGGAAGCATGTATAAATATAGGTATAATTTCTGCTTGTTGCATCCACATCACGCCCTATTTTGTGTAGTTAAGATTTTATGAAATAAAGATTGAAAACCGTATTTTGGAGTTGTATTTTGAGCGGACTATTTGGGGCTCATTTTGTGAAATGTTGTAGTGGTGTAATTGTGTATTGGATGTTGTTTTTTGTGTTTAATATGTCTTCTAAGGTTTGGAGGTTAATTGTATGTTCGGATAGGCGAGTTATAGAGGAGATGCTGCCCAAATTCCATTAACTTCTTAACTAACTTATGGACTAGTCGAGAAAGGCGAACAAGGAATTAATTCCTATGGATGCATGGTTGTGGATTGAGAATCTGAAAAGTTAAAGGTTATTAATATTAGTATTACCTTCATGTTAAATAGGTTTAGAGGACGACGAGGCAAGCCGGGTTAAAAGAAGTCGATAAGAGGTATGTAAATCTATCTTTCTTTCCTTTTGGCATATCTTAGTCTTAAGTGGTTTGCATATGAAATGGGGGATAATTCCATTCATACAACCCCGAGTATGATTCATAAATCTTTTTCACTTCTGGATATTGAACTTTTATAATAGTTGAACTACTTTCCCTGAACCTTTTATATAATAAGGAATTAATGAATATACGGGATCCTAGTCATATTGACTATATGAAAACAAGTGCTCCTAAGTCCTTAAGCGGTTAGCATTACTTTAATACATGTATAGGTCCCCCGAGATTCTAATTGATATAGCCCCTAATGGTATTTAGAGGGCACTTGAGATGACTACACTACTACTCTGGTCCTCAGATGTTAGCTTAATCTTCTTATACTATCGAGTCTCTGATAATGATTTAAATTGCATATAGTTATCCACTACTCCACTCATATATACTGTAATACTTCTTTTACCGAGTCTCGGGCCGATATGTAATCCTGCACACTTCACTGCGTTGACTCACCAAGTCCCTCACTAGAGGGCCAGGTATGTATGTGTATATATGAAGATTTGGTGTGATAAGTTGTTGATGGAGTCGGGCCCTATTATGGCCCTACACATATATGATTCACCGGGTCTCTAAAAGGGCCAGCTATATTGTATGATATAAGCATGCATACTTTTATGATTTACAAAATATAGGTACAGTGGGTTCGTATGTAACATACTTATATCCTGAATCCCTACTTCAGATATGATCTTATTTATGATATGTTATGCTTTATATACTCAGTACATATATCGTACTGACCTTCCTTTCTTCGGGGGGATGCGTTTTATGCCCATAGGTACTGAGACACACTTTGGGGATCCGCCAATGTAGGAGTTCCATTCAGTAGTTCCAAAGAATTCCATTGTGTTGGAGCCTAGATTTTGGGTACTAAACCCTGATGCATATATTTTCTTGTTCACGGGTACGGCGGGGACCCTGTCCTGCCTTATGTTATGGTTTTTACTCTTAGAGGTATGTGGATATGTATATGGGTTGTATATATACATGTGTACCATTATGCTTATATGACTTATGTATTGGGATGTTCCCTTTGTCATGGGAGCCTATTCGGGTCGCGTATGCATTTATTATGGAATGACCCTACATATTATGATGGCCTCATCGGCTTATATGTTATGCTATTTGTCGATATGTTATCACTCAAACAGGAAGCAGGTTTACTTATAGTTAGCAAGGGGATACATGAGTTTCTAGCTCAGACACCCATCACGGCCCGCGAAGTTGGATCGTGATAGTTTATAGAGCTTAATTAGGTCCTAAAATATCAAGATTAATTAACTAACAATTCGGAAAATGTCTAAAGTGTCCTTACTTTAAAAACTAAATTCAGATAAAAAGTCACACCATAGTCCATGACGCAGAGCTATTCCCAGATAGGCTAATTTTGAGTGAATGAGATTTGACCAGATTTTGACTCAAGAAAACATTATACTGAGTGGGAGCAAGTGGACGAGCAGAGATGCCGCGCACCTCACTATTTTGCGCTATTTTTTGAAAAGTTTATCTTTTGATATATGGGTCCTAAAAATCTACCACTACCATTTTTCCATAGGTTTTGGCCCCCCTATTGATATTCTGAGCTCGAATTTACCAAAAAAGATAAGGATAATATTTTGTGCAAGCGACCTATTCATTAGGTATTTTTAAGATACTTGTGAGAATTTTGAGGAATGTTTTAGAGCATCACCAACTGCGTGTTAGTGAGGAAGATGCTCCTAAAACTGCTTTTAAAACTCGATACGATCATTATAAATTTTTGGTGATGCCTGATTAACTAATCCTCCTCCAATATTCATGGATCTAATGAATCGAGTATTTATTCCTTATCTTGATCAATTTTTGGTGATTATTACAGATGATATTTTAATATATTCCAAGAGTAGTAAAGATCATGATAAACATATTTGGATTTTTTTGCAAATTTTGAAGGGGAAAGAACTTTATGATAAAGTTTCCAAGTGTGAATTTTGGTTTAATGAAATGGCTACTCATGGACATGTTGTGTCAACCGAAGGTATGAAGGTGGATACTAGTAAAATTGAAGAAATTGTTGAATGAAAATTCTTAAAAGTACAACTTAAGTAAGAAGTTTCTTAAGCTTAGCAGGATACTATAGAAGGTTTTGAAAGGCTTATTCATTATAGCTTCTCATTTGACAAGACTCTTGAAGAAGGAAGTAAAGTTTACATGGTATGAGAAATTCCAAGAGAGCATTAAAACACTCAAATCCTTGTTGACACAAGCTCTTATACTTACTCTACCAATAGAGGGGAAAGAGTACAAGATATATAGTGACGCTTCTCGTCATGGTTTGGGATGTGTTCTCATGCAAAAAGGGAAAGTTATTTGTTATGACTCTCAAAACTTAGAATTACATGAATTGAATTATCCTACTCATGATCTAGAACTTGCTGCTTTAGTGTTTGCCTTAAAGATATAGAGGCATTATTTGTATGGAGAAAAATATCATATATTCACTGATCACAAGAGTTTAAAATAATAGGCTACATAGAAAGAGCAGAACTTAATACAATGTGGATAGATTGAACTCATCAAAGATTATGACTGCATGATTGACTATCATCCAGGTAAAGCCAATGTGGTTGCAGACACCTTAAGTCAAAAAACCTTCACAATCTTATCTCTGAATCCTTTGTCCTTTCTTCTGGAGTTAAGAGCCATGAATATCCATTTTACCCTTGATTCGTATGGTTCTATTGTTGCTAATTTTCAAGTCAAGCCAATATTACTTGAACAGGTGAAAGAAGTGTATACCTTCTTATGTGAATCTTGTACTGTTAAGAAAGTAAGGCAAGAAAGAATGATTCCCTAATCAAGTCCAATGTGTCCTCTCCCTCTACACTTTGTGTAACTATGTTATAGAAATGAGTGTAACTTACAAAAGTTAGATGAAAAACTCGTAAAATTGATTGAAGAAGTTCAAAATAGGGAAACGCTTTATTTTACGTTAAAGGAGGATGGTGTCTTGTTTTATCAAAATAGATTATGCATTCCTAATAACGATAAATTAAGGAGAGAAATCATGAATGAAGCACATGCCTCACCATGTGCAATGCATCCTAGAAGTATGAAGATGTACCATACCATCAAAGAACACTATTGGTGGAATGGTATGAAAAAAATAATAGCAGAGTTCATTATGAAATATTTGGTTTGTCACAAAGTAAAGGTAGAACATCGGGTTCCAGTTGGTTTGCTACAATCCTTGTCGATAACAAAATAGAAATGGGAGAGAATAACTATGGACTTTGTTTTTGGACTTTCCAGCACTAAAAGAAATCATGATGCAATATCGGTGATAGTGGACAGATTAACAAAGAGTGCTTACTTCTTGGCAGTTAAAATGGATTACCCACTTGAGCATTTAGAAGAATTATATATTAATAAGATTGTAAGTTTACATGGGATCCCTTTTTCTATTATATCTGACCGAGATCCAAGGTTTACATCTATATTTTGGGGTAGCTTGCAGAAAGCCTTGGGTACTAAGTTGAAGTTTAGCACTTTGTTCCATCCTCAAATAGATGGAAAGTCGGAAAGGGTGATACAAATTTTGGAGGATATTCTTCGAGCTTGCATTATTGAGTTTGAGGGTAGTTGGGAAAAATACTTCGCTTTGATAGAATTTGCTTACAATAATAGCTACCAAGTGAGTATTGCAATGCCTCTCTATAAAGCTTTATACAAAAGGAAATGTCGGACCCCTCTTGTTGGAGTGAAGTTGGTGAAAGAAAACTTATTGGTCTTGAAATTATGCAACAGACAGAAGTAAAGTGATCAGGGATCGTCTAAAGATTGGTTTTGATAAATAAAAATCATATGTTGACCTTAAAAGTCAATATATTGAGCATCAAGTTGGCAATAAATTATTCTTAAAGGTATCTCCATGGAAAAAAATTATGAGATTTGACCAAAAAGGAAAACTTAGTCCTCGATTTATCGGACCTTATGAGACACTTGAAAGAGTGGGACCAATTACATATAAATTAGCCCTGCATCCTTAGTTGGACAAGATTTAAAATGTCTTCCATGTTTTTATGCTCAAAAGATATCGTTCTTATCCATCTCATGTTCTTGTAGTTGAATCCATTGAGGTTAATCTAGAATTGATGTATAATGAAGAACCAATCCTAATTCAATCTCATGAAATACAACAACTTAGTTGGGACTTCCCAATCCAAACCCGGTAGTAGTTTTAGTGCATCTACTATTCTCAACTATTCTAAGTGTGGGAAAAATAATAGGGGAGAGTGCCTAGTGGGTTAAATGCTTGCTATAAGTGTGGAAAATCAAGTCATCATGCAAGGGAGTGTAGCAGTAGTACTAGACCTCAGAATCTGGCCCAGACTACAGGCCATCAAGATCAAAATGCTACTACTTCGGGTGGTGGTTAGCGCCCAGACAGATTTTGTGCCCTTCAAACTCACCAAGAGTTAGAGGATTCGCCCGTTGCTATGACTAGTAAGTTAAAGGTTTTAGATTTTGATGTTATTTTTGGATGGATTTATTTCATGCATCATATGTTTCTATTTATTGTAGAACTTATAAAGTCAGTTTCAACTCCCTAGTGAACCTATTCTTGAATGGAAGGGTCATGATTCAGTAGTTAAGAGTAGATTCATTTCTTATCTTAAAGCCTGAGAAATTGATTACTAAGGGTTGTATTTATCATATGGTGAGGGTTAGGGATGTCAACTCCGAAAGTACTTCTTTAGAGTAGTTCTGATGATGGTGGTACAATATGGGTCCAAATTATCTTGGGTGGTAAATATTAAGTCAAAACGAGACCTTGACTCATCAATGGTAGAGTTGAAGTAAATGGTGGGAGATAAGAAGGCAGAAGTCTATTCCCAAGGGGGAGATAGAGTACTTATTTACCAAGGTCGGTTGTTTGTTCCAATATTAATGATAGTAGACGAGTCATGATAGATAGCTATTCCATATTGTGACAATTGTGGTATACTTATTCCATTTAAGGTTATTGACATAGAGGAAGAGCTAGATGGGATCTTGTAAGGTGTAATAAATAGGTTAGAATATATAGATATGTCATTTAGTAGGAATTAGTACAAATGTGGGTATATAGATGATAAGCTAGATATGAGAATTCTTGAGTGATTTTGACTCCAAGGGAGCCATAAAGTTGTTAAAATTATAGGCTTGAATACGTGGTTGTAGGTATATGAGAGATCGTAGTAGCCTATTGATGACTCCTCATTAAGGGTTTCAAATGAGTGTATTATAATTATTATAGGACTAGGCTTGAATATGGTATTGATGGCATGTGGGTGAGTGTACGATGCATTGGATGTTTTGTTATTAGGTCTCGAGGTTTTTGGAATATAGTAGTAATGGGTAGTACTCTATGGATATATCTTTCTATAGAGTTATAGAGTTCTGAGGCTTTTTGGTAAGGTGGCCTATGAATGCGATTTGTCATTGGAGTTAGCCTTCATTCATCCGGTGTTTCATGTGTCTATGTTTGAGGGAATGTGTGGGAGATCCTAGTTCCATTGTGCCATTGGAGATAGTGGATGTTGAAGAGAATTTGACCTATGAAGAGATTCTGGTTGAAATTCTAGACCAACAAGTTAAGAGATTAAGGAACAAGGAAGTTGCATCCATTAAAGTCCTTTGGAGAAATCAACAAGTTGAGAGTACTACATGGGAAGTGGAAGTATATATGTATGATGAAACATTACCCATATCTTTTTCAGTCTACTCAAGCCTAAGGTATTAAGTTATCCATGCTCAAGTGGTTAAGACTCTTATGTTTCAGTTTTCCTAAGTCTTCATATGCATGCATGTTCATGAAGTTGAATTTTAAAGTTATGTTTTATATTTAAGTTTAAAGATCTCTTATTTGATGCATTTCAAGTGTCATTATATTCATGTTGGGTTGCTAGTCCTCATGCTATGTCCCATTCTATGCTAATGATTCTTATTCGAGGCTGAATATTCCCAAGGAGGAGATATTATAAGATCCTAGAAATGTAGAAGGTCCTAAACCAAGGAATAAAGGATGAATTTTCCGAAAGTGAAGAAAACTGGCACCAGGAGCTGACCACGGAAGCCATCACGGGTCGTGGTAATTATCACAGATTGTGGTGAGAAACCACGATGGAGATTCAGAGACTCATACTTGCAGAGGATGAACCATGAAGGAGGACCATGCGCCATGGTGAGAACCAAACCGTGAAGCCCTCCGTGGTGACCCCTCCCCAAGACCCTCAGGAAATATCCCAAGAAAAGGTCCACGGAGGACCTCCACGATCGTGGAACCCTCCAGACCATGCTGGCCTCCTGCGAGACCTGCACCATGGCCACCTTTTATGACCTATAATCATGATCACGGACCGTCAAGTGGTCCATGGAAGCCAATACTCCAAACCATAAAGCAGGCCAGCTTCACGAGCAGCACCACGATTCTTCGATTCTATCACAGCTTGTGGTCCACTTCCATAAAATAGTCTTTCTCCAAGCTTGACCAAGGCAATCTTCACGGACAACCCCATGGCCAGTGGAGCTTTTCACGTACCATGAAGATGGTCCATCCATGGATCTATTCATTTTATATTAGGGATTTTAAGGTTAATTCTTTAGTGTGGGAATAGATTTAGAGAGGTTTTGAGGTCCCAAAAATCCTTTGGCATAAAGTTAAGTTGAAATATCCCGTACCAATTTAGTTTCGATGTAAGATTTCACATAGGTCAAGTTAATTCAATCATATCTCCTAGAATATATAGAATCATTTGTTCCTTGACCAGTCAAATTAAAGGTCTCTGAATCCTCTTTCCAATGCGACTGAGTTTTCCCCATTTGGAGTTTGGAGTAAGAAGTTATTGCTATTTTAGTGAAGCTGCTCAGACAAGAGAGGACCATGACTCGTGGTGGCCTTCCGTGAAACACAGTATGGTCCGTAGTGGCCGCTCGTGAAAGCCACTTTTTCAACCCATTTAATACTTGGGATTACTAGTGAGTACCACGACCTGTGGTGTTTTTTCGTAAACCTCAGTACGGTCCATATTGGCTTCCGTGAAGAAAATTCAGAGACTTATCTTCAACACTTTCCAAAATATTTTCCCAAGTCAAACATCACGAGACCCCACCGTGGTCCGTGGTGGGCATAAAGGACCATGAAGGTCCCTCGTGAAGCTTGTTTTGGCCAAATTGTTACAGGGATATTTTGGTCTTTTCTCGTATTTTAACTCAAAGTGAGGTCGTTTTGAAGGTATATTTCACCTATCTAAATGGACCCAAAGTCTTTCTACACTCATTCACTCTCACTCATACTCTAAGGGCAAAAACCCTAATCTCCCAAGTTCTCTAAAGTCTTCCTCCATCTTCAAGAAAGGTTCTTGGGTTTCACTCCAAGAAGATCAAGCCTCCATTTCTTTTCAAGTTTTGAATTAAGGGTTTCATTTCCCAAGGTATGTACGTTTTCATCCATGGGTTCTTCCACCCATGCAGCCCAAATGTTTTCTCAAATTAGCATTTCAATTCTAAATGATGAATTTTATGGGCTTTTACATGATGATTCCAAATGCATAGTTTATAATATATTTGAAGTTGATTTAGTTATATTGATATATATTGGATTTCAATTTCATTAAATGAATGGGTTTCTAAGGTTCTTATATGAAGGTTTTAAAGGTAGTTTTAAAGTGCATATGGCGGGTTATTTTAAAGATGTTTGATTTGAGACATTTATATAATTCTCATGCATACAAGTATTCTTTAAATGTATTTAAAGGTCTTTATAAAATGAACCCACCTATTTTCTTATGATGAAGTATGTTTAGAATGAAAGCTTTTGACTCTAGATGAATGATATGAAGTAAATGTTTATGAAAGGGAGTCGTTATGAAATGATATGAAAGAATGAATGTTGGTGGAAAGTTTTCTCACCCAAGATAATAATCAAATGGCTCATGAAAAATAACGAATGATGACGAATGAGTTATCCCTTTGACATGTTTACGATTATGATATGACATGTATTATATTTCGATATGCCATAAATGCTTTTAAACATTTTTTGTAAAGGTAGGTGCGATTAGTATGGTACCCAGAATACTATCAATGATTGTAGATAAAATTTTCTTATAAATAAAAGTTCAGTAGTAGTATGGTAAATAGGGTATGGAAGACGTGATGATATTATAAATCAAGGTTCACTAATGGATTCTTTATGCAATAAGGACAATTCTTTCATACTTGAATCACCAAAGGTTTTAATGAGATATTCCACCGATTGATGTTTTAATGCTAAAGTTACATAATGCTTATACTATATTGATGTTTAAATATTATTCCATGGGATTTGACCTAGAACTGAATGTATTATGTAGATGGAGACTCGACCGAAGGGATTCTTAAGTAAAGTCTCATGTTACTTTAACTATGTGCCACATAGGATCCCTTGTAGGCTAGGCCTTTTTAGCCTTCAAGGGTTAAAGAAAGTTTAAAGTTGATCAGAGTTCTACCTGGTATGTAGTCTCCTCATGACCAGTAGGGGGATATGTTGGATTCCATGTAATAGCTCGCATGGTCTTAAATGTCGGTTATGGTCATCTTCCCATAACTAAAGGTTTCAAATATTATGTACATGATTGATTATGCATGCATTGTATTATGTTTCATATAATTCTAATGTCCTATTGATTCTTTAAAGTCATGCATTTCTCACAGACTTAGTACATTCAAAGTACTAATGTATACTTTTCTCTACATGATATCACCATGTAGGGATTGGTGTTCCTTCTCAACCTCCTCTGCATGGCTAGCTCACCATGTAGGGATTGGTGTTCCTTCTCAACATTTTTATGAGAATGAACTCATAAATTTAATAGGTCGCTACACTTTCTTGATATTGTGTGAGCTCATTACTAATCCACGACAAAAAGGTTTGCTGCCACCAACAGAATTTTAAGAGGGGTAGGCAACCTTTACCTTCTTTAGCAGAATGTTTGATAACTTCTCTAAAATTATATAAATCTCAAAAGCGAGAAAACATACATAAATTATTTATCAAAATTCCTTATTTATATCAGTTATCTTGGCTGTTTTCTAGATGATAGTATTAGTAGTAGAGGTTTACCATTTGCTTGGAATGGCGTCTCCTCCAAAGTAGTATCTGGTATAGGCTATTACACGAATTTGAACACTTTCTATCAGTTTAAGGAAACACTACCTCATATCACATATATATAGTCCTAGGTCCTAATCGTAACATGGTGATCGAAACTCTGAAGGGATCCAATCAAGTCTCTTGTTCATTTCATAAGCATCTTAAGGTAAAGTAAAAGAGGAAACATCATAAGAGAGTCTAAACCATGGAGAGTAAATGAAGAATGTCACATGACAACATAGAGTCAAAACATTCCAACTAGATGCCTCTACTCATGAACATGAGCGGGGGCTATGACATGTCCCTATCTCACCCTCAAAATGACGCATAACAAAAATCTTTGGAAATAATAACTAACTTGATAACTAGTCCCCGATAAATAAGGACTTACCACAACTTCACTCGATAGGAAAGCTTAACTTTCCATGTGGATGGATATGATCATCAACCTGAACCTCTACATTATGAGATAGGCAAAAAGTATGCATTATTATGTTTGAAAGTACTAAGTATAAGGAAATGACATGCAACGTAAATAATGAAATTCAGTGGTCAAGTAAAGTAATCATAACATGAGGTAAGTAAAACAAAAGAAAATCATAATGACCAAAGCATTTGAAAAACATAATTTAGATCATCAAATATATAAGAGATCATACTTATGTGGGATAGGAACCATAACCAATAATAAGATAATGTGAGCCATAACATGGAATCCCAATGTTACCCCTACACCAGAAAAAGGGAAATCTACTTGCCAAGGTAGACTGTACCCCGCTAGGTGGGTCATAACGTATACTATATATGGATCCACTAGCTAGGCCAAAGAGTGCAATCCTACAGTAGTACATAGTTATGGGACAAGAGACTTTATGTAAGGACCCCATATTTTGAGCCCCCACCTCAAGTCCACATTCAGTGCTAAGTCAAATCCCATGAAATATATACATAGATAGAAATCGTAATGAGCATATATCATAGTCATGATCATATATTTGAAAATATAGAGTAGCTTATTTTCATAACATAAGTGCAATACGGATATTGTCTTTCCACATTACAAATCATACATACATAATCATAGTACATACTTGAAAATTAGGGTAAAACATTGATGCATGATCAATTGATTTGAATATCATGAAATTGACTTGAAAACATGCATGATCATATACTTTCTATTAGCCCATACATAATTTATAAAGATAATATCATTGGAAGTATAATTAAAAATACCCATAATTCATAACATGAACCTTAAAGATCAATAGAGGAAAATTCAACGAAAAACTCTTCAATTCAATGCAATAACTATCAATTTACATTAAAATAGACTCATAATCATAATTTGAATCATAATTCATGCAATTGGAATAGAGATCATAAAATCCATAAAATCCCATACTTGAATTTAATAGAAAACTTGAGAAATTGATTGGGCTTCATGGATGAAAGAATCCATGAATCAATACCCACATACCTTGAGTGAGAAAACCTAAAAATTTGAGAGTTTTGATGGAGAGCTTTAGTGAATTTCTTGGAATTCTTCAATGGATTCCATGAGAACTCTTGTAGAGAGAGAAACATTTGAGTAGGTAAATTATAGAAGAATGAATCGAATTAAGGGTTTAGGATAGTTTATAGAGTAGAATTAGGCCCAAAAAGCATCCAAGTTCATTAACTAATAATTGGGGAAATATCTACTAAGACTATTTTTCCTTAGGTTTTGATCCCCTAATCGGGGAAATAATGTGTTACGCGAGTGGACTATTCTCAAGGCATTCTTAAGACACTTATGAGCATTTTGAGGAATGTTACAATCCCTCCCCTTTGGTAACATTCGTCGTCGAATGAGATTTAACTAATATAGGAAGGATACTTGAAAGAGGACTAGTAACCCAACATGTACATGAGGACACTTTGAAGATGCATAGAACAGATAAACTTCATACCTAACATAAAACATGGCATTTCGGCTAGAGTGATAACTATTATTGTAGACAAACTCAATCAATGGTAAATGTTTATCCCAACTTCCTTTAAGATCAATCACAAATCCCCTTAACATATCCTCCAAATTTTGAATCGTTCTTTCAGCCTGTCTATTAGTTTGAGGATGGAAAGTGGTACTTAGCTTGACTCTAGTACCAAGACCTTTTTGAAATGACTTCCAAAAATGTGAAGTCAATTGAGTACCTCTATCCGATATAATCTACAAAGGAACACCATGAAGTTTCACAAGTTCACGAATGTACAACTTAGCATAGTCTTCGGCACCAGAAGATGTTTGACCGGTAGAAAATATGTTTATTTAGTTATTTGGTCCACAACGACCCAAATAGAATCATATTGTCTCCTAGTACGAGGCAAAATTATTACAAAGTCCATATTCACATCTTTCTAGTTCCAAGTAGGAATATCATTGTGTTGAACTAAGCCTCCCGATTTTTGATGCTCAACTTTAACTTGTTGACAATTAGGACACTTAGCCACAAACTCCTCTATGTTCTTCTTTATGCCATTCCACCAATACACTCCCTCAAATTATGATACATCTTGGTGGATCCCGGATGAATTGAATACCAAGAACTATGGACCTCATTCAATATAAACTCTCTTAATCCATCAACATTTTGAACACAGAAATGACCTTGGTAACATAATACCCCATCTCCCCCTTGGGAGAAAACCTCAATGGCTTTATCGGAAACCGACTTTTTTAATTCAACCAACACCGAATCATTGTCTTGTTTGGCCTTAACATCCGCCACAAGAGTCAATTCTGAGCCGTTATGTACGAGAATACCTCCATTATCAGAGTCAACCAAACTCACACCTAAACATGCCAATCTATGGACCTCTTTAACCAGCTCCTTCATACCTTCCTCAACACATGCAACACTATTCATAGACAACCGACTAAGAGCATCAGCTATAATATTTACCTTACTCGGATGGTACAACACACTCATGTCATAGTCTTTGAGGAGTTCAAGCCACCTCCTTTACCCAAGATTCCAATCCCTTTGGATAAACACATATTGCAAGCTTTTGTGGTTGGTAAACACATCAACATGCACCCCATAAAGATAATAACGCAAAATTTTCAAGGCAAACACAACTGCTGCAAGTTCAAGATCATGGGTTGGATAGTTACTTTAATGCACTTTAAGTTGACTACAAGAATAGGCTATAACCTTACTATGTTTCATTGAGATGTAACCCAATCCAACACGTGAGGCATCACAATAAACAACAAACCCATCCAAATCTTTGAGCAATGTCAAAATAGGAGCCAACGTAAGATGATTTTTCAATGTTTTTAAACTCCTCTCACATTCATCTGACAATTAAAATTTTACCTTCTTATGGGTCAACTTAGTTAAACGCGAGGCAATAAAAGAAAACCCTTCAACAAACCTTCTATAGTATCCGGCTAAGCCCAAAAAGCTTCTAATGTCCAAAGGAGATAATGGTCTAGGCCAATTCTTAACCACCTCTCTTTTCTTTGGATCTAGATTAATTCCATTACCAAACACCACATGTCTAAGAAATACAGCTTCCTTTAGCTAAAATTCACACTAACTAAATTTGGAAAATAATTGCTTCTCTCTCAATGTTTGCAGCACAATCTTCAAGTGACTCATATGATCTTCCTCATTTTTAGAATAAAACAAGATGTCATTATTGAACACCACAAGAAACATGTCCAAGTATGGCTTAAGAATACGATTCATCAAATCCATGAAATTAGCGGGAGCATTTGTCAAACCAAACAACATTACTACAAATTCAAAATGACCATACCTTGTCCAAATGTTTTTGGGAATATCACACTATCTTACCCTTAATTGATGATAACGGGAATGGAGATCAATCTTGGAAAAGTAACTTGCTCCTTGTTATAGATCAAACATGTCATCTATCCTCGAAATTGGATATTTGTTCTTTATAGTAACCTTGTTCAATTGCCTATAATTTATACATATTCGGAGTGACCCATTTTTCTTCCTAACAAACAACACAGGAGAACCCTATGGTGAAATACATGGACTTATAAAACCCTTATCCAATAAGTCCGAATATGTCAAGTCCTTCAATTGCTCTTTCAACTCCTTAGGTTCCGCCAGAGCTATACGGTAAGGAGGAATAGAAATAGGTTGGGTATTGGGAAGGAGATCTATGCCAAAGTTAATTTCCCTTTCGGGAGGAATATCGGGCAAATCATCAAAAAACTCATTAACTATAGGGACTGAATCAAGAGTAGGAGTTTCGGAGTCAACATCCCGAACTTGCACGATATGATAAATGCACCCTTTGGAAATCATTTTTGGGCCTTAAAATATGAAGTGAATCGACCCTAGACCACAGAATCATTACTCTTCCATTCAAGAATAGGCTCTTTAGGAAAGTGAAACTTAACCACACGGTTCTATAATATATAGATGCATAGGCGGCATATAACCAATCCATACCAAGAATGATATTAAAATTAGTCATGTCAAGTTTAACAAGATCACATGGAATAACTTTATGCAATACCTACACGGACAATTTCTACAATCTTTCTTGGCTAATACCAAATCTCCAATAGGAGTATAAACCGAAAAGGATCTGATAACACTTTGAGGCACATATCAAATCTCATAGAAAGGTAAGGAGTAATAAAAGATAAGTTGGCATCCGAATCAAGCAATTTATAAACATCAAAGTTAAAGACCCGTAACATACCCATGACCACATCGGGAGTCTCATCCATATCTTGCCTAGCATGAAGAGCATAGAATCAGTTGTTGCGTTGACCACCATTAGGTTAAATCGGGCGCCTTGTTGTACTTGGCCTTCTTAAGAATGACCTTCTTCATCCTTGTTCACAACATAAGGGCACTCAGATTGCTTATGGTCTATATTACAACATCCATAACAACCACCTTCCCCATCAAGCATTTCCCTTCATGATTCTTTCGACACTTATCACACTTAGGAAAAGAAGGGCTACTAGCATTCACACCTCTTCCTCCTACTTGAGCTTTAGGGTATGGCACCCTATCATTAGAAAACTTTTTCCCCTAATATTGGCCTTATTGAGGGTGGCTACTACTACCATCGGTCCTTGCATTGGAGAACCCACCTTCATATCGGACCCTCTTAGAATCCCTCATCCTCATTTCTCTAAGCTTTTCTCCTTCAATTTATTCGACAAAAGTAATGAGCTGAGATATGTCTATATCCTTAACAATCATAGCGGTACGACATTCCTTATTAACCAAGTAGGACACCCCTGATATGAATTGGCTCATTCGGGCTCATGGATATGCAACCAATGAAGGAGCATACTTGGATTTCTTAGTAAACTTGAGGGCATAGTCCTTCATTCCCATAGTGCCTTATCAAAGATTTATGAACTCTAGCACTTTAGCCTCAGTTAGCTTAAGAAGGAAAAAGCAATCAAGGAAAGCACTTCCTATTTAATAGGACCTTTATCCACCCTCTCCAACTTTCATTGAGTGTACCAAACTTGAGCAATACCCTTAAGTTGGTAAGCCACTAACTCCTTTTTCTCTTCTAAAGTCACCCTCATGATACTCACTATCTTGTAGATCTCATCTCCAAAATCTTTGAGGATCCTCATTAACCTTTGAGACATAAAACTCCGAAGGGTTCATTAGTGTAAAGACCCTCACTAGTGAGGTCGGATTAGGAACATTAGGAGGAAACACAAACCCTTGGTTGGTCACTACTTTGGTTAGCATAGTAATGGCAGTTCGGAACTCCTCATTAGTCACTTGGTCCTATAGAATACCATTATCTTGAGGAGCCAAGGGAGCTTAGGATTTATTAGCATTGTTTTCCCTTGGCAAGAGGGGTCTTGTTAGAGCCATTTTTCTGAAAATTGCAAAAAAACAATCATTAGGGAAAGGAACTCTTAGAATACACTCTATCTCACGACATAGATAATGAAAGAAGTGAGAATTCCTAAAAATGCCTCATAGCCTCCTACTCATAGAAGTGGTGAAATTCACACTCATGAATAAGACTCTACTTGATACGGCATGTTGAATACCCTAGGACACTTGAACCTTGTGATATAATACTAAGTTTGTCATCACCCGACCTAGGTCCTAATCGTAACATGGTGATCGAAACTCTGAAGGGATCCAATCAAGTCTCTTGTTCATATCATAAGCAAACATTAGGTAAAGTAAAAACAGAATCATCATAAGATAGTCTAAACCATGGATAGTAAACGAAGAATATCATATGACAACATAGACTCAAAATATTTATCCAACTAGATGCCTCTACTCTTGAATATGGGAGAGGGCTAAGATATGTACCTAGCTCACCCTCAAAATGAAGCACAAAAATAAATCTTTGGAAATAATAACCAACTCAATAACTAGTCCCCGATAAATAAGGACTCACCACAACTTCGTCGGATAGGAAAGCTTAACTATCCATGTGGATGGATATAATCTTCATCTTGAACCCCAACATTATGAGACAATATAGGCAAAAAGTATACATTAGCAGTTTGAATGTACTAAGTATGAGGGCATGATATGCAACGTATATAATGAAATACAATGGTCAAGTAAAGTACAATATCAGATAAGGTATGTAAAACAAGAGAAAATCATAATAACCAAAGTATTTGAAAAGCATAATTTAGATCATGAAATACATAAGACATCATACATATGTGGGATGGGAACCATAACCGATAGTAAGACCATGCGAGCTATAACATGGAATAACGATGTTACCCCTACACCAGAAAAAGGGAAATCTACTTGCCAAGGTAGACTGTACCCCGCTAGGTGGGTCATAACGTATACTATATATGGATCTACTAGCTAGGCCAAAAAGTGCAATCCTACAGTAGTACATAGTTATGGGACAAGAGACTTTATGTAAGTACCCCATATTTTGAGCCCCCACCTCAAGTCCACATTCAATCTTAAGTCAAATCCCATGAAATATATACATAGATAGAAATCGTAATTAACATATATCATAGTCATGATCATATATTTGAAAACATAGAGTAGCTTATTTTCATAACATAAGTGCAATACGGGTATTGTCTTTCCACATTACAAATCATACATACATAATCATAGTGCATACTTGAAAATTAGGGTAAAACATTGATGCATGATCAATTGATTTGAATATCATGAAATTGACTTGAAAACATGCATGATCATTTACTTTCTATTAGCCCATACATAATTTATAAAGATAATATCATTGGAAGTATAATTAAAAATACCCATAATTCATAACATGAACCTTAAAGATCAATATAGGAAAATTCAACGAAAAACTCTTCAATTCAATGTAATAACTATCAATTAATATTAAAATAGACTCATAATCATAATTTTAATTATAATTCATGCTATTGGAATAGAGATCATAAAATCCATAAAATCCTATACTTGAATTTAAATGAAAACTTAAGAAATTTATTGGACTTCATGGATGAAAGAATCCATGAATTAATACCACATACCTTGAGTGAGAAAACTAAAGAATTTGAGATAATTTGAGAGTTTTGATGGAGAGCTTGAGTGAATTTCTTGGAATTGTTCAATGGAGTCCTTGAGAGCTCTTGTAGAGAGAGAAATATTTGAGTAGATGAATTGTAGAAAAATGAATGGAATTAAGGGTTTAGGGTAGTTTATGGAGTAGAATTAGGCACTAAAAATGTCTAGGTTCATTAACTAACAATTAGGGAAATGTCTAAATTTCCCTTACTTAAAAAACTAAATTCGGAAAAAATACATTTCCGAGGTCCGCAACGTGGAGCTGCTTCTGAATACGCCATTTTTTAGCTAATTAGATTTTGGCTAGATTTTGACCCGTGGAAACATTACACTGAACGGGAATAAGTGGGCGACGCAAAGCTACGACGCCCCTCAGTGTTTTGTGCAACTTTTGACAAAATTCATCTTTCTATACACGAGTCCTAAAAATCTACTGAGACCATTTTTCCACAGGTTTTGACCCGCTGATTGATATTCCGGAATCAAATTTGCAAAAAAGAATAAGGATAATATGTTATTCTAGTAGCCTATTCTGAAGGAATTCTTAAGGCACTTATGAGCATTTTGAGGAATGTTACATAAGAGGTTCCGGTTGACATCTTAGACCGATAAGTTAGAATGTTCAGAAACAATGAAATAGATTCAGTTAAAGTGTTATGGTGGAATCAAAAGGTTGAGGGTGCTATATGGGAGGCCGAAGCCGATATGATGTCCCTATATCTTTATCTCTTTCCTTCCATGCCTAGTTGAGGTATTTAATTCCTTCATGATCCAACTAGCCCAATTCAAGTATTTCAGTTATTCTCATGGTTTCATATGCCTTCATGTTCATGACATAAGTTTTAAAGTTATGTTTGTGATTGAAATTCAAAATTTCATATTTTATGCACTATCAAGATGTTTTGCATTCATGTTGGGTTGTTATGTTCCTTTCCTATTCCATTCTTGCAATCTTGGGTCTCATTCGAGGACGAATACCTAAGGGAGAGATATTGTAAGACTTCAAAATTTAGAAAGTCAAAAAATGAGGATCAAATGATAAAGTTACTAAAACCTGCAATTTTTAGCACCATGAAATGACCACGTAAGGCCATCATGGGTTGTGGTCCCTACTCACCTACCTCAAACCATCCCACTATGGACATACATTTTCTCCCATATAATGCTTCAAAAAGAGTCATTACGATGCTAGAGTGATAAATATTATGGTAGGAAAATTCAATCAATGGAAAATGCAAATCCCAACTCTCTTTAAATTCAATAACACTTTCCATCAACATATCCTCTCAAGTTTGGATCATTATTTCGGCTTGACCATCGGTTGAGGATGGAAAGCAGTACTAAACTTAACCTTGGTGCCAAGGCGCAAACGACTTCCACAAGTGCAAAGTGAATTGAGTAACTCAATCTAATATAATGGACAAGGTTACAACATGAAGTCTTACCAACTCACAAACATATAACTTAGTATAGTCTTCAGCACCGTAAGGAGTCTTAACTGGTATAAAATGAGCCGACTTAGTCATCCGATCTATAATAACTCAAATGGAATCATATTGTTTCTTAGTATGAGGCACACCAGTTATAAAGTCCATATTCACATCTTCCCACTACCATGTAGGAATTTTAATGTCTTTAGCTAACCCTCCCGATTTTTGATGCTCAACTTTAACTTATTAATAATTAGAACACTTAGCCACAAACTCTGCTATATCCTTCTTCATACTATTCCACCAATACAATTCCCTAAAATAATGATATATTTTGGTGGAACATGGATGAATTAAATATCAAGAGCTGTTAGCCTTCTTCAATAGCGACTCTCTTAAACCATCAATAGTTGGAACACACAAATGACCTTGGTAACGTTGTACCCCATATCCCTCTTAGGAGAACTCTATGGCTTTATTGGCAACCAACACCAGAGATAGATCCAAACTATTATGAACAATAATACCTCCATCATTAGAATCAACCAAACGCACACCTAAACATGCCAATCTATGAACAACCTTGACCAGTTATTTCTTACCTTCCACAATATGTGCGATACTATTCATGGACAATCTACTTAGTGCATCAGCAACTATATTATATTTTTTTCGGATGGTACAACACACTCATATGATAGTCCTTCAACAATTCAAGCCATCTTCTTTGCCAAAGGTTCAAGACAATTTGCTTAACTACGTATTGTAAACTCTTATGGTTGGTGAACACATCCACATGGACACCATAAAGATAGTGTCTCCAAATTTTCAAACCAAACACAATCACCGCTAGCTCAAGATTAAGGGTTGGATAATTCCATTTATGAACCTTAAGTTTCCTAGAAGAATAGGCTATTACCTTACCATGTTAAATCAATAAAAAACCAAGACCAACCCTTGAAGCATCACAATATAATGCAAAACCATCAGATCCTTTCGGCAAGGTCAAAATAGAAGAGGTAGTGATACGATCTTTCAACTCTTGGAAACTCTTCTCACAAGATTTTGACCATTAAAACTTCACATTCTTTTGAGTCATCTTAGTCAAAGGAGACGACATCAATGAAAACCCTTCTACAAACCTTCTATAATATCTAGCTAGTCCCAAGAAACTTCTAATATTAGAAGGGGACAATGGTGTAGTCCAATTCTTAACTACCTCTACTTTATTAGGATCAACCATAACGTCTTTATTGGACAAAAAGTGACCAAGAAAATCCACCTCCCTTGGCCAAAACTCACACTTATTGAACTTGGCAAATAGTTTCTTGTTCTTAGAGTTTGCAACAAAATCCTTAAGTGATTAGCATGCTCCTCCTCATTCTGAGTATAATCCAATATATCATTAATAAACATAATTACAAACATTTCCAAATATTTATTAAGCACTGTATTCATTTCATAACAAAAACTAGGGCCAAGCCATGACACGGTGATCGAGATGTGAGGGACCCCAATCATAAGTTGTCTTAGCATACATCGTATATATAAGGTAAATAAAAAGATAAAGATAAGCAGAGGTAATCATCTCGAGTGGATGGGACTAAGGGATAAAATCAACCAACCAACATCTACATGGACTATATTACTTTATCGTCTAAACATGCCTCTAGTATACCCCTTGACAGGGTCTTAGGACAATCTTCTAGATCACCCTAACAATAGATGAAAGTCAAAACAATAGTAATGTGAATCAAAGTCATGTCCTCGATAGAATGATGACTCACCAACTTCTTGACAAATCTAGGCAATCACTAGCCATGAATTGGGAGATCACAAGTGTCGTGTGTCCCTATATTATGAGATAATGTAGGCATAATATGCATTAGTACATTTGAATATACTAACTATGTAAGGTATGCATGAAAAAGCAAAAAAACATAATCAATATGCCATAAGATGCATGACTAATCATAAGGAAGTTGAGTAAAGCTTAAAAGCAATTTAAAACATAAGAAACTCTTGGTCAATGCATACCGTAAAAACTTTAACTTACAACTCATAAGATACTCTTAGTCAATGAATCCCATGCTCCTGCATGGAAACAGGCCGTTGAATCCTGCATTGAAACAAGGAACGCTACCTTACTAAGGCATACTCAAAAAGTAACTATTCTACTAGGCTAGTGGATCCACTAGCTGGGCCACGAAGGAAACCTACGTGGATAATGTAGTTTGGAACTTAAGGTTGCTACTATGATTCACTTGGGTAACTAACTGTGTTACCGGACCGAACTCCACCTAGAAACCCCTCGATGCTTAGTAAATATCCCAATGGAAATTCATAAACATGATCATAACATGATAAAGTAGGATAGTAACTGCCTATCAATCCATTTTTAAATCATACTAGGAATAGCTCATCTAACTTGGTGATTCATAAAAATTAATAACTTTGGTGAGAATTATCCTTTTCACCATCATAAACATGCTTGTGTGAGAATAGGACATATCACACTATAATAACATATTTGATCTTAACTTTGATCATTATCATAACTTCAACTTTAAATATCATAATATTAACTTTAAATTATTGAAAACTTTCATTGTAAATCATTTAAATCATGATCAACTTATTAACTCATATTTTACTCATAATCATAAGTCAAAAATTAGATTTATGCATGGAAATCTATAACTCAACTTAAAATCATGCAATTCATATGAGAACATACATGTAATGATCATTGATAACATCTACAAACAGAATTAAAAGCCCAATGCAATCCATAAAGACTAGGGTTCATAATCAATTATGAATTGAATAAAAACTTGAGAAATCTTTGGGACTTCATGGGTGAAAAGAGACCATGAATCAATCCCCACATACCTTTCCTAAATTCACTAAGAATTGAAGAAGAACCTTGAAGAAATTTGGAAATCCTAGCATGAATTTGGAGAGAAACCTTGAGAAACTTTGTTCTTGCCTATTCAAATTTTTGGGAGAACGAATTGAATAGGAGGAGAATTTGAAGAATTAAATATTTAAAGACTTTGAACTTGTCCATAAAAGTTTCTAGGTTCATTGAACCAAACTTTAGAAAAGACACAATTACCCCTCATTAAAGTTCAGATTTTTAACCTATGAACGTACTCCTATGGGTCGTCGAGGGGATGACAAGTCGTCTAAATAATTCATCATGTAGGTCTGAGAAAAGGTCTAAAAATCACGTCTCTCAAGTTTTTGAATGACTCTTGTTTAGTTCCTGTCATTATTAAAATGAGCTGTTATTTGGGATTGTCTTGTAGGTCTTAAAAATCTGCAAATTTTGGGGTCTCTGATGTTTTATGATGGATGGTTCTTATGACCTATAAGGTCTTCTACCACCCGTCCTGTTCAGTCGTCACCTTGGGTTTGAGAAAACTTTGAACAAGGCCTCTGAACTCTGGTTGTTGAGGGGTTTCTATAACCCGTCAATAGGATGACGACTCGTCTTGTTAAGTTGTAAAACCTCTCTTGAGGGCAACATCTATTTTTAATCGAGGGGTCACTCTACGACTCAACTTTAAGAGCTGTAAAGAGCTCTACAAACTGTAAAATGATTTGCATATTTGGGTCAGTTCAAGAATTTGAGACTTTTCTCCTTGGTTCCAACATTTTAGTTTTCGAGGTTTTACAATATCTCCCCCTTGGAAATATTCATCATCAAATGAGATTAACATATCACAAGAAGGACACAAAAAGAGGAATAGCAACCCAATATGAACATGATGGTATCTTCAAATGAATGGAACATGAAAACTTTAGCTTAACATAAAATCATGAGGTTAAAATCAACTTTTTCATGAACATGCATGTATATGAATGACATAGGAGGAACTGAATATGTAAGAGCTCAATTAGGTTAAATAAGAAAAACTTACTACTTTAGGGTTGAGTAGAGGGAAAGAGGTACGGGTATCATCTTATCATAGACGCCTCCGCCTCCCAAGCACCTTCTACTTGTTGATTCCTCCATAACACTTTGACAGACATAATTTATTTGTTAACTTCTTAACTTATCCGTGTAAGATTTCAGCCGAAACTTCTTCATAAGTCAAATCCTCCTCAACACTTACATATTTCAATGGCATGATAGAGTTTGGATCACCCAAAAACTTTCTCAACATAGACACATTAAATACCAGGTGAACCATAGCTAACTCAAGTGGAAAATCTAACTCATAAGCCACTTTGCCAACACGTCTCAATATCTTATAAGGCCTAATGTATCTATGAATCAGTTTCCCTTTCTTGCCAAAATACATTACACTCTTCATGGGTGAAACCTTCAAATAGACCAAATCATCCACTTTAAATTCAAGCTCACTTTTTCTAACATCGGAATAGGACTTTTGATAACTTTGAGCCTTATTGAACATTTCCCTTATGAGTCTTACCTTCTCCATAGCATCCATCACCAAATTTGGACCGACCAAGAAAATCTCACGTACTTCAAACCATCCCATCAGAGATCTACATCTCCTCCCATACAATGCTTTCAAAGGAGCCATTTAGATGCTAGGGTGATAACTATTACTATAGGAAAACTCAATTAATGGAAAATATTCATCCCAACTTCCTTTAAAATAAATATCACACGCTCTTAACATAGCCTCTAAAGTTTGGATTATCCTTTTGGCTTGATCGTTGGTCTGAGGATGGAAAGCGGTACTTAACTTATCCTTTGTTCCAAAACCCTTTTGAAATGATTTCCAAAAGTATGAAGTGAATTGTATACCTCAATCCGATATGATAGACAAAGGCACACCATGAAGTCTAACCAATTCACGAACATACAACTCTCATAATCTTCAGCGCCATAGGAAGTCTTAACCGGTTGAAAATGAGCCTACTTAGTCATTTGATGTACAACAACCCAAATGGAATCATATTTCTTCTTAGTACAAGGCAAACATGTTACAAAATCTATATTTACATCTTCCCACTTCCAAGTAGGAATTTCAATGTCTTGGGTTATGCCTCCCGATCTTTGATTCTCAACTATAACTTGTTGATAATTTGGACACATAGCTACAAACTCTGCTATGTCTTTCTTCATGCCATTCCACCAATAAACTTTTTTCAAGTTATGATACATCTTGGTGGAACCAGGATGAATCGAATATTGTGAACTATGGGCCTCATTCAATATAAACTCTCTCAACCCATCAATATTGGGTACACACAAATGAGCTTGGTAATGTAGCACCTCATCTTCCCCTTGGGAGAAAGCCTCAATTGCTTTTTTGGCAACCGACTTCTTTAACTTAACCAACACGGGGTCATGGTCTTGCTTGTCCTCAACCTCTGCTACAAGAGAGGATTCTGAACCATTATGCACAAGAATACCTCCATCATTAGAATCTACCAAATGCACACCTAAACGTGCCAATGTATGAACATATTTAACCAATCTCTCTTATCCTCCTCAATAGGTGCAAAACTATTCATGGATAATTTACTTAGTGAATCGGCAACCATATTATCTTTTTTCGGATGGTACAATACACTCATATCATAGTCCTTCAACAATTTAAGTCATCTTCTTTGCCAAAGGTTCAAGATGATTTGCTTAACCACATATTGTAAACTCTTATGGTTGGTTAACGCATCACATAGACACCATAAAGATAGTGTCTCCAAATCTTCAAACCAAATACAACCACTGCTAGCTCAAGATCAAGGGTTGGATAATTCCATTTATGAACCTTAAGTTGCCTTAGAATAATAGGCTATTACCTTACAGTGTTACATCAATATATAACCAATACCAACCCTTGAAGCATCACAATATAACGCACCATCGAACCCTTTTGGTAAGGTCAAATTATGAGCAATAGTGAGAGGATCTTTCAACTCTTGAAAACTCTTTTCACATGCTTCCAACCACTAAAACTTTACCATCTTTTGATTCAGCTTGGTCTAAGGTGATGAGATCGATGAAAATCCTTCCATAAATCTCCTATAGTATCAGGCTAAGACCAAGAAACTCCTAATATCCAAAGGAGATAATGGTCTAGGCCAATTCTTAACCAATTCGATTTTCTTAAGATCAACCATAATCCCTTCACCTGACATAATGTGACCAAGGAAGGCCACCTCCCTAAACGAAAACTCACATTTGTTGAACTTTGCAAGTAGTTGCTTGTCTCTTAGAATTTGCAACATAATCCACAAGTGATTAGAATACTTCTATTCATTCAGAGAGTAAAAACAATATCGTCAATGAATACAATCACAAAAATATCTAAATATTGCTTGAACACCTTATTCCTTAAGTTCGTGAAAGCAGCGGGAGTATTGGTCAAACCAAATGACATGACTAATAATTCATAATGGCCATACCTCATCCGAAATACCATTGTAGGAATGTCACACTCCCTCACCCTCAATTGGTGATAATCGGAACAAAGGTCTATTTTGGAGAAGTAACTTTCCCCTTGCAATTGATCAAATAATTTATTTATCCTCAGAATTGGATACTTATTCTTGATGGTTACCATATTCAATTATCGGTAGTTAATGCACATACGCAATGATCCATCTTTTTTTCTAATAAAAAATACAGGGGCACCCCATGGGGAAATACTTTACCTAATGAAACACTTTTCTAACAAGTCTTTCAATTGATCCTTCAACTCCTTTAACTCCACCGGAGCCAAGTAATAGGTTGGGTATCCGAAAGAAGGTCTATCCCAAAGTCAATTTTCCTTTTAGGAGGAACACTTGGTAAATAATTGGGAAACACATCAAGACACTCATTCATAATGGAGACTGACTCTAAAGTCGGGGATTTTGAATTCCCATCCTTAACCCTCATAAGATGATATATGCAACTCTTGGGAATTATTTTTTGAGCTTTAAGGCACGAAATAAATTGACCTTTGAACACAGAATTACTACCCTTCCATTCTAGGATTGGCTCATTTGGAAATTTGAACTTAACCACTCTGGTTCAACAATCCAGTTAAGCATAACATGCATATAGCCAATCCATACCAAGGATAACATCAAAATTGGTCATCTTAAGCTCACCTAGATCACATAGGGAAACTTTATGGAAGACCGTAACCGGAAAACTTCTATAGACTCTTTTAGCCACAATTGACTAACCTACGAGAGTATAAACAGAGAAAGGTTCTAACAATGTCTCGAGACTAACATCAAATATCATGTCCATGCAAGGGGAAATAAAAGACAAGTTAGAAGCTAGATTAAGAAAAGCATAAAATTCATAGTGAAAGACCTGTAACATATTGGTAACAATATCGGGAGTCTCCTCCGCCTCTTGCCTATCATGAAGAGCATAAAACATATTGTTGCATTGACCACTCTTTGGTTGCACTTAGTCACTTTGGGCAACTTGTCCTTGAGGACAAACATCTTTGAACCTGTATTTCTTAGCATAATAGCCTAATTTACGACATCGGTAGCACACATTCAACCCGCCGAGACATTTACCTTTGTGGTTCCTACTATATTTCTTGCATACAGGAGTAGATTGGCCAATAGAAGCACCTTTTTGAGGCTTAGGGTTAGGAACCCTATCCTTGTCAAATCTTGGATTTGTGACATTAGAACACCCTTGGCTGGAGTACTTTTGGCAAAAACAAAGACGTCCACCACTTTCGGACTTAGCATGAGAGAACTCACTACCATCTGTCCTTGGCCTCTTGGACTCACCAACTTCTTGAGAAAACTAGGAAATCACTATCCATGAATAGGATAATCGTGAGTATCTTCCATCCCTACATTATGAGACAATATAAGTAAAATATGCATTACTATGTTTGAATGTACTAAGTATGTAAGGTATGCATGAACAAGTAAAGGAACTTAATCAATATGCCATAAGATGCATGACTAATTATAATGAACTTGAGTAAAGCTTAAAAGCAATTTAAAACATAAAAAACTCTTGGTCAATGCATATCATTAAAACTTCAACTTACAACTTATAACTTAACATCTCATATGTTAACCTAAACTCGTATGGGATAGGACTATTAATCGAAATCTAAGACCATGTGAGCTATTACATGGAATCCGATGACTCTTGTATCGAAATAGGCCGATGACTCCTTCATTGAAATAAGGAAGGCTACCTTGCTAGGGTAAACTCCAAAAGCAACTATTCAAATAGGCTATGTGGATCCACTAGCTAGGCTATGAAAGAAACCTATGTGGTCAATGTAGTTTAGGACTTTAGGTTTCTAGTAGGATTCCCTTGGGTAACTAACTGCATTACAGGATCGAATCCCACCTAAAAGCCCCTCAATGCTTAGTCAGTATCCCAACGAAAACTCATGAACATGATCATAACATTATAAGGAAGGATAGTAACTGCCTATCAATCCATTTGTAAAACATACTAGGAATAGCTCATCTAACTTGGTGATTTATAAGAATCAATAACTTTGGTGAGAATTTTCCTTATCACCATCTTAAATATGCTTGTGTGAGAATTGGACTTCTCACACTATAATAACATCTTTGATCTTAACTTTGATCACCATCATAACTTCAACTTTAAAAATCAAAATCTCAACTTTAAATCATTGAAAACTTTTATTGTAAATTATTTAACTCACGATCAACACATAAACTCATCTTTAACTCATAATCATAACTTGAAAATTAGTATTATGCATGGGCATCTATAACTCAACTTAAAATCATGCTATTTATATGAGAACGTACATATAATGATCATTTATAACATCTAAAAATGGAATTAAACCATCCCAATGCCATCCATCAAAACTAGGGTTCATAATAATTAAATGAAAACTTGATAAATATTTGAGACTTCATGGGTGAAAAGATCCCACGAATCAATTCCCACATAACGTTCCTGAATTCACTAAGAATTGAATAAGAAATTTGAAGAAATTTGAAAATCCTAGCTTGAATTTGGAGAGAAACCTTGAGAGACTTTGTTCTTGCCTTAGTCAAATTTTTGGGAAAATGAATTGAATATAAGGGAAATTTGAAGAAATAAATATTTATAGACTTTGAACTTGGCCATAAAAGTTTCTAGGTTCATTCAACTAAACTTTGGAAAAGACACAATTACCCCTCATTAAACTTTAGATTTTTAACCTAAGAACCAACTCCTATGGGTCATCGAAGGGATGACGAGGCGTCTAAATGATTCATCATGTAAGTCTGAGAAAAGGTCTTAAAATTGAGTCTTATAATGCATCAATTCCATGAATACCGTAGGGGAATTGGTCAAATGAAATGACATAATAAAGAACTTATAATGGCCATACCTTTTTCAAAATGTCGTCTTAGGAATACCACACTCCGTCATCCTTAATTGGGGATAGTCAGAACGTAGATCAATCTTAGAGAAGTAACTTGCCCTTGAAATTGGCCAAACAAATCATCTATCCTTGGAATTCGGTAATTATTCTTGGTGGTTACTTTGTTCAATTTCCAGTAGTCAATACACATAGGAAGCAAATAATCCTTCTTTCTAAAAAACAAAATAGAAGCACCCTATGGGGATATACTTGGTCTAATGAAGCCTTTGTCTTACAAGTCCTTCAATTGATCATTTAACTCCCTTAATTCTGTTGGAGGCATTCGATAAGGAGGAATAAAAATGGATTGAGTATCGGGAAGAAGATCTATGCCAAAGTCAATTTTTCTTTCAGGAGGAACACTTGGTAGATCATCAGAAAACACATCCAGAAACTCATTAATAATGAGGACTGACTCTAGAGTAGGGGCTTCAGAATTTGTACCCCTAACCTTCATAACATGGTTTGTACAACCCTTTGAAATAATTTTCCTAGCTTTAAGGCATGAAATTAATTGACCTTTGAACACATAATTACTACCCTTCCATTTTAGAAATGATTCATTTTAGAATAGGAACTTAACCACTGGAGTTCTACAATCAATAAAAGCATAACATGCATATAGCCAATCCATACCAAGGATAACATCAAATTCAATCATCTCAAGCTCAACTAGATCATATAGAGTAACTTTATAGAAAATTGAAACTGGAAAACTTCTATATACTTTTTAGCCATAACCTACTCACCTCTGGGAGTATAAATGAAAAAAGGCTCTAATAATATTTCGAGGCTAACATCAAATCGCATGGCCACATAAGGAGTAACAAAATACAAATTTTCACCCAGATCAAGTAGGAAATAAACTTCATAGTGAAAGACCCATAATATATCGTTAACAACATTAGGAGTCTCCTCCACCTCTTGCCTACCATGAAGAGCATAAAACCCATTGTTGCGTTGACCATCTTTTGGTTGCACTTGAGAACCTTGAGCATCTTGTCCTTGAGGAAAACCATGTTTGACCTTACACTCCTTAGCATGATGACCCATCTTACCACATCAACAACAAATATTCAAATCTGCTAGGCACTCACCCTTGTGGTTCTTCCCACACTTCTTGTATGTGGGGGTTTCTTGGAAAATAAGGGCACATCCTTGAGGCTTAGGGTTGGGCACCCTATCTTTGTTAAACCTTAGAGTAGTGGTATTTGAAGATCCATGTCTGGAGTACCTTTGGCGATAATAAGGACGTCCACCACTTCCAGACATAGACATAAGAGAAATCATCACCATTGGTCCTTGCCTCTTGGATTCCCTAGTTTTCACCTTTAACTTCTAATCTTGAATTAACGTGGCCATATTAGACTCCTTAGAAACCATATTCTACACACCTGAAACAAACTTGCTCATAAAAGTTGTTGGGTCGGCAAGCATGAATGAATCATATTTCGATATTTGGGTGAACTTAAGGACATACTCCTTTACACTCATACCACCTTGCTTAAGGTTGATAAATGCTTTTATTTTGGTCTCACTTAACTCCAATAGGAAGAAGCAATCAAGAAAAACTCTTTTGAACTCCTCCGAAGTCACGAGATCTACCTTTCCAGGCCTCTCACTTTTCCATTGATCAAACCAAATTTGAGCCACACCTTACAATTAATACATAGACAACTCTGCCCTCTCGATCGGGATAACCCCCATAATATCCACAATCTTGTGAATGCTATCAACGAACTCTTGTGGATCCTCTTCCACCTTGGAACCCAAAAACTCTAGAGGATTCATCCTTATGAAATCACAAACTCTTGTTACTGTTGTACTCACATTTTGGTTCATGGGAGAAACCACCTCACAATTGACTTTAATCATAGAGGCTTGAGCAAGTACTTGAAAGGACACTCAAAAATCGGCATTGGAGACTTGGTCATTCAAAGAATCATTCGGAGCTTGTTTCTCCTATTCAACCATGTTCTTTCTATCAGGATATCTTTGTGGAGGCTAAAAATCGCAAAGAACAAGCATTAAAGGGAAAGATATATGAAAGAAGTGAGATTTTCCTAAGACGTCTCGCAGTCTCCTATTCATAGATATAGTGCGATTCACACCGATTAATAATACTCTACTTAATGCAGCATGTTAGACTTTCTAGGATACTCTTAAACCTTATGCTCTGGTACCATGTTTGTCATTGCCCAAGAGATTATGAAAGAAGTGAGATTTTTCTAAGATGTCTCATAGTCTCCTATTCATAGATGTGGTGCGCTTAACACCTATTACTAATACTCTACTCAATGCAGCAAGTTAGACTCTCTAGGAAACTCCTAAACCTTATGCTCTAATATCATATTTGTCAAAGCCCAAGCCTAGGGCCTAGACATGGCATGACGATCAGGATTACAAGGGATCCCATCTAAGCCATATTAGCATACATCACATACATAAGATAAAAAATATAGTAAAATAAGCAGAATGAACAACTCAAAGGTGTAAGTCTAAGGAATGGAAAATTCAATTAATGTCCAAAAGGACTAAATCAAGATATCGTCTAAACATGACTTTATTCTAGACTTGATGGGGGCTTAGGACAAGCTCCTAACTCACCTGAATCAAAAGAAAAAGTCAAAGTAGTAATATAAAAGAAAACTCATGTCCTTGATGGAATGAGGAATTACTAACTTCTTGAACAACTAAAGCAACTCTAGCCATGAATAGGATATTCGACGTATGCCCCTACATAATGAGATAGTATAGGTAAAATATGCGTTAGTACATAGAAGGTACTAAGTATGTGAGATATACATGAACAAGTAAGGAAACATGAGCAATATGTCATAGAATGCATGACCAACATAATGAACATGAATAAGGCTTAAAAGCATTTGAAAACATATGAAAACTTATAGTCAATAGATCATAAAAACTTCATAGTAAATCTTATATCTTAGCATTCAAAATGTGTGGGATAAGATCTTTAACTGACATTTTAAGATCATGAGAGCTAAAATATGGAATTCGATGTAACTCACACATCGAGAAGATAAATGCTACTTTGCCAAGGTAGACTCCATGAGAAACAACTTTAACTTTGTGAGCTATATGTGGATCCACTAGCTAGGCCATGAAGGAAACCTACATGGGCAACATAGTTTGCCACTTTAGGTTACTACTATGATTCTCTTGGATAACTAATTGTGCTACCAGACTAAACCCCACTTAAAAGTCCTCTCAATACTTAGTCAATATCCCAACGGAATTCATTAATACATGATCATAATATTATAGGGAAAGATAGTAATTACATATCAATCCATCTTTATAAAATATATTAAGAGTATCTCATTAACTTTAGTGATTCATAGGAATCCAAAACTTCAGTGAGAATTATGTTTACACCATCTTAAACATGATTGTGTAAAATTTGTACTATCACACAATAATAACTCTCTTGGATCATAATTGATCATCATCATAACTTTTATCATTAAATGATAATCTTAACTTTATTCATGAAAACTTTCCCTTGAAAATCATTGAACATATAATCAACTCAGGAAAATCATTATTGAACCTCAAATTCATAATTGAGATAGTTTTATTCATGGAAATTCATACTTCAACTTAGATTTATGCAACTCATATTGATACATGCTTAGAATAATAATTGATAATAATTAAAAATGAAATTGAAGCAGCCCAATAAGATTTATCAAAACTAGGGTTAATAAACCATTAAAAATTGAAAAATATTTAGAGAAATTTTTTGTAATCCATGGGTAAAAGGGACTCATGGATCAATTCCTACATACCTTGATTGAAATCACTTAGAATTAGAGAAGACACCTTGATGAAAATCTGAAATCCTAGCTTGAAGTTTGGAGGAGAGCTTGAGAAAATTTGAGTTCTTGCCTTAGGAAAATTTAGATGAATGATTTATAGTGAGGAAAATTTCAAATGGTTGGGTAGTTGTAGTCTTGAACTAAGACAAAATAGTGTCAAGGTTCATTGAACCAAACTTGGGAAAAGACAAAATTATCCTTCATTAAATTTGGAAATTGACGCTACGAATCAAACTCTACGACTCGTCCTCAAGTCTACAACTCATAGACTGTGCAGGCATGATAAAATTCTAAAATATCAAGCCTCAGGAGTTTTCTTATAAGTCAAGTTAATGACTCATCATCAAGATTACAAGTTGATAACAAGACTCATCCTCCAGGTCTGAGAAGACCCAAATTTTGGGGTTCTGATCTTTACCTATAAATCATGTCTATGTATTATCTAAAAGACTACGAGTTGTAAATAGGAATCGCTGTGAAGGTCTGCAAATGAAGGGTCGCTGAACTTTTTAAATTAGTCATCCTTATAACTCATATGCAAATACTTCATCTTTGACTCATCTCTACAAGACGTATAATCCTCTACGAGTCGTAGAGTGAGTCATAATATTGAGTCTAGTTAATATTTTTAGTAATTTCTTCTTGGTTCTATCTTTTCGACTATCGAAGGTCTTACGTAATAGCTTCAAGTCCCTTAAACTATGTACCACCATAGGTCACCTTCATGGCTAGCTAGTGGATCCAATATAATATATGTACATGACTCGCCTAGTAGGGTAGAGTCTACCTTGGCAAGGTAGCTCGCATGGTCTTATTATTTGTTATGGTTTCTATCTTGCATATGTATATGCTCGTTATGTTCTTGTATGATTTTCAACTAAGTCTCTTAAAGGCTTTAATTATTATGGTTCTCTCATGACTTTACTTATCTTTTCTTATCAAGTATGTTATTTGATTATTGTATCTTATGATTTATATTGCATGTCATGCCCTCATACTTAGTATATTAAATGTACTAACATATATTTTTGCTTACATTGTCTCATAATGTAGGGATTTGAGGTTGAGGATCATATTCATACATATGGCAAGTTGAGCTTTCTCATCGATGGAGTTATGGTGAGTCCTCATCTATCGAGGACTAGTTATAAGTGGTTGTTTCTTAATTCAAAAGGCTTTGTAATGTTCTAATTTGAGGGTGAGATAGGTACATGTATTAGTCCTCTTTTGTTTTCATTAGTAGAAGTATCTGTTGGATAAAATATGTAGAGTCTATGTAGTAGGATTATATTCTCTTTTGTGCTTTATGTTAGACTCTTTTTTATGATATGTTCCACATTACTTTACCTTATGTATGCTTTATGATATATCAAGAGGCTTGGTTGGATCCCTTTGGAGTTTTGATTATTGTGTTATGACTAGGCCCTATGTTGGGTCGTGATAATCTCTTCCCCGATACTTCCACCTTACCACATGGCTCCAGCAGAATTGAAAGAGTTAAAGGTTCAGTTGAAGGATTTGCTAGATAAGGGTGTCATTAGACCGAGTATCTCTCCATGGAGTGCTTCCGTTCTCTTTGTCAGAAAGAAGGATGGTTCTCTTCATATGTGTATCGATTATCGACAATTGAACAAGGACATAATTAAGAATAAGTATCCTTTTCCAAGGATTGATAAATTGTTTGAGCAACTTCAAGGAGCAAACTACTTTTCAAAGATCAATCTTCGATGGGTTACCATCAACTCTGCGTAAGGGAATGTGACATCCCAAAGACGTCTTTTAGAACTCTGTATGGTATCTTTAAATTTTTGGTTATATCTTTTGGACTAACGAATGTCCTTGCAGCTTTTATAGATTTGATGTATAGGTATTCAAGCAATACTTGGATATGTCTGTGATTGTCTTCATTGATGCTATTTTGATCTATTCTCAAAATGAGAAAGATCATGCCAAACATTTGAGGATTGTGTTGTGAATTCTCAAGGACCATCAGTTGTTTGCAAAGTTTAGAAAATGTTAATTTTGGTTAAGGTCAGTTGTGTTCCTTGGTCATATTATTTTCGAAGAAGGAATTATGGTTGATCCAAAGAAGATCGAGGAGGTTATGAATTTGCCTAGAATATTGACTTCTTTCGATAGTTGGAGTTTCTTGGGCTTAGCCGATTACCTTAAATAGTTTGTGGAAGGTTTCACATCGCCCTTGACTACTCTGACTCAAAAAAAGGTGAAGTTTCAATGGTTTGAGGCATGTGTGCTAATATAAAATGGTAAGGTGATAGCCTATGCTTCATGCCAACTCAAAGCACAGAGAAAAGTTACCCAACTTATAACTTAGAGTTGGCAGTGGTGGTATTTGCTTTGAAGTTATGGAGACACAATCTCTAGGTTATCCATGTGGATGTTTTCACCGATCATAAGAGTTTGCGATCATAAGAGTTTGCAATATTTGCTTTGAAGTTATGGAGACACTATCTCTAGGTTATCCATGTGGATGTTTTCACCGATCATAAGAGTTTGCAATATATGTCTACTCAAAAGGACTTGAATATTAGACAAAGGAGATGGCTTGATATGTTGAAGGATTATGACATTATATCATCCAGGTAATGAAAATATGGTTATCGATGCTCTTAATAAATTGTCCATGAACATTGTCGCTCATATTAAGGACGAGAAGAAAGAGCTAATATGGGATATGCATAGATTAGCCCATTTGTGTGTTTGATTGGTTGATTCTGAGGATGGTGGTATTATTGTGCAAAATGGTTCTGAATCATATTTTGTGGTTAATGTAAAGGCAAAGCAAGATAGTGATCTCTCTTTGGTTGAATTGAAAAGAGCAGCTACCGAAAAAGCCATTGAGGCTTTCTCCCAACGGGGAAATGGTGTTTTAAGATATCAAGGTCGATTGTGTGTTCTGAATATTGATGTCTTGAAAGATATGACATTGTTAGAAGCTCACAGTTTGCGGTATTCTATTCATCCTGGTTCCTTAAAGATATATCGAGATTTGAGAAAAGTGTATTGGGAAAATGGCATGAAAAGAGATATTACGAAATTCGTGGTTAAATGTCCTAATTATCAAAAAGTGAAGGTTAAGCATCAAAAATTGGGAGGTTTGGATCAAGACATTGAGATTCCTACTTAGAAGTGGGAATCCTTGAATATGGACTTTGTTACTGATTTTCCTCGTACTCGTAGGTAACATGACTCTGTTTGGGTTATTGTTGACCGAATGACTAAGTCAGCTCATTTCCTTCTTATTAAGACTTTATATTCAACCAAGGATTATTCTAGATTGTACATTCATGAGTTGGTTAAGCTACATGGTGTTCCATTTTCTATCATTTTGAATTGAGGTACTCAGTTTGCATCTCATTTTTGGAGATCCTTCTAGAAGGGTCTTGGTACCCAAGTAAAGCTTAGTACAGCTTTTCACCCATAGACGGATTGGCAGGACGACCACACCATTTATACATTAGAGGATATGATGAGAGCATGAGTTATTGATTTTAAGCGAAATTGGGATGATCATTTGCCATTGAGAGAGTTTTCTTATAATAACAACTATCATTCTAGCACTGAGATGGCTCCATTTGAAGCTTTATAAGGTAGCCAGTATAGATCCCCTATTAGTTGGTTTGAAGTATATGAAGTTCCTTTGATAGGACCCGAATTGGTATTTGAGGCTATGGAGAAATTAGACTCATATGAGAAAGATTGAAGACGACCCAAAGCGGACAAAAGTCCTATTCATATATGAGAAGAAGGGAACTTGAATTTGAGGTTAATGGTTGGGTTTACTTAAAAATTTCACCCATGAAGGGTGTGATGCGCTTTGGTAAGAAAGGAAGTTGTCCCCGTTATTTTGGCCTATATCAGATTTTGAGGCGGATAGGTAAGGTGGCTTATGTAGCGACCTTCTCGGAAGGATTCTACTACTTAAAAAGATAACTTATACAATACTTGCGATATTTAAATAGCTTAACGTAAGACATATTTATATAATCTAGTAGTGACATTTGGCCTATTCAAAATAGTTAAAGGTGTGAGATTTTTCCACTTTAAAATTCGTTTGATATCAACTGTAACCAAATAAAAATTTCAATTTATGGCAAAACAACATTACAATTTAATTTAAGAAAACACCTCACTAGACTTCCATGTATCATTTCATACTACTACAATTCATGTTGTAAACTATTTCCAACCTTATGAGTACCTATGTTAACTAGCTAATGCTTCATACAAATATTTCAAATTAAACATCAAATTTAGTATATTATAAGACTTGTATTTATACACTCCAAAACAACAAAACAAGCAACCAAATTTCATTTCCAAACCATGGTGTCATAAATGGATCAACTCTCAAAATTTTACATATAGATAAGCACCCCATACATCATATACATGTCCCAAAGCTACTACAAAATATAGATGTCTATATACAAATGTGATCTTCCTTAAAGCTCCCAAAAACATTATCTCCAATGGCCAACTTCAACCATTCCTCAGACATTTCATACTATAGAAACAACTATCGCTAAGCATAAAGCTTAGTGGTGTAAAAATTATAAGTTTGAAGCCCTTATATTCTCCAATTACTCTTCTCGAGTCATGAGTATCACAATTGAAACATAATAAATAAATCAAGTAAGCAAATATATCAAGAGTATCAAGTTTGATATTTAAACCTTCATGTGTCAAGAATTCATATAACCATATTTACAAGAGATTTAATAAAAAGTTCCGTCCAATATGTACGTCATGTTGTCACACCAAACATGATCAAGTACCAAGAAGGACCGGATCCTTGTATAAAGAAGGGTAAAGACCCAATAATCAAGGGAACTAAGAACCATATTAAATGTGGCTTTCTAGTTTATACTTAAAATGGATAATTTCCATACTTAAGACGAACCAAAAAGCCAAAACCAAGATGGGAAAATGTCTGAATCAAAAGGCATCCCAATGGTGAAAAAATCACAGCCACAAGAAGGACAAAGTCCACAAGAATGTCAAGTGATTGAGCAATTCATACAAATTGGTGAGTTAAACAAGTATCTTGCAAGTCTCAAAAGATACCAACACGACAATACAAAGTAACAAGAAATAACCAACTTATCAAGATAGGCCTTCAAATATACTAGTAGGTAACAAGAGATAAAGTACAAGTTTATACACAAACCTCAACATTTTAGTATACAAAGAGTTCAACACAACCTCAAGGGTTCAAACTGTAGACCAACCAATGTTTCAAGTTTTTCAACTTGTACACGAGTATAAACCACTTTAAAAATATAATTAAATACCCTATTTGATTTCCAAAATCTCCATAATAATTACATAAAATAATATTTATCATGAAAGGTAAGCCTAGAATGTGTAAACAGAACTATGCTACCAAAACAGTAAATCTGGCCAACCCAATATCTCATGTCGTAACTAAATTTTGAAAATACAAACTACAAAACTGGACTTTATGTCCTCCATGAAAATTGTAGATATATGTCTTAAGTTTTTAAAAAATAAGAATCATAGCAAAAGATATTTTGTACAAAATGATATAATCAAAACACTAACAATTGTACATATGAGATTTTTAAATCAAGAATCTGTACATAACTTTTACTATGTTGCATCCTCATTTTTGACTCAATAACAACATAATTAGGCTCCAACATAAACATAAGAGTCGTAGGTTTGTAAGTTAGATTGCTAAAACATATTTATTTACTAAAAACAAAGATCTACAAAATGATATATGCTAAGATCACTAACCACTATACAGTTTCAAAAATAAATTTGGTTTACTTACCACAAGGGAGGGGTTGCTTTGTATTCTAGTTGAAAGGACAAGATTCCTTGGTGATTTTGTGAGGTATCATTATTTAGAGAGTGTTCAGGGGGTCCTTTATCTTTATGGTGCTGAAATTTGGAGAGGAGATGGAAAAAAATGTGTTCTAGAAGGGGCTACCCAAAAAGTATAAAGTGGCTGCCCAAATGTGTATATCTATACTACCTTAAAAGTGGTAACTCCAAAATTAAAAAGTTAAATTACTAAAAATACCCTTTTCATAAATCTAAATATCATATTAATCATTCAAAAAATTACTTTCGAAGAGAAGCCATCCCTTCAATTCACACATCTAAAAACAAATTAACGCCTGAAGAGAAGTCACCGCTTTAATTCATAAAATAAAAAAAACTCATATGGACATCCTTTAACTCTGTGATATCACTGGTGCATCGATAGTTCAAGATCAAACCAATGGAAAACACCAGAGTGTCCCGTCAATTTCCTGTCACCGGTGTCTGATCATCATAGAATCGCTAGGAAATACATACGTGGCAGATAGATCAAAGTGGTGCCGCCGATGACATTAAGTCAAATGGATCCTTATGGCACCAGGCTTCTCCGTATTATGGTCCTCACCTTTTGTATTGCTGCTTATATTTACCAATGTGTTCTGCAAAATATTGTGTCAACAAAGTGATTTGGCCGAATAAGGAGAGGTTTGAACACATGCCATTCCTAAATGATTCATTGTAGAATTTCTGATATGGTCATACATGGTCTATAAAACACAGTGATGGTGCTTTCAGGTGGAGTTACTGACATTAAAAATACTATTGGACCATAAAATTATACTGGCTATCCTGCAAAATCATAAAAAAATGACTCTTTCAATGTTCATGGACACAATAGTTTATGAAATTAGATATACAGTTTCATCTTTAAAATGAAAGTATTCTGTAAATTAAAAGTAAGGTTTTGAGTCGACCTCTTCTATTCTTCTTTGGAAATGTACGTTAAGTATTATTTTAAAATTGATATTCATATTAATTTGGAGTTATACTTCTAAATTTTTTTTTATACTTATAAATATATCATGTCAATTTGGTCATCTTAATGAATATTTTTATTCATCAGTCATGACTACAATAAAATAACATTGCAATAAGATGTTTTCATTTTGATATTAGCAAAAGAGCTCTCCATTTTTGATGTTTTAATTTTTGGTTAACGGCATGAGATTCATTGCCTTGGCCTTATTGTAGGCTAAAATGATCAAGTATAAATATACTTTATATTAAAAAAAAATGAAGGCTAGTGGAGTATCTATTGCGTACCTAAGACAATTAAGGATATGTACGATAAATTCAATATTTGAGTACAGATAGTAGAATGAGATTCTAAGCAATTTCCAGTTAATTATAGTTTTCATAAAGGAACAACTTATAATCAATTTTTATTTTCCATGGTGATAGATGTCGTAGAGAACAGATGGTGAGTTGTCATGGTATATGTTATTAGTGGATGATATAGTAATCGTGATCGAGTTAGTGCTAAGCTGGAGAGTTGGAGATAGATACTGGAGACTAAAGAGTTCGAGTTCAGTAAGATCAAGATTTAATATTTGGAGTGCAAGTTAAAGACCCACATTTTATTTTAAAAATATTGACATTATATTACAAAAAGATACACTCCATAACACAGCATACAAGTGCAATGAATGTGCTGAATAACTAGATTTTCTCTCTCTCTCTCTATATATATATATATATATCAGCTCCTTTTATCAAATCAAAAGCAATTTTTATTAGTATTTTACGTAAATACCCCAATACAACCCCTTAAATTACAATCACAAATTTATGGTATGTAAATTTTAAAATCTTGCAAAATTTCAAGTTTCTAAAATGTGAGTAAAACATAATATATTTACTAAGGAATGTTCCATCGAAGTACGAATATTAGATTAATTAATTAGGGTGTTACAACTCTCCCCCCTTAAGAAATTTTGTCCCAAAATTTACGTTATGCTAGTCTCAAAAAAAGTGTGGCTATTGGGTCCTCATGTCTTATTCTCGCTCCCAAATGGCTTCTTTTCTAGAATAATTCCTCTAAAGTACCTTTACTAACGGACAATCCCTCATCTTATGCCCCATATCACCACACTTGTAGCAACCCTCCTTACCGGCCATACATTCTCCTTGGTTAGTCCTATCACATCTCTCGCAAGGAGGAAAGGAACGCTCTTTCTTATTAGGACTAAGCACCGGGGCATTAGAAAAAGATGAACCACTATTGGTCCATTCCCTTTTGAAGTCCCTAGATTTTTCCCTTATGGCATTCCTTTTGTTCACCCATTTCCTTTTCTTACTACCCCGCTCACAGGAGTCAACTTTTGTTGATTCAACTAAGCGGTCATAGTTGGAGCCAATAACATGATGGCATCATAAAATTCTGCATTAGTCACTTGTTCAGCTAGAGGATCATTCGGGACTTGTTCCTCATTAGCATCAACCCCTCCACGAATTGAAGCCTCGAAAACATGAGGAACTTGGTCCTTTATAGCATCCATTGCTCTATGAAGAGGTAATCTTCTTCGAGATATTATCTAGGAAATGCGAAATGAGTTGTTAGATAAGAAAATATTAGAAAAACTCTAAGGTATGATATGAATCATGAAATATGGGTAACTTTCCTAAATGCCTCATAGTCTCCTATTCATAATTGTGGCGCGCTTCACAACCATGTATAAGACCCTATTTGATGCAGTATGTTATACTACGAGGACTATTTCAAAACCTCATGCTCTAATATCAAGTTTTTCATGACCCAAGCCTAGGACCTAGACGTGACACAGCGAATGAAGTACCCAGAGGCACCCAATCCTCTTAGCGTTCATTAAGAATTTTATCGATAATGATAAAACAAAGTGAAAATAAAAAGGGAAAATGGGACTAAGGGAAATATCATAGAACAAGAGTTATTAACGACTTCAAAATATTATCCATTTATGTCCAAACATATATTTACTAATAGACTTGACAGGGACTAAGACATGTCCCTAACTCACCCTCAAAATAAGTGTCAAGAAATGCCTTAATAGAAGTCTTACTGTTCTACATAACATAAGCTAGAATAAAAAGGATATTATTCTCAAAAGATGGGAACTCACCACAAGCAATCTTTAAATGAATTCGAGCTAGCCACACGGAGGAGGTCGAGGAGGAACACCGATCCTTACATGGTGATATCATATAGGCAAAAGTATGCATTAGTAATTTGAATGTACTAATCATGTGAGCAATGCATGACTTTAAAGAATCAAAAGGACTTTAGCATAATATGAAACATAATGCAATGCATGCATAATCAATCATGTACATAATATTTGAAACCTTTATTTGTGGAGAGATAACCATAACCGATATTTAAGACCATGCGAGATATTAAATGGAATCCAACATATCCCTCTATATTGTCACGGGGAGACTACTTACCAGGTAGAACTACGATCAACTTTAAACTTTCTTTAACTTTTGATGGCTACCAAGGCCTAGCCTACAAGGGCTCCTATGTGGCACATAGTTAATGTAACATGACACTTTACTTAAGGATCCCTTCAATAGAGTCTCCATCTACATGCGACATTCGGTGCTAGGTCAAACCCCACGGAATAACATTTAAACATCAATATAGCATAAGAATTATATAACTTTAGCATTAAAACATCAATCGGTAGAATAGCTCATTAAAACCTTTGGTGATTCAAATATCCAAGAATTATCCTTATTACATAAAGAATCTATTAGTGAACCTTGATTTATAATATCATCACGTCTGCCATACCATATTTACCATACTACTAATGAACTTTTATTTATAAGAAAATTTGGTCTACAATCATTGATGGTATTCCGGGTACCATACTAATCGCACCTACCTTTAAGAAAAATATTCAAAAGAATTGATGGCATATCGGGATGTCATACATGTCATATCAAAATCATAAACATGTCATAGAGACAAATCATTCATCATCATTCGTTACTTTTCATGAGATATTTTCTCATTATCTTGGGTGAGAAAACTTTCCACAAACATTCATTCCTTCATATCATTTCATAAATACTCCCTTTCATAAATATTTACTTCATATCATTCATTTGAAGTCAAAATCTTTCATTCCAAATTAGTTCATCATAAGAAACTAGGTGGGTTCATTTAATAAATACCTTCAAATATATTTAATGAATAAGTGTATGTATGAGAGTGATATAAATATCTCAAATCAAACATTTTAAAAATAACCCACCGTATGTACTTTAAAACTACTTTTCAAACCTTCATATAAGAACCTTAACAGCCCAATCATTTCATGAAATTCAGAGTCAATATATACCAATATAACTAAATCAATTTCAAATATATCATGAACTATGCATTCGAAATCATCATTTAAAAGCCCATGAGATTTCATCATTTAAAATTGAAATACTAGTTTGAGAAAACATTTGTGCTCCATGGATGAAAGAACCCATGGATGAAAATACACATACCTTGGGGAATAAAACCCTTAATTCAAAACTTTAAAATAAATGGAGGCTTGATCTTTTTGGAGTAAAACCCTAGAACCTTTCTTGAAGATAGAGGAAGACTTTAGAGAACTTGAGAGATTAGGTTTTTGTCCCTTAGAGTGTGAGTGAGATATAATGAGTGTAGAAAGACTTTGGGGTCTTTTAGATAGATGAAATATACCTTAAACACGACCTCACTTTGGGTTAAAATGCGGGAAAGATCAAAATGTCCCTTTAAAAATCTGGCCAGAACTAGCTTCACGGGTGACCTTCACGGTCTGTTATGCCCACCACGGACCATGGTGGGGTCCGATGATGTTTGACTTGGGAGAATATTTTGAAAAGTGTTGTAGAGAAGTATCTGAACTCTTTTCACGGAAGCCATACGGACCGTACTGAGGTTTACAAAAGACCACCACAGGTTGTGGTGCTAACTAGTAGTCTCAGGACTTAAATAGGTTGCAAAATTCTCTTTCACAAGCAGCCACTACAGACCATGTTGAGTTTCATCAAAGGCCATCATGGGTCTTGGTCCTCTCCTGTCTGAGCAGCTTTACTAAAATAGCAATAACCTTTTACTCCGAACTCCAAATGCAGCAAACTCAGTGGCATTGGAAACATGATTCATAGACCTTTAATTCGATAGGTCAAAGAACACCTGATTCTGTATATTCAAGGAGATATGATTGCTTTAACTTGACCTATGTGAAATCTTACATCGAAACTCAATCGGTAAGGGAGCTTTCAACTTAACTTTGTGCCAAAGGATTCTTGGGACCTTAAAACCTTTCCAAGTCTATTCCCACACTAAAGAATTAACCTTAAAACTGCTAAGATAAAATGAATGGATCCCTGGACAGACCATTTCCACAGTTCGGGAAAAGTTCCATGGGTCATAGGGTTGTCCGTGAAGATTCCCTTGGTCAAGCTTGGAGAAGGACTCTTTTACGAAAGTGGAACATGGTACGTGATGGACTCGATAGGCTGTAGTAGTCCTCGTGAAGCTGAACTGCTTTATGGTTTGGAATTTTGGCTTCCATAGACAAATTGATGGTCCGTGATCTTGACTATGGGTCATGAAAGGTGGTCGTGGTTCAAGTACTATAGAAGGCCTACAGAGTGGACACCACAGGGAAACACCACAGTCCATGGAGGGTTCCATGATCAGTGGAGGTTGTCTGTAGACCTTGCCTTGGGAAATTTCTTGAGGGTTTGGAGAGGGGTCACCACGGAGGGCTTTACGGTTCATGGTTATATTGTGGTTCATCCCCTGCAAGTATGAGTCTCTAAATCTCGACCATGGTTACTCACCACCATCCGTGATGATGACCATAGCTCGTGATGGCTTCTGTAGTCAGCTTCTAGTGCCAGTTTTCTTCACTTTTGGAAGTTTATCCGTTGTTCCTTGATTTAGGACCTTCCATATTTTTGGGGTCTTACAACAATTCTCAAAAATATCGATACATCTTGGTGAAACTGGTATGAATAGAATACTGTGAACTATGAGCTTCGGACAAAATTCTGTCTTTCAAGCCATCAATATTTAGAACACACAATCAGCTTTGATATATCAAAACACTGTCTCCCCTTGGGAGATAACGTCAATGGATTTTTCGGCCACCAATTTCTTCAATTCAAAAAAGTGGTCATATATTGATTTGGCCTTACATCTACCACAAAGGATGGCTCGGAACCATTTTCTACAGTAACACCACCATTTGTAAAATCAACCAACTGAGCACCCAACTAGGCTAACCGATGCACATCCCAAACGAGCTCTTTCTTTACATCCTCAATATGTGCAACACTATTCATAGATAATCTACTAAGAGCGTCAAAAACTATATTTGCCTTACATAGATGGAATAGCACACTCATGTCATAATCATTCAACAGTTTAATCCATCTTCTTTGTCGAAGATTCAAGTCCTTTTGAGTAAACACATATTCCAAACTCTGTTGATTAGTGAAAACATCTACATGGACATCATAGAAATAAACATCACCGCCGCTAACTCCAAATCATTAGATGGATAATTCTTCTTATGCACTTTGAGTTGCCTTAAAGAATATACTATCACTTTACTATTTTGCATTAGAACACAACCAATACCAACTCATAAAGCATCACAATACACAACAGAACTATCAGAACATTTAGTTAATGTCAACACCAGAGCGGAGGTAAGCCTATCCTTCAATTCTTGGAAGCTTTTCTCATATGCCTCCGACTATTGGAATTTCACCTTTTTTTAGTCAAAGAAGTTGAGGGCGATGTAATGGAAAAAACCTTCCACAAACCACCCATAATAACCATCTAAACCCAAGAAACTACAAATATCTGAAAGACTCAATGATCTAGACAAATTCTTAACCACCTTGATCTTTTTTGGATCAACCATAATTTCTTTTCCGGAAACAATGTGACCAATGAAAGCAACCGATCTTAACCAAAATTCACAGTTGCTAAACTTTGCATATAGCTATTGGTCCTTAAGAATTTGCAACACAATCCTCAAATATTTGTCTTGCTTTTTCTCACTTCTAGAATAAATCAAAATATCATCAATAAACACAATCACAAATATATCCAGGTAATACTTAAACAACCTATTCATCAAATCCATAAAAGATACAGGGATATTCGTAGTCTAAAAGACATAACCAAAAATCAAAGTGAGCATACCGAGTTCTAAAATCCTTCTTCGGAATGTCATATTCTCTCACTCAGAATTGATGATAAACGGATCAGGGGTCAATCTTTGAAAAGTAGCCTACTCTTTGAAGTTGATCGAACAAGTCATCAATCTTTGGGATGAGATACTTATTATTAATTGTGACTATGTTAAAATGCCAATAATCTATACACATTCGAAGAAACCCATCTTTCTTTCCGACAAAGAAGAACAGAGCACCCCATGAGGAGATACTTGGTCTAATGAAACCCTTACCTAACAAATCCTTTAGCTGTTCCTTTAACTCTTTCAATTCTATTGCACCAATTCGGTATGGAGGAATAGATATAGGCTACATATCGAGTGGAATATCAACACTAAAGTCTATTTCCCTTTTGGGAGGAATACCCAAAAGATCTTTGGGGAAAATATTTGAAAATTCATTTACAACTAAAATTGACTCAAGAGTAGGAGTCTCAAAATTAGTATCTCCAATCCAAACTAGATGGTAGATGCAACCTTTGAAAATTATTTTTTGAGCTTTAAGGCATGAGATAAATCAATCCTTAACCATCGAAAGATTACCCGTCCACTCAAGAATAGGGTCATTAGGAAACTGAATCTGGACTCTACGGGTTCTACAATCAATAGATGCATAGGAGGCATGTAACTAATCCATACCAATAATAATGTCAAAATAGGTTATGTTTAGTTCAACAAGATCACAAGGGATAACTTTATGCAAAACCGACACAGGACAATTCTATAGACTTTTTTAGCCATAACCGACTCACTTACGGGGGTATAAATGGAAAACGTTTCCATTAATATTTTGGGGCTAAAATCAAACCTCATAGCCACATAAGGAGTAACCAAAGACAAATTTGCACCTGCATCAAGAAAGGCATAAACATCATAGTGAAAGAACCATAATATGTCGGCAACAACATTAGGAGTCTCCTCCACCTCTTGCCTACCATGAAGAGCATAAAACTGGTTATTGTGTTGACCATCCTTAGGTTGAGCTTGGGCACCTTGTAGAACTTAGCCTCCTTGAGCAACTTAGATTTGAGGACAACTGTATCTACCCTTTTTGGTAACATGAGGGAATTCGAATTACCGATGGCCCATTTTTCCACATAAAAAGCATGCACCTCTCCCCATCAAACATCTTCCTTGATGATTCTTCCGACATTTTTCACACTTGGGAAATAAAGTGCTACTAGCATTTACACCTCCTTCTTGAGCCTTATGGAATGGCACCCTATCATTAACAAATTTCTTTTCAGAACCTTGTCCTTGTTGAGAATGGGCACTACCACTACCGGACATAGCATTTGAGAACCCACCTTCATATGGGCTCTCTTGGAATCTCTCATTCTCATCTCTTTAAGTTTCTCTCCTTCAATTTGCTCCGTAAAATTCATGAGTCGAGATATGTCCATTTCCTTGATAAGCATGGTGGTACGGCATTCCTTAGTAACTAAGTCGGATACCCTCGATATGAATTGACCCATCCGGGTACATGGATCGGCAACCAATGAAGGATCATATTTGGATAGTTTGGTGAACTTAAGGGCATAGTCCCTCATTCCCGTGTTTTCTTGTCAAAGTTTGATGAACTCTAACACCTTGGATTCCCTTAGCTCAAGAGGGAAAAAGGGATCAATGAAATTGAGTTTGAAGACTTTCCAATCAATAGGTCCTTCATTCACCCTCTCTATCTTCCATTGAGTATACCAAACTTGAGCAACACTCTTAAGTTAGTAAGATGCCAACTCCGCTTTCTCCTCCGAAGTTACCCTCATAATACTCACTATCTTATATACCTCATTGATAAACTCTTGGAGATCTTTATCAACTTTTAAACCATGGAACTCCGGAGAGTTCATCTTTGCAAAGTCTCTCACACTAAAAGCCGGAGTGGGAATATTAGGAGGAGCCACAACCCCTTGGTTGGACACTACTTAGGCTTGCATAGTGATAGTGGTTCGAAACTCCGCATTTGTCACTTGGTCAGGTAGGTACCATTATCTTGAGGGAATTGTCTTCTTGGAGGAATTTTTTGAAAATTGCAAAGGACAATCATTAGGGAAAGGAAGTCATAGGGTAAACTCTATAGCACGATATAGACCATGAAAGAAGTGAGAATTTCCTAAAAGGCCTTATAGCCTCCTATTCATATATGTGGAGTGCTTCACACCCATGAATAAGAATCTACTTGACGCGGCATGTTAGACACCCTGGGATATCTTAAACCTTATGCTATGATACTATGTTTGTCAAGACGTGACCTAGATCCTAGTCGTAACATGGCAATCAAAACCCCAAAGGTCTCCAAACAAGCCTCTTGACATATCATAAAGCATATATAAGGTAAAGTAAAGCATAACATAAAATAAGAAAGAGTCTAACATAAAGCACAAAAGATATCATAATGAAAACTGGTGGGGGATAAGATATGTCCCTAGCTCACCCTCAAATCAGAACATAACAAAATCTTTTGAAGTAAGAAACAACAACTCATTAATAGTCCTTAACAGATGAAGACACACCATAACTCTATCGATGAGAAAGCTCAACTAGCCACGTATATGAATATGATCCTCAACCTAAAATCCCTACATTATAAGACAATGTAGGCAACAATATGTGTTAATAAGTTAAATGTACTAAGTATGAGGGTATGAAATGCAATATAAATCATAAGATGCAATGATCAAATAACATACTTGATAAGAAAAGATAAGTAAAATCATGAGAGAACCATAAAGATCAAAGCATTTAAGAGACAAAGTTGAAAATCATACAAGAACATAAAGAGCATATATATATATGTGTGGGATAGAAACCATAACAAAAATAAGACCATGCGAGTTATAACATAGATTATCGATGTCTCCCCATACAATAGAAGAAATGAAAATCTACTTGCCAAGGTAGACTCTACCCTACTAATCGGGTCATGTACATACAATATATTTGCATCCACTAGCTAGAGATCAAGGCGACCTATGATGGCACATACTTTCAGGGAATTGAGGCTGCTACTAAGGCTTTTGGTAGGGCCCCCACCTCAAATTTCACTTGATTCTAATTCAGATCCCACAAAATACATAACATAGTAGTCACGCTTAGTATATATCATAAACTTATTCATAGACTTAATAGATCATAGAATAGCTCATTTCATAACATAATTGCAATATGAGTATTGGTGTTTCATTGTTACAAATCATACTTTCATAATACAAGATATTAGGTTCATTGGACACCACATAGGGCCTTAAGTCACTTTTTATAATTTACATGAAATTCATAACTTGAAAATAATTGAAATTCATGATCATAATTCATACTTGAATTTAGAGTAAAACTCATATACATAGTTAATTTGGAAGACCATGATAATAACTTGAAATCACTAAATTCATAATCATACTTCATAATATCATCATTGGAAATAGCTTCATACATGGGCATTTGTAATTCAACTTAAAATCATGAAATTCATGTAGAAACATACTTATAATGATTAAAAATATAATTGAAATAGCCCAATGCAATTCTTCAAATTAGGGATACAAACCCAATTGAAATTCATGAGATTTTGAATGAAATCCTTGAGAATCCATGGGTGAAAGGGACCCACAATCAATCTCTACATACTTGGAATGAATTTGAGTTTAGAATTGAAAAGGGGGACTTGTTCTTGAAGAAACCCTAGCCAATCTTGATGATGAAGATGAACTCTTGAAGTAATCATTGAGAGAGAAGTCTTAAAGTTGTTTGAGAAATAATGAGGGGAAATAATAGGTTTAGAAGTATTTAGGATATTTTCGTAATGAATCTAGTCCCAAAAACATCCACATACATTCATGAAAGAATAGGGATATGATCGTATTACCCCTCATTTAACTAGAACTGGTACTCACCACGAAGGATCCATCATGGTCTGTGATGCTCATCACGGCCCGTGGTGGTGTCTGTGATGTTAGACTTGGAATTGGGATCTTGAAGTAGTAGGAGAAGGGTAAAACTTCCTCCATGGAACCTTTTTACAATTCGTGGAGGTCATCACATCCCGTGAAACATGGGCATGGTCCAGGACCTGCAGGTCTCCTATAGGAGTGACCACTATAGAACCCATAATGGTCTGTGAAGGGCTACACGGCCCATGGTGGCGAGGCGTGGTCCTAGCCTTAGAATCATTTTCTGAGGTCTAAGGGGAGGGGTCACCACGGAGGGCTTCATGGCCCGTGGTGCTCAGCATGGTCAGAAGTCCCTTATCGTGGACCTAACTGTAATGACCCTCAAGGTCATTTTTGGATTTTTTATAAAATGACCATTTAACCTCTCCCTTTAGTTGCACCGAGTCAGTTTTAATTGTTACCGGGTGTTAATTTTTAGAAAATCCCATGAAAAGTTTACTTGGAAATTTTGAGTTTCATAAACTTTAAGTATTAAAAAGTGGTATTTGGGGTCAATTAGAGCTACGGGTATCAGAATAGAATTTTGTCAATTCCAGCAACTCCGAAATGTCGAAATAGGCTTAGGAGACTTTACGAAATATGTTTTGGAGTTGTAACGAAGATTTAAGGCCTTGAGTTGAGAATTTGAGGAATTTTAAGCCAAGGTTTGACTTTTGTCAATTTTTGGAGTTTCGGTGCTCGGAATGGAATTCTGACAACTCTGTTGGATTCGGGAGATAGTTTTTGGTCTAGGAGAAGTGTTGGTTGAATTTTTAGAGGTCCCGAGTCTATTTTGGTATTTTAAAAGTCTAAGTTGGTTTAGTTGCGACTTTTCAAGTTTTGGATCAACGAGATCTCGAATTCAAATTTTGATGGTTCCATCAGCTCCGGAATGACCAAATTAGGCTAGTAGCACTATTGGAATGACTATCAAGGCAATCGATACGAATTTGGGGCCATTTGGTGCTTTTGACTCTGAAACCTAGTATATGGTTGATTTTGATCAACATTCTTGGAAAATGCAATCGAATGAAAATTCTGTCAGCGCATTTCGAGGCTTTCGGACTAATATCGAGGCCCATTATAGAATGAGACTTAAAATGATTGTTGGGTGTGGGACCCACTTTTTAATAAAATGATCTCGTATGGGACATCTGAATGTGCCATTGAGTCTAGAATGTTGAATTTAGTGGGGTAGCATATCTGATTTATTTTTATCGAATTTGGAACGAATTCCGAGCACCCCGTCGGAGATTTTGGATTTCTCCAAAAAAAAGGGCTGCAGCCGTTGCTGTTATTATTATTTTTTGGGGATTTTTCTCCAACTTTAGAACCCCATAACTTGAGCATTAGGGCTCCAAATTGGGTGATTCAAAAGGCAAAATTGTGAGATTTTTCGTGGAGAACGCATTGGAGGATTGAAAACTGATTTGGACCATTCGATTCAGGTAAAAATCGCGATTTTAATTGTGGCTGTGTCCATTTTTGGATTGAGTTTTTGAAAAACTTTGAGTAATTATTTTTTGACCTATATAAACCCGATTTTGGTGATTCAAGGGTCTAGATTCAAGAGAATTTCATGAGGAATCTCGTGGTAATCTCAGAAACGCGAGAAGAAGCTTAGTTTGAGGTAAAAATGCGTTTTTAGTTACTAATTTAGTCATTTTAAGAATGAATTTTTGTGGAATTTTGGAAGAGTGTATCTTGGTCAATATAACTCCATTTTGAGTGATTTTTGAGTCTAGATTGTACGGTTTTTTTGCAAGGAAAATCATGGTGTAATTTGTTTTGGTTGAAAGATTTTCGTTTTTGAGAAATCGACGTGTAAAGAGGCTACCTTATATTGTTTTCTTAGTTTGAAAATATGAGAATTGATCGTTTGATCGTCTTACATAATTTTCCACCCTGAATTGTGTTATAAATCTGATTTGTGAGCTTGGGGTGACGTTAGAACCTTTTTTGGGGGTCAAATCAAGAATTTCATACATGAGTCCCATAATTTCCATTTTCGACCCCGAAATTGATCTATCTCCAAAAATTATGAAATTAGTGTCTAAACAACCGTATCGACGTTGTGGTCCAGTTTTTGATAGCTTGGCAGCATTCTGAGGCCTTTCAAAAGGGAAAAACTCCAGCACAGTAAATTGAAGCTCGCGTGTTTAACCTACAGGTAGGCTATGGTTTACCTTACTTTAGATTGAGATGGAATGTGTGAAAGCATGTTGAAATAGTTGGAATTTGGGTTGGGTAGTTTGATTGTATACTTTAGCTATTAGAAATTATGGTTTAGGCTTGTTATCAGATTTTTTGGGTATTTAGAAGCATGTGTATCTTGTCGTTATTTATTAGTATTATAAAAAGAGTTGAATGAGAATGTTGTTGATATTGTGGAGTATGTTGGCCTTAGTATAGGTTGTAAAGCTTAATTGTATATCTCAGATATTAGAAATTATATTTTAGGCTTATTATCGGGTTTTTCGGATATTTAGAAGCATGTGTATCTTGTTGGTATTTGTTAGTATTCTAAGGAGAGTTGAATGAACATATTGTTGATACTGTGGAATATGTTGGCCTTAGTATAAGATGTAAACTTGCTTTAGATACCCCGGTGTTGCTCCGATAGACTTAGATCCTTTTAGAATGGTGTAGCAGGCTATGCCTGGTAGTTTGGCCTTAGCTAGGCGTTACTCTTGCTCTTAAAAATACCATCATCCATAACTCAGTATAATTGTGACTTTTGTGATGCGTCGGCAATGCTAGATTTCGTGATCGTTGACTTTGGCTCCAGTTTTAGTTTTGGCGGCATATTGGTTGACTCATTAGGAAGGAGATTGTCGGTACTATTATTGTTTAGATGGAAAGGAGAATATCCACCACCATAGGATAAAATATCTGTGAGCATCCAGGTACCTAGTCCTGGCCTCCATTCTGAATTATCGGGGAGCATTCGGGTACACAGCCCTGGCCTCCGCCGACTTACTAGTATGACGAGCATCTGAGTATCCATTCCTGGCCTCGATCATATCGATGTGTTACAGCAAGCATCCTAGTAGCAGTCCAGGCCTCGACCATACCGATGTAATACGACCAGCATTCAGGTACCCAGTCCCGACCTCGACCGCACTTATGTATTATGGCAAGCATTTGGGTACCCAGTCCCGTCCTTGGCCACTATGACCATTCAAGTGAGCATCTGGGTCCCAGTCCCAGCCTCGACCCCTAAAGCACCCCTATATCGATTAACTCTTAGAGATTCTGGGTTTGGGAATGATATAGTACTTCGGCTCCTAACATCGCAGATTCTTGGTTCCTAGCCTTGGTAGTTATAGTTATTCTATATATTCGGCGAGCTTATAGGGGTTTGTCTGGGTTTTTATTTATATTGTGCATGAGTGTCCCGATTGGGCTTATGGGGGCCCAGTTGGGTATAGTTAGTTGTATCTCTCATAGATAGTACTCTTTTCACTTTAGATGCTTGTGTTGATCCTTATTTAGGCTTATTCCTCTTTTTTATATTATTTTCACCTTTTTTTGCTCAATCGGCCTATGATGCCTACTGAGTACCTATTGTCTTGGTACTCATACTACACTCTGTATCTACTTTTGTGATGCAGGACCGAGCACCAGCTACCATCACGAATAGATCGAGCCTATTACAGTCAGATTCGAAGATTAGGGAGAGCACTTGGCATTTCTGGATCACTTCTGTCTCCTTCATGATGGATGGCCCGTCTTTTTCCTTTTGAGACTAGCCAGTTGTTGTATATATATGTCTGGTCCACTTTTGGGACTTATACTCGTCTTTTATTTTGTAGTAGCTTTGTACTTGTGACTTCCAGGTTCTGGAAGGGATCTTTAGTTGTTAATATTATGTTTTGGTCCACTTCCGCTTATTCCTTCTTCTTATCTTTATAATTCGTCACTCTTGTTTAGTTTTCTTCCTCAAACCTATTACTTAATATTCCGGGTTTATGGGTTGGCTTACCTACTAGTGGGTTATAGTAGGTGTCATCATAACTTAAGGAATCGGGTCGTGACAAGTTGGTATCAGAGCCCTAGGTTCGTTGGTCTCACTTCTACAGAGCTAACATCTAATAGAGTCTCACGGATGGGTGCGAAGATGTCTGTAACTTATCTTCGGGAGGCTACTAGATGTCATTAGGAACATTATCTATGTTGCTTCATTTCATGCATTTTTGTGTCTTATTGGTTTCCTGAAATCTCATTTGTTTCGCTCTTTCATCAGGATGGTTTATACGTGCGGTACTATTAGAGATAATGACCCTCTAGTTCTGGGTAATCCTAGAGGCCGGCCCCATAGAATAGGCAAGGGAGCAGTACTATCTCCCAACCCAGAGATAGAGTCGGAGCTAGTAGAGGAGCATCAAGACGCTCCTATTCCTACTCAGACAGAGGGACCACCACCATCAGCACAGCCCCCAACTGCACCAGTTATGATCCTAGCACTGCAAGCAGCTATTGTGTAGCTCCTCACGGCTATTAGGGTTGTACCACAGGCCCCAACCCCAGTAGCGTACATACCAGCACCGCGGGATCTGCCCGCCCAGCCAACACTTGAGGTTCAGCCGCCTCCACTGGTTATTCCACTCCCGCCAGAAGTTCTAGAGGGTATGATGTCATTACAAGAGCAGAAGATGTTAGGGGTCTTTCAAAAGCTGTCACCCCCGATATTTTCTAGAGACATTGGCGAGGATGCCATGGAGTTCTTGACTACTTGTCAAGAGAAACTCCATTCCTTGGGTCTTGTGGAGTCTAGAGGCCCTCACTTTACTGTTCACCAGTTTAGAGGGGCAACTAGACAGTAGTGGCTCTCTTATTCATAGTCCAGGCTAGCTGGGTCCCCACTATTGATATGGTCCCAGTTCTTATAGGCTTTTCTGGCTCGATACATCCCTAGGAGTGTTAGGGACCGACTTTGAGATCAGTTTACTCAGTTGGAACAGGGCCACATGACAATTACAGAGTACGAGGCCATATTTTATCAGTTATCCCGACATGCTACTATGATTCTACCTACTAAAGAAGAGCGGGTATGATGTTTTATACGTGGATTAAGACCTTACCTGAGGTTGGGGACCGAGCTCTTCGTTTTTGTGGGCCACTTTTTTTCTAGATATAGTGGATCATACCCATCGAGATTATTTATCGTCAAGCCCAAGGGGAAGCGATAAGAGACTCAGGCATCAGGGTAGCTACAGTGTGTCCCATTCTTGAGGCCATGATAGTTATGATAGGCCCAACAATTCTAGCAGGGTCAATCCAATCATCCAGTTTAGGCTGCCATGCTAGTAGTTGAGGTATTCAGCCCCATTTGGGGGGGGGTTCCATTGTAGGGCAGAGCTCGAGGGGATCAGGTTTGCTTCCTTCCTACCACGTATGAGTTATCATGGGTCGCTCAACTTCAGAATGCTTCGATTGTGGCTCACTAGAGCACTAGTCTAGGGAGTGTCCTGGTCGGGCTAGACCATTGGTAGTAGCACCAACTCTACCAGGAGGTATGGATCAGGGTCACAACCACGGCGATGGTCAGTAGAGTATTCGGGGAGGTTTTCGGGGAGGTAGGTCAAGTGGTAAGGTAAATATTCATGGGGGAGACCGACAGGGCCATTTCTATGCTGTTCCGGCGAGGGCAGAGGCTGAGGCATCAGATGATGTTATCACAGGTACTATTTTTGTTTATCAGCAGACTACTTAAGCTCTATTTGATCCAGGTTCCACGTATTCCCATGTGTCTATAATATATTTTGCTTCACATCTGGGTATTGCTTATGAGTTACTTGAGGTGTTGTTGCATGTTTCAACCCCGGTAGGGGATTCTTTAGTAGTGGATAAGGTTTGTAGATTCTTTGAGATAACTATTCAGGGGCATGAGACTCGGGCAGATCTTATTTTACTTAATATGCCGTACTTCGATGTTATTCTAGGCATGGATTGGCTATCCCTTCATCATGCAGTTTTGGACTGTTATGCTAAGACCCTTATAATAGCCATGCTTGGCATTCTCCTTGTCTTATGGCAGGGCATTTATAGTCGCTCATCGACTGGGATCTTATCCTTTATGCAGGCTCGGTGGCTAGTTGCAATCGGGTTCTTGACGTTCTTAACATATGTTTGTGATGTGTCCAGTGAGGCCCCTACTGTTAATTCATTCCCTATGGTTAGGGAGTATACTAATGTATTCCCTACTAACCTATCTGGCCTACCCCCAGAGAGAGATATTGACTTTGCCATAGATTTGGGAGTCAGGCACTAAGCCTATTTCTATATAACCTTACCATATGGCCCCCGCAGAGCTCAAGAAGCTCAATGTGCAGCTTGAGGATCTTTTAGGTAAGAGATTTATTCACCCGAGTGTGTCGTCGTGGGGTTCACCCATCCTATCTGTTAAGATGAATGATAGGACTCTGCAGAAGTATATTAATTACAGGCAGCTGAATAAGGTGACAGTGAAAAACTGTTACCCTATACCTCGTATCGATGATCTATTCGACTAGTTTTAGGGTGCGACCATGTTTTCTAATATTGACTTGAGGTTTGGCTACCACCATTTGCGGATTAGAGAATCCGACATTCCTAAGACTGCGTTTCGGACTCGCTATGGCCACTACGATTTCCTTATGATGTGTTTTGGGCTTACTAATGCCCCCACAACTTTTATGGACCTTATGACTCGAGTATTCAGTCCTTATCTTGACTTTTTTATGATTGTATTCATCGATGATATACTATTATACGCATGAAGTAGAGAGAAGCACGTGCAGCATTTGAGAGTTGTGCTCCAGACCTTGAGAGAACAACAACTTTATGCTAAATTCTCAAAGTGTTAGTTTTGGTTGGAGTCTGTGGCATTTCTAGGACACGTGGTGTCCAGAGAGGGTATCAGGATGGATCCGATGATGATTGAGGTTAATCGTGGTTGGGCTAGACCCACATCTGTTATGGAGATTTAGAGCTTTGTTGGATTGGCTGGGTATTATCGATGATTCATCGAGGGTTACTCCACCATTGCATCACTATTGATCTATTTGACTCACCAGGATGTTCCCTTTGTATGGTCCGAGGAGTGTGAGTCAAGCCTTCGGAAGCTTGACGAGTGTTTAGTTCTAGAACATCAGTTTCATTTTGAGTTCTTGGTTTTTCAAGTTGAGATTGGGATTTTGAGTTCTTGGTTTTTCAATTTTCGAATTGCATTAAAGGTTTTCAGGATAGCTAAGGACTGGTAGAACACCTTTAGTGGCGTGGAGAAAAGGATTTGAAAATATAAGACAAGTATTTGGAATTTTTAGTGAGTTATATCTGCCATGGTCGTGTATTACTCAATTCGATGGTTTTGGTTTATTGTGGTCATCCTTAGTTGAAATCCAGTGTTTTAGGTTAAGTTCGGGCTAAACGATCGAGAGTTGGAGCCCAATAAAGGACAGGAGGAGTTTTTGGAGTTGGAAGTAAAATTAAGGATTTTCCTCTCAGCCTAAGTTTTGTGATGGCGTTGTTCGACCCGAAAGGGTGTTCGAGGTTTAATCAAAGCATGCAGTCCCAAAACCCTCATCCTTTCATACCTCTAGATAGTGACTGTACTTTTACTTTCATAGACGAACTTCTTGGCTGTTAGCTCAAACAGAGGGAAGAAAGTTCTTTTAGTAGTGAATATTGTAATGACCCTTAAGGTCATTTTTGGAATTTTTGTAAAATGACTATTTTATCTCTCCCTTTAGTTGCCCTGAGTCATTTCTAATTATTACCGGGTGTTGATTTTTAGAAAATCCCATGAAAAGTTAAGTACTTGGAAATTTTGAGTTTCATAAGCTTTAAGTATAAAAAAGTGGTATTTGGAGTCAATTAGAGCTAAGGGTCTCGGAATGGAATTCCGTCGATTCCAGCAGCTCCAAAATATCGAAATAGGCTTAGGAGAGTTTACGTAATCAGTTTTGGAGTTGTAACGAAGATTTGAGGCCTTGAGTTGAGAATTTGAAGAACTTTAAGCCAAGGTTTGACTTTGGTTAATTTTTGGAGTTCCGATACTCGGAATGGAATTCCGACGTTTGGATTTGGGAGATGGTTTTTGGTCTGGAAAAAGTGTTGGTTGAATTTTTAGAGGTTCCGAGTCCGTTATGGTATTTTGAAGGCCTAAGTTGGTTTAGTTGCGACTTTTCGAGTTTTGGGTTAATAAGATCTCGAATTCAAATTCTGATGGTTGCATCAGCTCCGTAATGACCAAATTATGCTAGTAGTACTGTTGGAATGACTATCGAGGCAACCGATATGAGTTTGGGGCCATTTGGCGCTTTTGACTTTGAAACCTAGTCTATGGTTGACTTTGGTCAACATTCTTGGAAAATGCGCTCGAATGAAATTTCTGATAGCGCGGTTAGTTCCGGGATGTTGATTTTGGTCTAGAATGACCCTTCATTCATTTTTTGAGGCTTCCGGACTAATATCGAGGCCCGTTGTGGAATAAGACTTAAAATTGTTGTTGGGTGTGAGACCCACTTTTTATTAAAATAATCTTGTATGGGAATTCTGAATGCGTCATTGAGTCCGGAATGTTGAATTTAGTGGTGTAGCATATCTGGTTTATTTTTATCGTATTTTGAACGAATTCCGAGCACCCCGTCGTAGATTTTGGATTTCTCCAAAAAAAAAGGGCTGCAGCAGTTGCTGTTATTATTATTTTTTGGGATTTTTCTCCAACTTTAAAATCCCATAACTTGAGCATTAGAGCTCCAAATTAGGTGATTCAAAAGGCAAAATTGTGAGGTTTTTCATGGAGAATGCATTGGAGAGATTGAAAACTGATTTGGAGCATTCGATTCAGGTAAACATTGCGATTTTAATTGCAGTTGTGTCCATTTTTGTATTGAGTTTTTGAATAACTTTGAGTAATTGTTTCTTCACCTATATTAACCCGATTTTTGTGATTCAAGGGTCGAAATTCAAGAAAATTTTGTGAGGAATCTCGTGATAATCTCAGAAATGCGAGGAGAAGCTTTGTTTGAGGTAAAAATGCATTTTTAGTTACTGATTTAGTCATTTTCGGAATGAAATTTTGTGGAATTTTTGAAGAGTGTATCTTGGTCAATATAACTCCGTTTTGAGTGATTCTTGAGGCTAGATTATGGGTTTATTGCAAGGAACATCATGGTATAATTTGTTTTGATTGACAGATTTTCATTTTTGAGAAATCGACATGTAAATAGGTTGTCTTATATTGTTTTCTTAGTTTGAAAATATGGGAATTGATTGTTTGATCGTCTTACGTAATTTTCCACCCTGAATTGTGTTATAAATCTGATTTATAAGCTTGTGGTGACATTTAGAACCTATTTGGGGGTCAAATCCAGAATTTCATATATGGATCCCACAATTCCCATTTTCGACCCCAAAATTGGTCCATCTCCAAAAATTATGAAATTAGTGTCTAAACAACTGTATCGATGTTGTGGTTCTGTTTTTGACAGCTTGGAAGCATTCTGAAATCATTCAAAAGGGAAAAACTCCAGCACAGTAAATTGAAGCTCGCGTGTTTAGCCTACAGGTAGGCTATGGTTTACCTTTCTTTAGATTGAGCTGGAATGTGTGAAAGCATGTTTAAATAGTTGGAATTTGGGTTGGGTAGTTTGATTGTATACTTTAGCTATTAGAAATCATGTTTTAAGCTTGTTATCGGGTTTTTCGGGTATTTAGAAGCATGTGTATCTTGTCGTTATTTATTAGTATTATAAGGAGAGTTGAATGAGAATGTCGTTGCTATTGTGGAGTATGTTGGCCTTAGTATAGGTTGTAAAGTTTAATTGTATATCTCAGATGTTAGAAATCATATTTTAGGCTTGTTATCGAATTTTTCGGGTATTTAGAAGCATGTGTATCTTGTCGGTATTTGTTAGTATTCTAAGGAGAGTTGAATGAACATATTGTTGATACTGAGGAATATGTTGGCCTTAGTATATGATGTAAACTTGCTTTAGATACCCCGGCATCGCTCCGGTAGACTTAGATTCTTGTAGAATGGTGTAGCGGGCTAGTGCCTGGTAGTTTGGCCTTACCTAGGTATTACTCTTGCTCTTAAAAATACCATCATCCATAACTCGGTATAATCGTGACTTTCATGAGGCATCGACAATACAATATTTCGTGATCGTTGACTTTGGCTTCGTTTCAATTTTAGTGGCATATTGGTTGATTCATTGGGAAGGAGATTCTCGTTACTATTATTGTTTAGTTGGAAAGGAGAATATTCGGCACCATAGGATAAAATATCTGTGAGCATCCAGGTACCTAGTCCTGGCCTCAATTCTAAATTATTGGGGAGCATCTGGGTACCCAGCCTTGGCCTCCGCCGACTTGCTAGTATGACGAGCATCTGAGTATCCAATCCTGGCCTCGATCATATCGATGTGTTACGGTGAGCATCCTGGAACCAATCTAGGCCTCGACCGCACCGATGTAATATGGCGAGCATCTAGGTACCCAGTCCCAGCCTCGACTACACTTATGTATTATGGCAAGCATTCGGGTATCCAGTCCCGGCCTTGGCCACTATGAACATTCGGGCAAGCATCTGGGTCCCAGTCCCGGCCTCGACCCCTAAGGCACCCCTAGATCGATTAGCTCTTAGAGATTCTAGGTTTGGGAATGATATAGTACTTCGGCTCCTAACATTGCAGATTCTTGGTTCCTAGCCTTGGTAGTTGTAGCTATTCTGTGTACTTGGCGAGCTTATGGGGGTTCATCCGGTTTTTATTTAAATTGCGCACGAGTGTCTCGATTTGGCTTATAGGGGACCAATTGGGTATAGTTAGTTGTAGCTTTCATACATAGTACTCTTTTCACTTTAGATGCTTATGTTGATCTCTATTTAGGCCTATTCCTCTTTTTCATATTGTATTTACTTTTTTGTGCTCAGTCGGCCTATGATGCCTACTGGGTACCTGTTGTCTTGGTACTCATACTACACTCTGCATCTACTTTCATTATGTAGGACCGAGCACTAGCTACCATCACGAATAGATCAAGCCTGTTGCAGTTAGATTCGAAGACTAGGGCGAGCACTTGGCATTTCTTAATCACTTTTGTCTCTTTCAGGATGGATGGCCCGTCTTTTGCCTTTTGAGACTAGCCAGTTGTTGTATATATATGTCCGGTCCACTTTTGGGACTTGTACTCATTTTTTATTTTGTAGTAGCTCTATACTTGTGACTTCAAGGTTCTGGGAGGGATCTTTAGTTGTTAATATCATATTTTGGTCTACTTCCGCTTATTCCTTCTACTTATCTTTATAATTCGCCACTCTTGTTTAGTTTTCACTCTCAAACCTATTATTTGCTGTTCCGGGTTTATGGGTTAGCTTACTTACTGGTGGGTTATAATAGGTGCCATCATGACCTGAGGAATCGGGTCGCGACACTCACCCTCCAGGACTGAGTTCCTAAGTCACTACCATAGTGCCACACCATGATCCGTAGTGGGTCCCAAGGTCATCACCTGGTGCTAAAAACTGGTGGTTTCAATAATTTTATCTTTTGATCCTCATTTTTTGACTTTTCAAATTCTGGGGTCTTACAGAAATCGATACCGAAGTCTATTTCCCTTTTAGGAGGAATACCTGGGAGATTATGAGGGAAAACTTCCAGAAACTCATTAACAACTGAAATTGACTCAAAAGTAGGAGTTTCGGAGTTAGTATATCTAACCCAAACTAGATGATAATTGCAAACTTTGGAAATCATTTTCTGATATTTAAGGCATGAGATGAATTGACCCTTACACACAGAATTACTACCTTTCCATTATATGACTAGCTAATTAGAAAACTGAAATTTAACCATACGGGTTCTATAATATATAGAGGCATGACATGCATGAAGCCAACCCGTACCAAAAATAACTTCAAAATCGGTCATCTCAAACTCTAAAAGATAACTGGAGGTGAATTTTTATAAGACTGAGACTGGACAATTTCTATAGTCCTTTTTTGCCAAAATTGATTCACCAACTAGAGTATAGACCGAAAAAGGCTCTAGAAAGATCTCGAGACTAACAATGAATCTCATAGCAAAATAAGGAGTAAAAAATGATAAAGTAGCACCAGGATCTACTAATGCTTAAACATCAACATCAAAGAATTTTAACATACCTATAACCAAATCAATGAATCCTCAACTTCTCACCTAGCTTGAAGGGCATAGAACCTATTTTGGCAAGGGTCGCCACCTTGTGGAATTTTTCCACCTTGAGTAGTTTGATTTTGAGGATTCTCTTTCTTTCCCTTATTAGGACATTCAAAAATCTTGTACCCCATCTTACCGTATCCAAAGCATGCCCCTGTTCCAACCAAATATTTACCTCGATGATTTCTTCCATATTTGGTACACTTAGGAAGATTAGATCCACTAACACCACCTTGTGCTTTAGGTTTTAAGACCCTATAATTTTAAAACCTTTCACTCAAAGATTGTGAAGAAACTTGGCCTTGTCGGGAATGATCATTACCATACCGGAATTATTGTGAGAAAACCCACCTTCAAAACGAGCACTCTTGGACTCTCTTACATTCCTCTCCTTAAGTTTTTCTCCTACAATTTGCTCAGCATAGGTCATGAGCCTAGAGATGTCCATCTCCTTGATGAGCATAGCATTTCAGAACTCTTTTATAACATTGTGTTCGACACTCCTGAAATAAACTTTCTCATTCAGGCACCAGAGTCAGCTACCCAGGATGGAGCATACTTGGACAATTTTGTGAACTTGAGGGCATACTTCCTCACACTCATGTTACCTTGCTTGAGGTTTATGAATTCTAACACCTTCTCCTCCATTAACTCAAGTGGGAAGAAGTTATCAAGAAATGTAACTTTGAGCTTTTCCCAACCTATAGGACCATCCTCAACCCTTTTGGCCTTGAATTGGTTGTAATAAACTTGAGCAACACCTTTGAGTTGGTAGGCCACCAACTCCATCTTTTCCTCCGAAGAAACTCTCATAATCTCAATAATCTTTTACAATTCATCAATAAAGTCTTGGGGATCCTCACCAACCTTGATTCCATGAAACTCGAGAGGGTTCATCCTTGAGAAATCTCTAACCCTTGAAGCCACAATAGTCACAACTTGAGGACCATCTACCCCTCAATTCACTTGAGTAGTCATGGCTTGGGCTGACATTTGGAAAGTGGCTCTAAACTCCACATTTTCACTTGATCATTTAAAGCAGTATTTGGGGCTTATGGCTCTTCTTCAACATTTCTTTGAATGGGAGTTCTTCGTGGTGTCATGATTCTGTAATTGCAAAGAGAAAGCATTAGAGAAGAAAACCTTAGAGTTCAACTCTATAGCACGATAAGATCATAAAAAAAGTGAATTGTTTCTTATGATATCTTATAGCCTCCTATTTATAGATGTGGCATGCTTCACACCAATGAACAAGACTCTAGTTGAGATGGCATAGTAGACTCCCTAAGACACTTTAACTGTGTGCTCTAATACCAAGTTTATTATGACCCGACCTAAAGCCTAGTCGTAACACGACATTTAGAATCTCAAAAGACTCCAACCAAGACTCTTAGCATAACATACATAAGGTTCATTAAATAAATAAATAAGAATCGATGACATGAAAGCATAGTCTCAATACATCATAAGTTTTAAGATGTGTGGAAAAAGTGATAACACGGTCACTAATGAACATATAGCATGCCTTTAATGCTAGATATAGGTGTGAGACAATCTCTCAGCTCACCCAATAGTCAACATAGAAGTAACAATTGTAAGATAAGAAATCAATGTCATGTCCTCAAACTGTGAGGACTCACCAATAAGAAGCCAATAGTAAACTTTAGCCACAAGTGAAAGGAGTATGAATGTGATCGCTGGGCTCTACATTATGATAAAATATAGGCAAAACTATGTGTTAGTACATGAAATGTATTAAGTATGTAAAAATATGCATGAACAATAAGCATCGGATATAATCAATATGTATCATGAATGCAAGACCAATATCTTTAAAATATGGCTAAAGTCATGAAAATATTTATCTTATTGGTCAACGCATTACATCATCATAATCATCATAAGAACTTACATATGTAGGAGACAATTGTAACTGACATTAAGACAATACAAGCTATTACATGGAATTCAATGATCCCCACATCGAGAAGGGGGAGGCTACTTGCCAAGGTAGGCTCTATCTAATTATTATCATCATGTGCTATTTGTGGATCAACTAGGTAGGTCATATTGGTAGAACTACGGTGGCAACGCAGTTTAAGAGATTAGAGGTTACTACTAGGGCTTAGGTCGAGCCCCCACCTCAAAGTCCACTCGGTGCTAAGTACATATTCCCACAGAATACATATCATGACATAATTATAAAATCATACTTGTAATAATCATAAATGTTTCATAATCATAATTCATAAACTTGTTCATAGGAATAGCTCATTATCATATAATTCATATAACATAGGTCTAAACCTTCCACAAACATCTTTAGAGCCTTAAGTCACATTCCTCAATAAGGATCGTAAGTCACCCTTTCATTAGAGTCTTGAGTCACCTTCTGGGGTTTTAAGTCACTCTTTCATTAAAGTGTTAAGTCACCTTCTAGGATCTCAAGTCACTCTTTTATTAAACTTGCTTGAAACATCATCAAAGCATTATTCATAAACTTATTTGCATAAAGCATCTTTAATCTCATTCATAAAGCTTTTATAGAAATAACTTGAAAATCATGATCATATCTCAAAATCATACTTGAAACTAGCATATATCATGGTTTAGTAAAATTCAACTTCAAATCATATAATATGATATGAATTATGCATAATTAGGCTAATAGCATAGATACATATCATAATTGAGAAGACTCAATGCAAATCATGAAATCAGGGATTTAATTGAAGTAATCATAAGATAATTGAGAGGAAATATTTGGGATTCCATAGGTGAAAGGTACCCATGGATGAAGTCCCACGTACCTTGACCTTGATGAGCTGAAAATTGAAGAGAATGAAAGCTTGACCTTGATTAGCCCTTTTGAATTGCTTGAGGAAGAAGAAGACACTGAGAGAAAACTTGGGAGAAAGGGTTTGGATTTTAGGAGTTATGTTTGAGAATGAGAGGGTTAGAAGGCTTTAGGGTAGTTATTAGGTATGAATCTAGCCTTACAAACCGTCCTCATTCATTCAAAAAATATAGGAAAAGACTAAAATAACCCTCATTAAAATTGAATTTGGAACCTAAATAGGCCTTCACTAAACCGTTAAGGTCACTACGAACTATGGTCCTATCCGTGAAGTAGGACTTAACGTTTTAGAAAAGGGGTGCCTCATGGGACATACCATGAATCGTGAAAGGCAATACATCCCGTAGTGGCTATCCATGGCACGAGACTTGAACTCAGATTTTAGGAGTTGCAGGAAAAGTTTTAGGACTTCCTCTATGGAGACATTCACGGTCTATGGAGGTCATTATAGTCTTTGAACCTTAGTCGTGGTGAAGAGAGGCTCACCACAGAGCCTATAATGGACCGTGTTCCACCCTATGGCCCATGGTGGCCCCTCGTGGTCATCACTTCAAAACTCATAACACAGGGCTTGGACCACAGTGGATCTTCACGACCTGTGGTCATCAATACGGCCTATAGTGGGTCCCATGAAGACCACCTGGTGTCAAAAGCTGTATTTTTTTGGGTTTTCATCTTTTGTTCCTCATTTTAGAACTTTCCAACTTCTGGAATCTTACATTTCTATATCTTGAATTCTTGAGATTTTTGTTCATGATTTCATTCACATGAAGCCTAGTTGAGTTGATGATCATTATATTAACATGCATTTATTCTGAGTTGATGAGAATGGTTTACAGGCATTAAACGAAATATAATTTTAAACTAAGTATGCATATTTTATTGAATTTTGAAAGAGCATGAGCATTGAGTTTAAATAACTTTGAGTATTAAGTTAAATAATTTATGAAAGAGTTGTGACGAGATGTGAATGATTTTAAAAAGTATATTTAAATGAAATTGCATTATGGTTTGAGATGAGATTGAGCTTTTTGAGTAAAGTCCAATGAGATTAGATGAGATGATTTGAGTATTTTCATCTTTTATTCCTCATTTTAGGACTTTCCAACTTCCGGGATCTTACATTTCTATATCTTGAATTCTTGAGATTTTTGTTCATAATTTCATTCACATGAAGCCTAGTTGGGTTGATAATCATTATATTAACATGCTTATTTTGAGTTGATCTGAATGGTTTTCAGGCATTAAAGTCCAATGAGATTAGATGAGATGATTTGAGTATTTTACTTTATTGAGCATAATATATATTTTGGGAGTAATATTGAGCACCAATTTGGGTAAGAGTAAAGGCAAATCTAACCCTATAAACTACATAGCCAGTGTAGGATAGAGGCCAAGCCTCTATTGTCTCAAAAGAGGACTTTTATATTGGATCCATTGAGGTTGATCGTCCTTTACCCTAGAAATATATTGGATGGCTATGGCAACGGTAGTCAAAGCTTTATATCATCACTCGCTCATAGGTGATAATTGTCGGTTAGACAAACTCCATAATAAGTACATATGCATTATTTCACTGAGTTGCATACCTTTTATTTTCATTATTGAGGCATTATTTTACTTCTGAAACTTGCATCCATTATTGAGTTGAGCTGAGATTTGTTCTTGTCATTGAGTATACTTTTAGTTATTCTTTCCTTTCAGTTATTTTACATATTATACATTCCATGTACTGACGTTATTCGATGTTACATGATTTTATGATGTAGATTCAGGTACTCATGATCGCAGACACATCAGTAAGACTTTTATCCCTCAGTAGTTGGTGAGATCTCATTGGATTCGAAGGAGCTCTTTCTTTTGAAATCTTTCTTTTAATCATTAGTAGTTAGTTGAGGTAGCCATGGGCTTTTCTCGGCACCTTCTTACGAGTCAGTTAGAGGCTTCATAGACAGAGTAGATGTTGAGTTAGAATAATTCTTTCAGAGACTTATTTAAAACTATAATTGCATTATTGACTTTAGAACATTGAGTTACATTATACTTTGAGTATTTTAAATCTATTATTTACTTATTGATGAAGATGTTTTAAATTTCCAATTGAGTTAACTTTGTATTGAAAGGAGTCTTTTATTGAGTGAATTAGCTAGGCTATGGGTTTACTTGGGACTAGCAATGATTTTCGAGTATCCGCCACGCCTAGGGTATATGCTCGGGGAGTGACAAACTTGGTTTCAGAATAAAGGATTCAAGTGTCCTAGGGAGTCTATGAATCCGTCTCAATAGGATCTTATTTATGATTGTGAGGGACCCACTTCTATAAATTAGGGACTATAGACATAAGAAAAGTTTCCCTTCTTTGAAAGTCTAGATCATGCAATAGAGTTGTCCCCTAAGATAATTATGCAAATTCATGCTTTTCACAAATTTATTCGACTACCCCTCATACTCAAGGTGATTGAAATAATAATTCTAAGATCCTTATTTGTAACACCCCTCAAAATTTTTCCAAAGATTCGGACCCTTCTTGTGTTCGGAAGGGGTTGAACCCGAGTATCTTAAAGTATATTCGTGAGTTAAGATGAGTCTTTGAGGGAATGAGTAGTGTTAGGGGTGATGTGGGGTCACCATGGACCCTAGGACCGAGCTAAGTCCGAAAGATCCGTCGTGGCTATGTTTAGGATGAGTTCATATAAGGGTCGACTTTTAACAACCCTATCTTTTAAAGGATGTCAATCTGGGTGGCCCACAACCTATCAAATTAAAGGTCGTCGAGTCTTCTTTCCAACGCCACCAAGAACGTAAATTTTGGAGTTCGGAGTCAAAAGATATGACGATCCCAAGACGAGCTAGCACGGCAGGAATTTCATTTTGGCCTGGGTTGCAACTGCTGGGGAAAATGGCCTTGGCACTGTAAGGGCGCGACGCGCCACTATCGCGCTAGAAACATGCCTCAGTAGTTTGGTCCTTGGCGTGACGCACCACGAAAAGTTGTGCAGGGTTTTTTAGGCCAATTTCCAGAACCCAGAAAAATATGGCCTTGGCGCTGTAAGGGCGCGATGCGCCACTATCGCGCCAGAAACATACCTCAGTAGTTTGGTCTCTGACGCAGCGCGCCACTATAAGGTGTGCAGGTTTTAGGCATATTCAGCCTGGCGCTGTAATGGCGCGACGCGCCACTATCGCGCTAGGTGCGTTTTTAGCCTATTTTCAGAACTTTTGAGGAGGGGCAATTTGGGAACTTACCCAAATTATATATATGTTACCCTTGGTCTTTTGGGAACACATTTTGCAGCCTTACCCTCTCTCTAAAAAGCCCTAGCTTCTCTCTATTTTCTTCTTCTTCTCCATTTCCAACAAAAAGTAGTCCAAGAGCTTCAAGATTTGAGTCCTCCATTGAAGACCCAACCATAAGGTTTTCTTCAAGTCTTCACTAAGGTATGTAAGGCTATCCAAAACATGGGTTGAGTCCACCCATGTGCTCTACTCTTGCTTTGAGGTTAGATGTTCATGAAAATAGAGTTTCTTGGTATGGTTTATGTTTGTATGAACTTTGTCTCCTATTTATTTGATGCTATATGTGTTGATGTTGTTGAGCTAAGAAGTCCCTAAAATCCTTCATGTTAGTATGAGTTGATGGAAATGACTTGTTGCTATTTCTTGTTGATCTCTTTAGCCATCTGAATACGTTGCTTAAGTTAATTTCCTTAGACGTGCTATTCCACTTAAATTGATGAGCTAAAGTCATAGAGTTGGACTAAATCTTGAGGGGATGTCATAATAGTTTATCTAAATGAGGCTTGATTGAGTTGATTTGAGGATGGAATTGACGAGTGGATAAGGTCCTAAATGAGACTTGCCATTATGACTTAAATTGAGTTAAGAATGAGGATAGAGTTGATGAGTGAGAAATGTTCCACATGAAACTAGCCGTGAGGGCTTGTTTGAGATAATTAGAGGCAGTCTTATGAGCATAGAGTCTTGGGAGGAGTATCGAGCACCGAAGTGGGTAAGAGTATAGTCCATACTCAAACCCCAAAAACTACGCCACCAATGTAGGTAGGGATGGAACCGTTAAAGTCGGATGCTTCCCAGGGGATCGAACCATTAGAGTCGGATGTTTCATATTTTACTGTCCTAAAATGATAGGACTTGACTAATCGATGGTATCTATGATTAAGGAGGCATTCATGCCCTGGTAAGGTATGGACGGACGTGGCAACAACGTCTGATTGTTGTACTATCATCGACTCATAGGTGATGGTTATCGGTTAAGAGAAACTCCTATTTAGGCCTTGATAGTGCTCCGAGTCAGTTGAGTTAAGTGGTTTATGAGTTAGTCCTGTCTAAACTATTCTTGTTAGACTTAGGATATTTGAGTGAGTTGTTATGTATATATATATATATGAGTTAATATCCTGAGTTGATATTGATGCTTTCTTGATGTTGTTTCCTTCGGCCATTTTACATACTCGTACATTCCATGTACTGACGCCATTTGGCCTGCATTGTTTCATAATGCAGAGACAGGTACCAGGGGTCCTCAATCGGCGCTCCATTGAAGATCCACATACACTCTCAGCTAGCTGGTGAGTCCTCCTAGTTTCCGGAGGATGTTGAGCCTTCACGTACAGTTTTGTTGACATTTCCTTTACTTTGATTGTTGGTAGCCATGGACTTGTCATTGGCATCTCTTAGACTGTGATAGAGGATTCATAGACTGGAGTGTGGGGAGGTTGAACGATTATTTTGAGGAGTCTTATTTTATTGCCTTGTTGGTTGTAAATGTTTGGCCTTTGGCCCTATATATATGAATAGTATTTCTTTAATTGAGTTATCCGCTAAGAGAATGTGATTGATTGAATGTGTGACTTGACCAGGTGGTTCGCTCGGAGGTCAGAAATGGCCTTCGAGTGCCAGCCACGCTTAGGGTACCCTCCCGGGGCGTGACAAATATGGTATCAGAGCCCAGAGTTCAAGTGTCCTAGGGAGTCTATGAAGCTGTGTCTAGTAGAGTCTTGCTTATGGGTTTATTGTGCACCACACTTATAAGCAGGAGGCTATAGGACATTAGGAATTGTTTCACTTCTTTCATACTCTGAACTCGTGCAATAGAGTTAAACTCTATAAAACTCCTTTCTAATTCGTGCGTTTGTACATTACAGATAATGCCTCCTAAACGTATGGCTAGCCAGAGAAAAATTGACAACACCGAGATGCCTCAGTCAGGGGTACGCCCGGCAAGGGCTAGAGGCCGACCTGCGAGATACTCAGAGGCACCCCAAGTGCCAGCTACTCCACCTGCACCCACATCAGAGGCAAAATTTCGAGGGGCAATTGCAATGCTCACGCAACTAATGGCTGCCCGAAGTGATAATCAGGGTTCGCCGACTCTCAGCTCTAGTTCCCAGGAGCCATCTGCTGCCACTAGAATTAGAGACTTTCTGAGAATGAATCCGCCGGCATTCACGGGTTCTAAGGTTGATGAAGATCCCCAAAACTTTATTGATGAAATGTGGAAAATCCTGAAAGCTATGCATGCTATGGAAATTGAGGGGGTTGAGTTGGTGTCTTATCAACTCAAAGATGTGGCAAACATTTGGTATAACTAATGGGAACAAGGTAGAGGTGAAGATGTTGAACCTGCTAGATGGGATGAATTTGAGGGAGCTTTTCTTGACCACTTCTTTCCCCGAGAATTGAGAGAAGCGAAGGTGGAGGAATTTGTTAATCTGAAACAGGAGGGAATGACAGTTAAGGAGTGTGGACTAAAGTTCATCCAGCTATCCAGGTATGCTCCATAAATGATTCCGGATGTGAGGTCAAAGATTAGGAAGTTCGTCTCTGGATTAGGGAGGCACGTGAAGAAGGAGTGTAAGGCGGCATTGTTGATCTCGGATATGGATCTTTCCAGATTAATGGTGTATGCTCAGCAGGTAGAGGAGGAGAAAAGAAAAGACAGAGAAGAACACCTGAGCAAGAGGGCAAAATCAGCGGGCCATGAGGATAAACAAAGGCAAAACAAGGGCAACAGTTCATTCTTCCAGAAGAGGCCTCCCAATTATGCCTCATCTACCGCCAGCGCACCTATGCCGCAAGACAGGTATGATCGGCCGGGTCAGATTCACCAGACTTCCAGACCCCAGGTTTCTTAATCCCAGGCCAGTGTAAGTCAAGGTACGAGGGGGAAGCCATTATGCAGTAAGTGTGGTAGGCTCCACTTAGGAGAATGCAGAGCGGGAAGGGTTGGTTGTTATAAATGCGGCCAAATGGGCCATTTTCAGAGGGAGTGTCCAACAGGGGGAAATAGCATCCAGCATTCTGCCACTGCACCGTCGGCTAGAGGTAATCAGAGAGGCACTACTTCAGGCACCAGCGGAAATACCAACCGTTTATATGCTATGGGTAGTCGCCAAGATCTAGAGAACTCTCTAAACGTCATGACGGGTATGATTCGAGTCTCTTCTTTTGATTGTTATGTATTGATGGATCCGAGTGCCACCCTATCTTTTGTGACTCCTTATGTGGCTGGTAAATTCAATAAAATTCCTGAACGTCTTCTTGAGACTTTTTGTGTGGCCACTCCTGTCGGTGATTCTGTCTTAACTAAGAGAGTCTATAGAGATTGCACTGTGTCAATTCATCACAGGGATACCTTAGCCGACCTAGTTGAGTTGGACATGGTTGATTTTGATGTAATCCCTGGCATGGACTGGCTCTATGTCTGTTATGCCTCTATTGATTGTAGAACTCAGATTGTCACATTCAAATTTCTGAATGAGGCTGTCATAGAGTGGAAGGGTAGTCCTGTTGCGCCTAAGGGTAAGTTTATTTCATACCTTAGGGCCAGGGAGCTAATCTCAAAAGGGTGTGTTTATCATATTGTCCGAGTGAAAGATGACAGCATTGAGTCTCCATCCCTTGAGTCGGTTCCAATTGTCAACGAGTTTCCGGATGTCTTTCCTGAAGATCTGCCTGGAGTCCCTTCTGATAGGGAGATTGACTTTGGGATTGACATTCTTCCTGATACCTAGCCTATCTCAATTCCTCCATATAGAATGGCCCCAACTGAGTTGAGAGAGTTGAAGGAGCAGTTGAAAGACTTATTAGATAAGGGATTTATTAGGATGAGTGTCTCACCATGGGGAACTCCGGTCCTATTTGTTTGGAAGAATGATGGGTCTCTTAGAATATCTATTGACTACAGGCAACTGAATAAGGTCACCATAAAGAACAAATACCCTCTCCCCAGGATAGATGATTTATTTGATCAACTTCAGGGTGCCACGTGTTTCTCAAAGATAGACTTGAGATCCGGTTACCACCAGTTGAAGGTGAGAGAATGTGATATTCCAAAGACTACTTTCCGAACTCGTTATGGCCACTTCAAATTTTTGATCATGTCCTTTGAGTTGATTAATGCCCCCGCCGCTTTTATGGATCTCATGAACCGAGTATTCAAACCATATCTTGATATGTTTGTGATTGTATTCATAGATGATATTCTGGTTTACTCCAAGAATGAGGAGGAGCATGCCCATCATCTTAGATTCGTCTTGCAAACTTTGAGGGACCAGGTATTGTATGCAAAGTTCTCTAAATGTGAATTTTGGCTTGCATCAGTGGCCTTCTTAGGCCATATTGTATCTGGAGATGGTATTCAGGTTGATGCTCAGAAGATTGAGCCAGTAGAGAATTGGCCCAGACCCACATCCCCGACATAGATAAGGAGCTTCTTGGGTTTGGCTGGCTATTATCGAAGGTTTGTAGAGGGATTCTCATCCATATCATCACCATTGACTAAGCTGACTCAAAAGAAGGCCAAGTTCCAATGGTCCGATGCTTGTGAGGAGAGTTTTCAGAAATTGAAGACCAAGCTAACTACTGCTCCTGTTCTAACCTTGCCCGATGGTACAGAGGGTTTTGTGATCAATTGTGATGCATCCAGAATTGGTTTGGGTTGTGTGTTGATGCAAAGGGGGAAGGTGATAGCCTATGCTTCGAGACAGCTTAAGGTTCATGAGCGAAATTACCCAACTCATGACCTTGAGTTGGCAGCTGTGGTGTTTGCGCTTAAAATCTGGCGCCACTACTTGTATGGAGTGCATATTGATGTGTTCACCGATCACAAGAGCTTGCAATACGTCTTCATCCAGAAGGAACTCAACCTGAGGCAAAGAAGATGGCTTGAGCTACTCAAGGACTACGACATGAGCATCCTCTACCATCCAGGTAAAGCTAATGTTGTTGCTGATGCTCTTAGCAGGTTGCCCATGAGTAGCACTGCCCATATGGAAAAGGGAAAGAGGGAATTGGAAAAGGAGGTACATCGATTATCCCGATTGGGAGTTCAACTCGAAGAGAATAATGAAGGTAAAGTAAACGTTCGAGATGGGGCTACATCCTCACTTGTAGCAGAGGTAAAGGAGAAACAAGATCAGGATCCCATCCTCCTCCGGTTGAACGAAGTTGTTCACAAACAAGGGGTGATTGTTTTCACCAAAGGGGGAGATGGTGTATTGCGCTACTAAAATAGATTGTGTGTGCCGGATGTCGATGATGTTCGAGAAAGGATTATGGCCGAAGCGCATAGTTCTAGATACTCTATTCATCCGGGCTCTACAAAAATGTACCATGACTTGAGGGAAATCTATTGGTGGAGTGGGATGAAGAGAGATATGGCGGAATTCATTTCCAAATGCCCGAATTGCCAACAGGTGAAGGTTGAGCATCAAAGTCCATGTGGTTTAGCCCAAAACATAGAAATTCTAGAATGGAAGTGGGATATGATCAACATGGACTTTATTACAGGCTTGCCGAAGTCCCAAAAGTAACATAATTCCATTTGGGTGATTATGGATAGAATGACAAAATTAGCTCACTTCTTGGCGGTTAAGACTACTGATACCGCAGAAGATTATGCAAAGTTGTATATACAGAAGGTCGTCAGATTGCATGGGGTCCCTTTGTCTATCATCTCAGACAGAGGAGCTCAATTCACTTCCCAATTTTGGGAATCCTTTCAGAAGGGATTAAGTTCGAGGGTGAACTTGAGTATAGCCTTCCATCCCCAGATAGATGGCCAAGTAGAGCGCACCATCTAGACATTGGAAGATATGTTGAGGGAATGTGTGCTTGACTTCAAGGGAAATTGGGATGATCACTTACCTCTCATAGAGTTTGCATACAACAATAGCTATCATGCAAGCATTCAAATACCTCCTTATGAAGCTTTTTATGGGAGGAGGTGTAGATCTCCCATTGGGTGGTTTGAAGTTGGTAAAGCCGAGTTGATTGGGCCTGACCTTGTTCATCAAGCCATGGAGAAGGTGCGAGATATTCGAGAGAGGCTAAAGACAGCCCAAAGCCGCCAAAAATCTTACATCGATGTGAGGATGAGAGACTTAGAGTTTGAGGTGGATGATTGGGTGTATTTAAAAGTTTCACCCATGAAGGGTGTCATGAGGTTTGGAATGAAGGGGAAGCTTAGTCCTCGATATATTGGTCCTTACCAGATCTTGAGGTGGATTTGGAGTGTTGCTTATGAGTTGGAGTTGCCTTCAGAGCTAGCCTCTATTCATCCGATATTCCACGTTTCGATGTTGAAAAAGTGCTTGGGTGATCCCTCGTTGGTAGTCCCTATTGATAACATTGGAATTAAGGATAGCTTATCCTATAAAGAGGTTCCGGTCCAAATTCTTGATCTTCAAATTCGCAGACTGAGGAACAAAGAAGTCGCCTCAGTCAAAGTCCTGTGGAGAAACCAATTTTTTGAGAAAGCCACATGGGAAGCGGAGGAAGCCATGAAATCTAAATATCCCCATCTATTCGTGCCTACCGAGGAGAATGTTGAAGGTAAGGACCATTTCCTTGACTTGAATTCATTTGTGCCTTCTTGAGTCTTGATTGAGAATTTGACTGATTGAATGATTGAGTTTTGACTGTGATTTGCACCCCGAGTCTATTTTTGATTTCTCGTCATTCGAGGACGAATGATCCCAAGGGGGAGATAATGTAACACCCCTCTAAATTTTTCCAAAGATTCGGACCCTTCTTGTGTTTGGGAGGGGTCGAACCCGAGTATCTTGAAGTATATTCATGAGTTAAGACGAGTCTCTGAGGGACTGAGCAGTGTTAGGGGTGATGTGGAGTCACCATAGACCCTAGGACCGAGCTAAGTCCAAAAGATCCGTCGTGGCTAAATTTAGGATGAGTTTGTATAAAGGTTGACATTTAACGATCCTATCTTTTAAATGACGTTAATCTGGGTGGCACACAACCTATCAAATTAAAGGTCGTCGAGTCTTCTTTCAAACGCCACCAAGAACGTAAATTTTGGAGTTCGGAGTAAAAAGATATGACGATCCCAAGACGAGCTAGCACAGCAGGAATTTCATTTTGGCCTGGGTTGCAACTGCTAGGGAAAATGGCCTTGGCACTGTAAGGGCGCGATGCGCCACTATCGCGCTAGAAACATGCCTCAATAGTTTGGTCTTTGGCGTGACGCGCCACTAAAAGTTGTGCAGGGTTTTTCAGGCCAATTTCCAGAACCCAGAAAATATGGCCTTGGCGTTGTAAGGGTGCGATGCGCCACTATTGCGCTAGAAACATGCCTTAGTAGTTTGGTCTCTGGTGCGGCGCGCCACTACAAGGTGTGCAGGTTTTAGGTGTATTCAGCCTGGCGCTGCAATGGCGTGACGCGCCACTATCGCGCCAGGTACGTTTTTAGCCTATTCTCAGAACTTTTGAGGAGGAGTAATTTGGGAACTTACCCAAATTATATATATGTTACCCTTGGTCTTTTGGGAAAACATTTTGTAGCCTCACCCTCTCTCTAAAAAGCCCTAGCTTCTCTCTTTTTTCTTCTTTTTCTCCATTTCCAATAAAAAGGAGTCCAAGAGCTTCAAGATTTGAGTCCTCCATTGAAGACCCAACCACAAGGTTTTCTTCAAGTCTTCACTAAGGTATGTAAGGCTATCCAAAACATGGGTTGAGTCCACCCATGTGCTCTACTCGTGCTTTGAGGTTAGATGTTCATGAAAATAGAGTTTCTTGGTATGGTTTATGTTTGTATGAACTTTGTCTCCTATTTATTTGATGTTATATGTGTTGATGTTGTTGAGCTAAGAAGTCCCTAAAATCCTTCATGTTAGTATGAGTTGATGGAAATGACTTATTGCTACGTCTTGTTGATCTCTTTAGCCATCTGAATACGTTGCTTAAGTTAATTTCCTTAGACGTGCTATTCCACTTAAATTGATGAGCTAAAGTCATAGAGTTGGACTAAATCTTGAGGGGATGTCATAATAGTTTATCTAAATGAGGCTTGATTGAGTTGATTTGAGGATGGAATTGACGAGTGGACAAGGTCCTAAATGAGACTTGTCATTATGACTTAAATTGAGTTAAGAATGAGGATAAAGTTGATGAGTGAGAAATGTTCCACATGAAACTAGCCGTGAGGGCTTGTTTGAGATAATTGGAGGGAGTCTTATGAGCATTTAGTCATGGAAGGAGTATCGAGCACCGAAGTAGGTAAGAGTATAGTCCATACTCAAACCCCAGAAACTACGCCGCCAACGTAGGTAGGGATGGAACCGTTAAAGTCGGATGCTTCCCAGGGGATCGAACCGTTAGAGTCGGATGTTTCCCATTTTACTGTCCTAAAATTATAGGACTTGACTAATTGATGGTATCCATGATTAGGGAGGCGTTCATGCCCTGGCAAGGTATGGACGGACATGGCAACAACGTCTGATTGTTGTACTATCACCGGCTCATAGGTGATGGTTGTCGGTTAAGAGAAACTCCCATTTTGGCCTTGATAGTGCTCCGAGTCAGTTGTGTTAAGTGGCTTATGAGTTAGTCCTATCTAAACTATTCTTGTTGGACTTAGGACATTTGAGTGAGTTGTTATGTATATATATATATGAGTTAATATCCTGAGTTGATATTGATTCTTTCTTGATGTTGTTTCCTCCGGCCATTTTACATACTCGTACATTCCATGTACTGACGCCATTTGGCCTGCATTATTTCATGATGCAGAGACAGGTACTAGGGGTCATCAACCGGCGCTCCGTTGAAGATCCACATACACTCTCAGCTAGCTGGTGAGTCCTCCTAGTTTCCGGAGGATGTTGAGCCTTCATATACAGTTTTGTTGACATTTCCTTTACTTTGATTGTTGGTATCCATGGACTTGTCATTGGCACCTCTTAGACTGTGATAGAGGCTTCATAGACTGGAGTGTGGGGAGGTCGAATGATTATTTTGAGGAGTCTTATTTTATTGCCTTGTTGGGTTGTAAATGTTTGGCCTTCGGCCCTATATATATGAATAGTATTTCTTTAATTGAGTTATCCGCTAAGAGAATGTGATTGATTGAATGTGTGACTGGACCAGGTAGTTCACTCGGAGGTCAGAAATGGCCTTCGAGTGCCGGCCACACCTAGGGTACCCTTCTGGGGCGTGACATTATTGATGATTCACTCTTAGGTAAAGTCTTTAAAAAGTAAAGAAACTACACCAGTCTTGAGAGAAACCGATTAGTGTGCTTAAGTCTAGTGATTCAAAAGAAGACACTCTTAATCATATGAATCATGTGTTTGAGCCAAAGTAAGATGTGCTCCCAAACTCTTTTCTCCAAACCTTGCTTCGGATGTTATCCTTGAGAAGGAAAGTTATAGCTTTATATGTTTAGTGTTACCACCCAAGAGAGTGTGATTCAAGTTTTTATAAGCCATAAGTAGTGGAATCATCCTAGATCTAGAAAGAAGAAAATGGAAAAGTAGAAACCAAATGGTGAGAATGGTAGTGGATTGAGGCTTGTAACTAGAGTTATGTATCTATAAAATATGTAAAGGGGTTAAGTCAAGTTCCTTTTTATTTTGACTAAAGAGTAGTTAGCATCTTCTAGCTTTCATGATAGAAGGTAAAGGAAGGGTTGTAAGTTAGAATGATTTAGAGTATACTTAAACCTAGAAAAGAGTTTGGTGTTGATGTGTTATTGTATTAGTAAAAGCCAAGAATAGATTTTGAATGAAGGATTTAGTAGTTGGGAGTTAACGAATTTAGGCTATACCTTGTTATTTATTTTGAAGAGAGAGCCCTGTGTTATTTAGAGGGATATGAACATAACTAAGCAATGATGTGTAATGAATGGATAAATAGTACTTAGGTTGTGAAAGGAGATGTGGTGACGGATTTAATTAGACCGACCATGAGATGAGGATCGATTACTGGTCATGAGGTTTTAAGTGGTCTAATATTTCTTAATATTATCTAGTAGTTGTAAGTTAGTATAGTATGTGAGCAATTATATTGATATCCGTGTTTATTACTAGACACTAATCTAGAATTTTAGATGAGCATTATGAAAAATGGGATAGTAGTATGAGAGTGATAATGTTGGTTTTGAGACTTTATCTAGTAGGCTTGACATAGCATATGCAAGGACTTAAGATATTAACTTGCAAGAAGTGTGATATTATGAGTATGGTGTATGTGACCCTTAGATGAAATGGTGAATTGTGGATAAGTCATTAGGTAAGAAGAGGCTTAAGATGTGTATTCGAGATAAGTATATAGTTTTGTGAGGCTTTAAGTTTATGATTTGCTATGTGTGCCTACTTAGTATCCTCCATTTTCCAATGTGGGAAAGGCTGAAGTAAGTATTTATAGTATCTATAATTAGGTCAAAGGGGTTATATATATAGATAATGACGAGTCTTTTGTTATAGTTCAAGTTTTCTTCAGTTAGGCCTATGTGAACCTAACATATAAGTATTAACGGGCTAACAAAGAGAAGTAAAACTATTAAGAGCTAGATAAATTGGCTTTATAAGACAATATGGGTAACGATTAAAGAAAGACTACTATAGAAGCAACATGAAGATAAGAGAAGTAGGTCAGAAACAAGCCTTAGAAAGAATCTTAGTACCTGCACTTAGAGAGCTTAGTAGACATGAGATTAGCATTTGGAATAGGTCTATAGCCTTAGAGTGTCAGTTTTAGACCTAAGGGGTGTTAATAAGATGAAGAACCAATTCAAGTGAAGAGAATCAAAAAATGATGTGTTTAGAACGAGTTTTGGTGATAAATCGGTCCATTCCATCTCTAGCACATTTCTCAAATTTCAATCATTATAACACCCTATTAATGCCTCGTATATCAGCATTAAAGACAGATTCACATCTATGCTCAGTTTCCAGAATAAGAGACAAAGACTTTAGCCCTTTGATCTCAATCTTACTTCATAAAGTTTCGAATATCAGCCTTATGATATGAATAAATCATATAAGCACTCAGGTCTCATAGTATATTTAGTCTCGAGGATTCGTGATTTACTCTCAGTAGCTAGCAAAGTAATGTTACATCATGAATGTTCTTAGATTAGAAATCTTAAATGAATCATGCTTATGATCTCTCCCTTTAAGCCCTTTCGATGATCCTTTTTGTTTAGTCTTGATAGTGATGTTGATGATAGTAGTTGAGTTATGGAAGATGGTAGAGATATCAAAATGGTCTTGACCCATGAGGCCGTCCCAATCCAATTCTTGAATTAAGTGGGGTTGGGCTAAATATTTTCACCCCATTTAGGAATGATGCTTTTTAGCCCAGCCTCATTTGGCCCACCAGCCTCATAGGCTCAACCTGCGAGCCTCAGATGTCAGCTCATGGGTCATGAATTTTAAAAATATTTATTATATATATTTTAAATAGTGTTTTATTTTGTCAAATCTTTAGAAACTAGGTAATTGAAGTTATTATAACTATGAATCTTTGACCTCTTTTACTTTTGTGTTTATGCCTAATTTCTTATTTCTCCTTTCTTGTCAAGTTTATGAAAAAATGACATGTAATGTATATTTTTATGATGAATCTTATGATTGTTAATAGTTGTAAATTGCATGTTGTATTTCTTTTGTAAATATTCTACTAAAGTGTGTGGAACTCATGGACATGTGAATTTTTGACGTATTGGTGTTGTGTTCATCAATGTTCAATAGTCATTCTAAGTGGCCAACATTATCCATCTTTTAATTGAAGTTCCAACCTGTCTCAACCCCCAGCCCGCTTAGGTCTAGGTTGGGATATTATTTTATAGGCCCTTTAGTTAAAAGGGTCAACTCATCCTAACCCATTTAACTCGCTAGCCCTTTAGGGTTGGGTTGGGTTGGGCCAGGCTATTTTGACAACTCTAGCAGATGGGAGAGAGCAAGTATTCCTTGTTGTGATATTTGTGGTGTTTATTCCATTTAAGGTTATAGACGTAGAGAAAGAGCGAGATAAGATTTTGTTATATACAATAGATAGGTAAGAATATATTGATATGCCTCTTAGTAGGAGTTAATGCAAATGTGGATGTAGAGATTCTAAGGTAGACATGAAAATTCTTAAGTGATGTTAACTTTAAAGAATCCATAAAGTGGTTAGAATGTTAGGCTTGATTGTGTGTTTGTCATTATGTGAGTGATAGTAAAAGGCTATTGATGACTTCTTGTTAAGAGTTTCAAGTGAGTGTATTAGAGTGGTTATAGAACTAGGCTTGAATGTAGTGTCAATACATGTAGATGAATGCACGGTGCATTGGGTGTTTCTTGATTAGGACTCGAGGTTTTTTGAATGTAGTGGTAAGGAGTAGTACTGTTGGGATGAAATTCCATATAGAGGTTTAGAACATAAAGCTTGTAGTTTAGATTAGGATGATCATTTTATGTAAAGCAGCTTATGTCTTTGAGTTACCCTTGAACTCTGTAATAGCATACAGTTAGACATAGGCTTTGTTGGGAGCTATGAATTTTAGTTATTGAAGTGTAGTATTCAAGAAGAAGAGCATAGTTTAGAAGAGTTGTCAAGCTCAAAAGCTATTAGTCGTATTGTTTAATGCATAGTAGCCTTATTTTTATTCTATATTAAGATATCCATGTTCCATGTCAAATAGCTTCATATAGAGTATGACTCATGTTCAAATAGTAATCATGCTTCATGAACCCATGCCAGTTGACTTAGATACTCTGACATTATCAATACTTCATAGTTAAAATTCTTCGGTGAATCATGCCTGTAATTCTTTTCCCAGAAAGTTATGAGGAATTTTGTTTGAGATTATAGCCCTTCTCTAATTTTAGATGAAATATATATTCATGAGTTTGAGTGTTTCAATTCTTGCATGGTTTTCATGCTATGTGCTAATTCCTAGCTTTTCCATCATTTGAGGATGAATAATCCTAAGGGAGAGATATTGTAACACCCCAGAAATTTCTAAGCTAAGACCCAAACCAATTTTTATATACGTATAGACTTGACCCAATGAATTCTAATTGAATATATTTATTTGGACCAATTCCTAAGTATTTGAAGTGTGTTAGATGTAAATTAGGGTCATAAGGAAACTCTAGTACTAAGATAATTTGAAAGCTTCCTTACGGATTGAGTTTCGATAAAAGATTTTACTTGGGTCAACTTCAAGCGATCATATCTCTTAGAATATAATAAATTAGGTGTCCCATGACCTATAAAATTAAAAACCTGTGTGTTTTCTTTCTAAATCCACCAAGGTTGTATCATTTAGAGTTCGGAGTAAAAGATTATGGTTGTTTTACTAACACGTGTCTGGACCAGACAATTCGGCGAGCTCACCTACCAATTTGGCAACTCGCCGAATGGTTCGGCGACACTCTGAATTAGCTTGTTGTATGGGCCTATAAACATTCAAACTCTGAATATTTTTTCAATCTAAATCTCTCTTTCGGCAACTCACCGAATAGTTCAGCAGGGAGACCTCCAGATCATCGATTCGAACGACGAGATTCATTAAAAGATCTTTTTCTTTGATTTTTATGGTTTTCTTACTTTTTCAGAAGGGTATTCTTGACCATTTACCCTCAATTAACTCCCTTAATTCTATTTTATATCCTAATAATCTTTCCATTCATTTCAAACCTCAGACAATTAAATTCACACGCTCTAAGTTATTTCAAGAGGAGAAAAGGCTAGGGTTTCAAGAGCATTCATCGAGTTCTTCAAAGTTTTTCAAGAATCTAATTCTTCCAGGTATGTAAGGCTAATAATAGCGTTGGATTGATTTCATCCATGCACACTACATCTAAATACTAGCGTCAAAGAGTTCAATTGAATTTTAGCCCTAGTTTCTTGAGTTACGAATGAGTAATTTATTCGTTCATTGAGTTCTATAATGGACTCAAGAGCCAGTAGCCATATGAAAAATAAATCAGCTATTTTGATTGATCTTAAAAACCACAATGGATATGATAAAATTATTGTTGGAAATGGATCACAATTAGACATAACACATGTTGGGAATACAACTACATTATGTATAAAATTACAGGAGGTTCTTGTAATTCTTAAGATTACTAAGAATCTACTCTCAGTGAGATTGCAAAGGATAATTGTTACACTCTTGAATTTGATGAAACTAATTTTGTTGTAAAGGAAAAGAAGTAAGGGATCTAAGAGAAGTGGGTTATATGCTAATGCCTTGACTGCTACATGCGATTAGAACACATCAGACAACATGTGGCATACTATATTAGGACACCCTAGTTTGAAGTCATTAAAAGTTTTGAGTAGAAATAGTTGCATAAATGTTAGTAGTTGGAACAAAAGTCATTTTGTCTATTCCAGTTGTCAGTTGGGCAAAAGTTGTAAACTTTTATTTGGTTTGAGGAATAAAATTGAGAAGGAAATTTTATTGAAAATATAGTATGATCTATGGGGTCCTGCTCCTGTTAAATCTTCTCGGTATATGAGATATTATATAGTGTTTGTAAATGACCACACAAGGTATACTTGGTTTTATCCAATGAAAAAGAAGTCTGAATTTTTTGAAGTATTTGTAAAATTTCAGAAATTGGTGAAAAACAGTTTTCTAAAGAGATTAAGATATTCCAGTGTGACGGAGATGGTGAATTCCTCAAAGAAGACTTCATTAAACATATGGAAGATTGTGGCATTGTTCGACATATTTCATGTCCTAACAAACCAGAACAAAATAGAGTTTTAGAAAAAAATCATAGGCATATTGTTGAGACTCGCTTAACACGTCTACTCCATGCTAATCTTCCTTTGTTTCTATGGGGTGATGATTTTCTCACTGCAGTGTTCCTCATTAATAGATTGCCCTCCTTGGTTTTAAAAATAGTGACTCTATTTTTCAAGTTACATGGTGAGCAACCAGATTATACAGCTTAAAGGTGTTTGGTAGTAGGTGTTTCCCATATATCAAGGGCAGTAACAAGTTTAGTACAAAGACTTACCCTTGTGTGTTCACAGGATACATCAGTTTGCACAAAAGTTACAGATGTTATCATCCTTCAACAAGAAGGGTGTATATGTCCAGACACATTATCTTTCATTAGAACATATTACCTTTTACGTCTCCAAGACAACCTAGACTAACATTGATGTCTTACCTCATTTGTCTACTTTTGTTGAATCTTTTTCTTAAGTGCATGCACAAACTGATCCTAGTTCAACGGAAGTGCAGGTTGATCCAAATACACAAGCTGCTGATCACATTATAACACCTATACCTCTTGATGATGGTAGTGTGGAACATATTAATAGTGATGATCCTAACGCACAAACTGCTAGTGATAATGTTACTGATCACATTACATCACCTATACCTGTTGACGATGCTAGTGCTATTGACTTCTTAGAAGCAGGATCAGACGATGGTAGTATGGAACAGGTTGATACTGCTGGTCCACCATTTTCTGAACCTATACTTATGATCAGTCCTCCACGGCCAAGGATACATATAAAAGTTTTCAAAGTGAAATATGACTAACAATCTACTATCTGGAGATACTATCATTCATCGATCTACCTTAGAGGATCTACCCCCTGCACCACAAAGGCATCATATGATCACCAAACACAAGGCAAAGAAACACCATCTATCACTTCTTACTAACAACAAACAAGAAATCATGAGGGAACTAAAGACTGTTAAAGATGTATTAAAGTCCCCCCACTGGCGTGTAGCTATGCAGGAGGAAATCAGTGCTTTAAAAAACAACAAGACATGTATATTTGTGCTCAAATCTGCTGGTATAAACTTAGTTAGTTCTAAATGTGTGTTCAAAACCAAGGTGAGGGCAAATAAAACTATAGACAAATACAAAGGTATACTTGTAGCCAGGGGTTTCTCACAACATGAAGGGATAAATGTTTAAGAAATATTTAGCCCTATCGTTAATGCCACAACTATTAGGGTGGTCCTATCCCTTGTTGTCAGCTCTACGTGGGGTATCTAGTAGTTAGATGTCAGAAAATGCATTTTTCTATGGGTTCTTACAAGAGGAGATATACATGATTCAAACTCCTGGATTTGTTGATCCAAGGTATCCTCAACATGTTTATCTATTGAAAAAGGCATTGTACGGTCTTAAACATGCACTAACAGCCAGGTTTTACATGTTTAGCATGCATCTCTTACATCTTCGGTTTCATTGTAGTAAGGAAGATCTTTCCTTATTTAATTTGAAAACTCACAAAGTACCATATTCCTCTTGTTATATGTAGATGACATTATTATAACAGGAAGTAATCTATCACATGTCTCAGAGTTAGTTCTGTTACTTGGAAAGGAATTTGATATGAAAGATCTTAGTCTTTCACACTTCTTTGTAGTAGTAGAGGTCAAGTATTTTGCAAGAGGAATTCACTTGATTTAGAGAAAGTATACAGTTGAGTTACTGGACAAGACTGATATGACTTTGGCAAAGGTTGTGTAACATTCTTCAAAATACTCATAAATATCTTGGGAATAGATCACTCGCGTAACGCATTATCCTTATTCTTTTTGGTAAATCCAAGTCCGGAATGCCAAGAGGGGGTAAATACCTGCGGAAAAATAGTCTTGGTGGATTTTTAGGACTCGTGTATCAAAAGATGAATTTTGTCAAAAACTGCATAAAACAATGAGGTGCACGAAAGCTCCGCGTCTCCCACTTATTCCCATTTAGTGTAATTTTTTCCTCAGTCAAAATCTAGCCAAAATCTCATTCGCTAAAAAATTGGCCAATCCGTAAGCATCTCCGCATCGTGGACCTAGGAGATGTTTTTTATCCGAATTCAGTTTTTTAAGTAAGGGCACTTTAGACATTTTCCTAAATGTTAGTTAATGAACCTTGATGTTTTTAGGGCCTAACTCTGCTCTATAAACTATCCTAAACCCTTAATTCCATTTATTCTTCTACAATTCACTTACTCAAATATTTCTCTATCTACAAGAACTCTCAAGGACTCCATTGAAGAATTACAAGAAATTCACTTATGCTGTCAATCAAAACTCTCAAATTATCCCAAATTCTTTGGTTTTCTCACTCAAGGTATGTGGGTATTAATTCATGGATTCTTTCATCCATGAAGCCCAATTAATTTCTCAAGATTTCTATTAAATTCAAGTTTGGGATTTTATGGGTTTTATGATATCTATTTCAATTGCATGAATTATGATTTAAATTATGATTATAAGTCTATTTTAATATAAATTGATATTTATTGCATTGAATTGAAGAGTTTTTCCTTGAATTTTCCAATATTAATCTTTAGAATTCATGTTATGAATTATGGGTATTTTTAGTTATACTTTCAATGATATTATCTTCATAAATTATGTATGGGCTGATAGAAAGTATATGACCATGCATGTTCTCAAGTCAATTTCATGATTTTCAAATCAATTGATCATGCATTACCCTAATTTCCATGTATGAACTATGATTATGTATGTATGATTTGTAATGTGGAAGGACAATACCCACATTGCTCTTATGTTATGAAAATGAGCTACTCTATGATTTCAAACCTATGAACATGACTATGATATACATTCATTATGATTTCTATGTTATGTATGTATTCCGTGGGATTTAACTTAGCACCGAATATGGACTTGAGGTGGGTGCTCAAAATATAGGGTCCTTATATAAAGTCTCTTGTCCCATAACGACGTGCCATCGTAGGATTGCCCTTTTTGGCCTAGCTAGTAGATCCACATATAACATACGTTATGACCCACCTAGCAGGGTAGAGTCTACCTTGGCAAGTAGATTATTTTTTTCTGGTGTAGGGGTAGCATCGAGATTCCATGTTATAGCTTGCATGGTCTTATCGTCGGTTATGATTCCTATCCCATATATGTATGATTTCTTATGTATTTCATGATCTAAATTATGCTTTTCAAATGATTTGGTCATTATGATTTTCTCTTGTTTTACTGACCTCATTTTATCATGTACTTTGGTCATTATATAGGGGTTCAGGTTGAGGATCATATTCATCCACGTGGCTAGTTAAGCTTTCCTATGCGGCAATGTTGTAGTGAGTCCTCATTTATCGGGGACTAGTTATCGAGTTGGTTATTGTCTCCAAAGATTTTTGTTATGCTTCATTTTGAGTGTGAGCTAAGGATATGTCTTAGCCCCCGCCCATGCTCATGAGTAGAGGCATCTAATTGGACAAATGTTTTGAATCTAAGTTGTCATGTGATATTTTTCGTTTACTATCCATGGTTTAGCCTCTATTACAACAACAACAACAACAAGAGACTTGGTTGGAGTCCTTCGGAGTTTCGATTGTTGTGTTATAACTAGGCCCTAGGTCAGATCGTGACAGGCTGTAGCTACTTCTTTGGCTCAAAAACATAGTTTACATGAAGTTGTGGGAAGTCTTGTAGATGCCTCTTTATACAGAATGATAGTAGGGAGTCTTCAGTATTTGACACTCACAAGACTTGATATCACTCATCCAGTGAATCTAGCAAGTCAGTTTATGCAAAGTCCCAATATTGAACATCTTCAAGGAGTCAAAAGAATTCTAAGGTACATCAAAGGTACTTTACACTTTGGACTCAGAATTATTTCACAATCACCTTGTAGGTTAAATGGATATTCAGATGCTGATTGCGGAGGTTGTATCACTACTAGGAGATCAACTACAGGCTATAACATCTACCTAGATGCAAATTGTATTTCTTAGACTTTTAAGAAACAGACCACAATAGCAAGATCAAGTGTTGAAGCTGAGTATAGAGCACTTAGCCTCCACTGCAGCAGAAATTACATGGATCACATATCTGCTTCATGATCTTGGGGTGTACCTCAAGTCAGTTCCTACACTATATTGTGATAGCTTGAGTGCTTTGTACATGACAGTCAATCCAGTCATGCATGCTAGAACCAACCATCTTGAGATGGACTATTATTAGGTTCGAGAAATGGTGGCCAAAGGTCAATTTATTACATAATTTGTGAGGTCTAAGGATCAGCTAGCTAACATCATACCAAATCATTGACAAAGCAAGTCTTTACTGGTTTTTGAAGCAAGCTAGGAGTAATTGTCTTAGCACTCAATAACTTGAGGGAAAGTGTTGAAGATAAGGATCAAGATGAAGCTAAGGATCGAGTTGAAAAATATTGCCCAACTGATAGGAGTCTTGAAGATTATCAAAGATTGTTAAAGAGTTGAGTTATAGTAGGACTCACTGTTAGACGAGTTAGAGTTAAATTAGGACTAGGCTGCTGCTATGTGCATGTAGTAGTTGTATTTAATATCTATATTTGTAATAGTATTTGTTATAGTATAATTCTAAGTTTAGCTAGCCTAGGACTCTACAACTCCCTCCTATATAAAGGAGCTTGTACTCAATTATTCATATCAATACAATCCTTGATTTATCTCATTTTTTTATTGAGAATTCTACATGAACATCGTGTTAGAATGGATGCGAATTCTTGAATTGAGTTCAGTCACGACTCATTAACAAAAAAGTGGTAAAAACCAGAGGAACGTGAGAATTATTATGTACCCAACTGTGTAGATTTTATTGGCTTTGTTGTTCAAACTCAATGCCACTCTCCAAAAGAACAACAAGTAATATATGTCAAATGTCTGTTGATATTTTTGAAAAGTTCGAACAACATATGCTTATTAAGTGTTGCTAATATTATTAATAGGTCTTTACCTAAGAATCGAAATAGGACCAAATCAAACTAAACCATAAAAATTAAACCTAATTGAGCAAAGTAGTTCAGCCATATTCAAATACCCACAAATTCCCAAAAAATCAAACCTTTTTCTACTGAAAAGTATCAAAAATAAAAAGCAATTGAAATTTGACCAAGTCTATGAAGGAGTCTTAAATAAAAAACAAGAATACAATAACCAAAGAGACTAAACCACAAGATAATCAGATGCAAGACTTCACAAAACTTTGGGAAAAAACACTAATTCATAAAGAAAACTCACAGATGACTTTAAGAACAAAGCTTCTCAGTGAAACAATGAAAGAGAAAACCTAGATTTAGTTTTGGGAAAAACTAAAGAGGCGCTTAAACTTGTTGAAAAGGAAAATAAACATTTGGGGAACTTCTACAATATTTTAGCAAAAACAAAAGACCACGACTTTTTTTGGTGGAAAACTAAAAAAGAAAATTCTATTTTAGGCCACAATTGCATAAGTTATTGTTAAATTAAGTACATTAGCAATAAAAAAAATTACTGTTGCCAAATATTTTCTAAAATAGCAACAAATTAATTAAATTATTGCCATTTATTAAAGTTGGGCAACAATATTATGGTTGTTGCAAAAACGATGTTACAATTTTATTATATTTGAAACTTATTAATAGTAATTAATATAATAGAGCAACAATACTAAAATATTTGACAACAACAGAATATTGTGGTTCAAAAATAAAACATATACCAACAATTAAATCAAGTTGTTGCGATTTATCAATAATATAGTTGTTGCAAAAAAGTTGTTGCTAATTCCATTTCTTGTAGTGTTCACCATGTAGATAGACTATAGGCGTCATAGGATTGGTTCACAGCAGCGAATGGTGGCCGTAATGTGGAGGCATAGTTTAATGGTGCAGTAGTATTGGTTTGGGATTGACCAGTCTCAGGAGAAGGTTGTCCTGATATCGTGCTGGCCATGTCCATCTGAGAAGGTTAACCTTTATAGCACATAGATTGAAATCTACAAGTTTTCTGCAAATGGTTTTGAAGTAGTTGTTTTCCTCTTTTTGTCCTAATATATTGAGGAGCCAGCAAGGCAACCGATACTGATCAATTGGGTAATGAAATATGATGTTACCTACCAATTCTCTTCATTTGGTTAACTGCCATAGGATTTAAATTGAGAATTCAAAGTTTTATGACAACAGACTGTCCCATTCTGATTTATTATCCTGCCTGCCACATGTTCTCCCTCTCCATGAACAAACAAAATTTAAGCAAGTGGATATATATCAAAATTCCCATATCCATTCTAATACTTAAAATGAACTTAGTACAGTTACATAATTTATTAAGGAATTAACTATAAATAAAACAAGATTTGAAATACGTAGGTTAATTAAGTTGCATCTTATAATATACATCTACCCATATCTCTCCATCATGGGTGTAAAAAGTGTTCCACAAATACATATTACTCCTCCATTGTTTAAAAAAGAATGATCTACTTCCTTTTTAGTTTGTTTAAAATAAAATGACTTTTTTCTTATTTTGGCAACATATTAATCTCAATTTTCTACTTGGCATGTTTGAGGCCACAAAATTAAAGACAAAATTAAAGGTCATTTTGATACATTTGACATTATTTTAATTTAGAACCACAAGATTGAATTTTTTTTTATATTTTTAAAATTCGTAGCAAGTCAAATTAGATCATTCTTCTGAAACAATTGATTATTAATTACTACATTTTAAGTAACTACTATTGAAGCTCTTAACCCACATACACCTCCCACCCACCTCATTATATATGTATATAATGGTTGTGTATTAATTGTTTTTTAGCGTGTGTGAGAGAATTGGTGACGATACAATATACTTAATAGAGAGGAAGAAGCTTATAGGTTACAATAATATATAGTTCAGTGTTTGTGCTTAATTAGGAGCTCATATAATATGTTAGCCATTGAGGGAAAGTGATGGACAGGAAATGAATAAATCTAACTATCACCCAGATTGACAATAATAATTTTTTTTTTGCTTGCTTGGAAAAATTACAAAGAAAAAAATAAATGAAATTGGAAATTAATTAGAAGAGCCACTACAGAATATCTCTAATAATAGCATTGTCCTGAGCAGTCTCTCATCCTCGTTTGTTATTTGATCCAATCACCACATTTCTTCTAATTGCTCTTTGTCATCACCCTATTGATCACAATTGTACCTATTCCACAGCCAAACAAACTGTATTTTTGTAATATCAGTTTCCAATTTTATATCTTTAACAACCACTACCTAATTATTAATTTATTCAAACAAATACTAAGAAATGATCAGTAAAAACACAAATAGAATCTTCATCAGTTTCTTATTCTATATAATCTCTAGCACTCTCACATGGTCATGTTCCAAGTGATTGTATACCATGTGACTTCTGGATTTCCTTGTTTCTTTATAATCATCAACATAGTAAAAGAAATTTATTGAAATACTTTTCACATTTCATACTAATTACTACTAACTGTAGTCTTAGATTTAATTTGATTGTTTTATTGAAAAAAATGTCTTTTTCCTTTGTTGATAATTTTTTAATTTCAATTTTTATGTATCATTTTGATATATTCTATGTAGTTTAAGACTATGCGATTTAAAATTTTCTTTTATTTTCTTAAACTTAGTATCAAATCAAAATTAGACAAATAAATTAAAACAGAAATATATTTTAGATAATCTTTATTCGTGAACTTCCAGTATCATCTGAATAATTAGATTGATATAATTTAATTGAAGGAATTAGGATATCTTCACCGCTTACGAAAATGAAAATGAATAGAAGGATATAATTTTTTCATATGTCTGGGTAAAAATGAAAATCTCTAGTTTATACTAATGAAGAAATTTTTTACTTTTTCTATCCTTGTTTGACCTATGGAAAATTATGAAAAGATTTATGCAACTCTGTAGTAGATTTGATGTTGAATATATTCTTCCTACACCACGTGGATGTGTGTTGGAAGAAGGGTCCAGGCCATTAAGAAATTAATTAATAATATAATCCCATGTGAGGCCTACGTGAGAGCATCATTTATTCTTGATTAATAAATTAACTACTCCCTCAATCTGAGTTGGTTTAAAGAAGTAAAAAAAAAGATTTTTGAAATTTGTTATTTAAAATAAGTGATAGATATTTATGTGGCTATACATAATTTCACTAAGAATAAAATGGATATTTCAAAATTAAATAATTACTGAATATATAATAGTATCATTTTTTAACTCATTAAAAAATAAGAAAACTTACATAAATCACATAGTATAAATGGTTAATTATCATTTTTTCTACCTTTTTCAATTTACAAAAATCGCTTAAAAATATGGTAATTCGAAAACATTAATTCAATAATCCGGATACATTAACTCAGTAATTCTGATACATTAATTAAGGTTTTATGTATCGACAAATAACATTTAAATTATGATACATTAAACATAGAGATAATTTATTATTCGAAATTAATGTATCCTGATTATAATTAATGTATCCGAATGGAAAGAAGAGATTTTTAATTTTTTTTGAAATGGATGGGAATAACAAAAAATATGATAAATAAAAAAGTGTAATTAGGTAATTTTTCCTAAAAAAGAAGTAAGTTATATAAATTGAGACCGAGAGAGTAATTAATACCCGCAGTAGGAGGAATTGATGTAGGCTTTGACATAAGGGCCGGAACTGCATTCATTGGGCCAGCAGCTGCTGGAGAGTACATATGGGCTGGAAGGCCCATTGTCTGTGACTGATGATGGAAGTGATAGTATGGGTACATTGGCATCAATGTGTTGCCACCCATCATTGCTTGACTTGGATACACTTGAGAGAAATGCCCATTCATGTAGCCCCCACCATTGTAGCTTAGTTTCTGTGCACCCAATTTTAACACTTCAATTCCCCAAACATGGACATGGAGAAAGAAAAAAAAAAGGACAAATGATGAAAATTTGCTTCTTTTGGTAAACTTACATGATTGTAATTCATGTCTGTGGCAATATAAGCTGGAGAATACCTGCAAAAATACCAAAAGTCCTTATAATTATGTTTGTATTTCAATTTATAAGCTAGGAATTTCTTTAAAACAATTTGATCACGGTTGCCATCATCGTTGTGTCAACTATGTAAAATATAAATATTGGAACATATCGTACTTCATTTTAGAATTTTTCAAGTAGTACTCCCTCATTTTTATTAATGCGGTGACATTACTATTTTGGTTAATCAAAAAAAGTAAATTACCATGCTTTTCTCAAAATATTTTATCAAAAATTATTATAACGTAGAGTACTCTTTTTACTTGGTTCTTTTACTTCAAAATTTTGAATAATGTTTGTCCGTGCTAATTTACACAACATTGACCGTGATACACCAAATCTTTCCGCTTAAAGGAAAATGGAGGTAGTCTTGCTAGTAAGACTTAAATTGGATGAGAAACTAATTAAAGTAGAACAATATGGGCATCCAAATCAAAATGAAACGAGAAGAGGGTAATTAGGGTTTAATTAATATATACCCATAGAAAGGAAGAGGCTGATGATGGTGCTGATGGTGAAAGGGTGAAGCCGGAGCTGCAGCTTGGGGTGCCCCAGCAGGATAATACCACTGCACGTGACTTGCAGGTGATGCTGAACTGGTCCTTGGTCCTACCACATTCGGTCCTTCAACATTTTTTAATTAAAAAAAATAGAAATTAGACTTCAGAAAGTATATCACAGACAAAAAATTATCTTATTCAATATTCATCTCAAATTGATAGTTGCATATCAAGCTTTCTATACTTAATTATGATTAGTTAATAGTGTTTCCTTGATTGCACGAGTTAGCCAGCAAGCCAGTAAACCCTCCTTTACTCACCTGGAGCATGAATTAAAGTGAGCGAGATTTCTGCCTATTAATACTGTTTTATTCATTTTTATCATTGTATCTTTCAAAATGTATTATTTAATAACATGACAAATTATAGAAATTGAATGCATATAATAAAATTTTCCATAATAGGTACCTTGTTGAGGAGGAGGAGGAGGGGGGGTGATGGAGGGAGAGGGCCTGGAACGACGTGCGCCGAGGGACGCCAGATTACAGTTGGCTCGGCGACCGTTGATAATGGGGGTGGCGTCCTCGCATGCTTTTTTGGCTGATTCTGCGTCCTTAAAGGTCACCTATCCAAAAGAGGGAAAAAACATTGAGACATTTTACATAAAAAGTACCATACTTATCAGAATGCCAAAATTCCAAGAGTAAAACAGAAGTTATATGCTCTAGCATGCAGTCAAGTTAAATATAAAAAAAATATGTTAATTTGTAACTTGATTTAAATTAACGAATTTGTCATAGAGGTTATTTTATACAATTTAAATAACACAAGGATTAGTGTTAGGGGAATTGATGACATACAAAGCCATAGCCCTTGGATCTGCCGGTGAGCTTGTCGGAGATGATGACAGCTTCCAAGATGTCACCATACTTGTCAAAGTGCTCTCTCATGGCTTCCTTGGTTGTTTCCCATGCCAACCCTCCCACAAACACCTTTGTCAGAGTCGTATCCCCCATGTTGCTGTTGTGCTGGTTAATATTGCTCATCGTCATATATATATATAGAGAGAGAGACTTATGAATGAAGTTTAATTAGACTTCAATGACAGAAAGTAGGGGATTTGAAAGGACAACTTCTTCAAGACTATATAAACTTGAGAAATCAGAGGGGGAGGGGAGAGGAGGGGAGGGGGAGAGTGAAGTTAAGGGTGATCGGTAGATTGATGGAATATTCATCATATAATATAGGCACAGTACACATTAATAATATAAAACAATTTTTATACTATTCCCCTCCGTTTGGATTTACTTGTTAAATTTGATAAAAATAATGATTGGTATAATGAGTTTATCATTTTACTTCTATTAATTGATAGGATTACCAACATGTTTACTAACTACATCTTTTAAATACATCAACTCAATGTTAATAATTAACTTAAAGATATAATAGAAAAAAAATATTATCCTTTCTTTATTTGTCAAAAATAACAAGCAAAAGTAAAAATCAAATTAAAAAATATTTGATAAGTAAATCCAAACAAATGGAGTAGTAATCACCTAAAAATATATGTTTACAAGTAACTAACCGACCATAAAAACTAGGAATAATAATCTATAACATAAGGAAAATTACCCGCTACAAAATGTTATATAGATTTTTACATTGTAATTAAGTGTATATAAATTAAATCAAAATATATGTGCACATACAATAAACAAATAAAACTTAATATTGTTGTGGGGGGGGGGGGAGGAGTGGGTATGAAGAAGGGGGGGGGGGGAATAAGAAAAAGGAGAAAAGTAGGAGGACAGAAAAGCATACAGTTGGACGATGGGTTGAGGTCATCAACGTGGTCTCCTTTTCTTCATCATCTTCTATCTGGCATTGTGTGATAACATGCGACTCTTCATTAAACTTTACTTACCATATTAAAAGCCCTATGTTTGTGTGTTGTGCTATAATTTATCCTTCCCAAACACGGATACAATTTACCATATATTAAAAGTCCTATGTTTGTGTGTTGTGCTATAATATTTCCTTCCCAAACTTGGATAAAATTTACCATATTAAAGCCCTATGTTTGTGTGTTGTGCTATAATATTCTTTTCCAAACTTGGATGCATAACAGTTGTGTTTATGGGTCCACGCGTTATTCCTTTCCTTTCACGCCAATTGAATTACCTGCTATGCAAATATTAGTAACAAAGGTTAGATGAACATCCTTTACTTTGTCCATTTTTTACCCATTCATAGGTGCATCCTTTAATTTCACAACTGCTTTGATATCGATGATGAAAATGTGAAGCTAATAATTTTAACGGAAAACGATCAAAATGTCCTCAACGTATTAGAAATGGTTAAAAAAAATTATCTTTCCACCTATTGGATCAAATTTGTAAGTCCTTCTATTTGTGTCAAAATATCTTTTAACCTATTAAAAAGGTTCAAATTTGTCCTCCTTCTACCTAAAAATATATTTACCAACTATTAAATACTAGTTAATTTGTCTGCGCTTCGCACGATATTAAATTATCTTATTAGAATTTTAAAATCTAATATTTTTATCATATCAAAATTATTTTTAGCCTTCAAATTCCAATAAAAATTATCTTTTTATGGGCATGCGCGTGTAATAAAATGAAATTCCTCATTCTCCGTGACTAAGATAATATTTTAAAACAATATACATTCGGGTTAATTCATATGTCAGTTCATGTATTTTTTGTTTATTTAAAACAAGTAGTTCAATTAGGTAAGACGAACATTTAGATAAACAACCAAAAACTTTTCAATTTTTTTTTTACAAATCGAAAGGAAACTAAATAATTGTCAAAGTACAGTTAAAAAAATTATTGACATATATAATTTGAATTAAGAAATATTTTTGAGTTATTTTTATATTTGTGGCATTTTTGATGTAATAGATTGAAGGATTGACAAATTTAAACCATTTTTAATAGGTTAAAGTGCATTTTTTATCCAATAGATGGAAGGAAGGACAAATTTGAATCAAATAGATTGAACAAGGAAACTTAATAAAATGATACTTTTACAATATCACCCTTGAATATAATAAATTCCATGTTTTGTTAGTAGTACATAATCATTCTACTTTCTCTCCCGGTGCTTATTTGGTGATCACTAACTTGCGATTTTACCCATGGCGAGGGGATGATTGAGAAATATGAACGACAAAACTCAAGGCAAGGATAACATTGAAAATGAGTTGCTCATTTATGTTAGGTGAATTTAGACTCTTTTTAGCAAAGTTTCACCCACATTTGTGCATTATTTTGAGTAATTTCTAGTTTAATACTCCTTGTTTTCACTCAACTACATGTTTTGACCTTATGGAAGATGTTTTATGCTTTGTAGGTACAATCGACTAAGTGCAAGATCCCAAAATTTAGAAAGTTGGAAAACGATGATCAAAACATGAAATTTTTGAAACCTTTAATTTTTGGCACCAGGTGATGACCAAGGAAGGCCATCACGGGCCTTGGTTCGTACCATGCCTCGTGGTGAGCCACCTTGGTGATAGTTCAAAAGCTCAGGCCTGCAGGAAGGGACCACAACAGAGGAGCACCACGGACCGTGGTGAGCACCACGGACCGTGGTGAGCACCACGGGTCCTGATGTCCCCCGTGGTGACCCTTTCCCTGAGACCTTAGAAAATAATTCCAAGTGTAGGACCACGCCTCACCACCACGGGCCGTGTAGCTCTTCACAAAATATGGTGGGTTCCGTGGTGGTCACTCCTATAGACCACCCTACAGGACCTCCACCATGCTCATGCTTCACGGACATTCCTCCCGAAAGGGAAATAGAGTTTGTATTAATCTCCTACCCGATAAGAAACCTATCTTTATTCCACCTTACTGTATGGCTCCGGCGGAACTTAAGGAGTTGGAAGAGAAATTGAAAGATTTGTTGGATAAGGGTTTCATAAGACCAAGCATTTCACCTTGGGGTGCTCCCGTGCTATTTGTTATGAAGAAAGACGAGTCACTCCAAATGTGTATAGATTACCGACAATTGAATAAGATTACCGTGAAGAACGAGTATCCAATTTCGATGATAGTTGATTTATTTTTCTAATTGCAAGGGGTGAGTCACTTTTCAAAGATTGATCTTCGATCAGGTTATCATCAACTCCGAGTAAGGGAATCTGAAATTTCGAAAATGGCTTTTAGAACTCGGTATGGTCACTTTGAATTTTTAGTTGTATCTTTTGGACTAATGAATGCCCCTGTGGCTTTTATGGATTTGATGAACAGGGTGTTTAAGCAATATTTGGATATGTTTTTTATCGTCTTTAATGATGATATTTTGATTTACTCACGGAGTGATGAATAGTATGTCGATCATTTGAGGACTGTGATTCAAATTCTGAAGGACCATCAATTGTATGCAAAGTTTAGCAAATGTGTTATTTGGCTAAGGTCGGTTGCTTTTCTTGGTCACATTCTTTCTGAAGAAGGAATTATGGTTGATATAAAGAAGACGAGTCAGTTAAGAATTGGCCTAGACCGTTTATTCCTTCTGATATTCAGAGTTTTTTGGGCTTAACCGGTTATTATAAATGGTTCGTGGAATTTTTCTATTATATTACATCGCCCTTGACTTCTTTGACTAAAAAGAAGGTGAAGTTCCAATGGTCCAAGGCATGTGAGAAAAGCTTCCAAGAATTGAAGGATAGACTTACCTCTGTTCCGGTGTTTGCTTTATTGAAAGGTTTCGATGGATTTATTGTGTATTATGATGCTTCACGAGTCGGTCTTGGTTATGTGCTAATGCAAAATGGTAAAGTAATAGCTTATGCTTCTAGGCAACTCAAGGTGCATGAGAAGAATTACCCAATTCATGACTTGGAGTTAGCAGTGGTTGTATTTTCTTTGAAGTTGTGGAGACACTATATTTATGGTGTCCATATAGGTATTTTCATCAATAACAAGTGTTTGCAATATGTGTTCACCCAAAAGGACTTGAATCTTCAACAAAGGAGATAGCTTGAATTGTTGAAGGATTATGACATGAGTGTGCATATCATCCGGGTAAGGAAAATGTGATTTCCAATGCTTTTAGTATGTTGTCTATGAATAATATTGCTCATATTGAGGATGAAAAGAAAGAGCTAGTTTGGGATGTACATTAATTAGACATTTGTGTGTTCGATTGGTTGATTCCATAGATGAGGGTGTTTTTGTGCAACATGGTTCCGAGTCATCTCTTCTGGCAGATGTAAAGGCAAAACAAAATAGTGATTCTATTTTGGTTGAATTGAAGAAGGTGGTTGCCAAAAATTTCATTGAGGCATTCTTCTAGGGGAATGGTGATTTAAGATATCAAGGTCGATTATATGTGTCGAATGTTGATGGCTTGAAAGAAATGATATTGACTGAAGCTCATAGTTCACAATATTCTATTCATTTCGGTTCCACAAACATGTATCGAGATTTGAGAAAAGTGTATTGGTGGAATGGCATGAAGAGGGGTATTGCAAAATTTATGGCAAACTTGTAACACCCCTCAAAATTTTTCCAAAGATTCGGACCCTTCTTGTGTTCGGGAGGGGTCGAACCCGAGTATCTTGAAATATATTCGTGAGTTAAGATGAGTCTCTAAGGGACTGAGTAGTGTTAGGGGTGATGTGGGGTCACCATGGACTCCTAGGACCGAGCTAAGTCCGAAAGATCTGCCGTGGCTAAGTTTAGGATGAGTTCGTATAAGGGTCGACTTTTAACGACCCTATCTTTTGAAGAATGTCAATCTGGGTAGCCCACGACCTATCAAATTAAAGGTCATCGAGTCTTCTTTCCAACGCCACCAAAAACATAAATTTTGGAGTTCGGAGTCAAAAGATATAATGATCCTAAGACGAGCTAGCACGGCAGGAATTTCATTTTGGCTTGGGTTGCAACTGCTGGGGAAATGGCCTTGGTGCTGTAAGGGCGCGATGCGCCACTATCGCGCCAGAAACATGCCTCAGTAGTTTGGTCCTTGGTGCGACGCGCCACTAAAAGTTGTGCAGGGTTTTTCAGGCCAATTTTCCAGAATTCAGAAACTTTGGCCTTGGCGCTGTAAGGGCGCGACGCGCCACTATCGCGCCGGAAACATGCCTCAGTAGTTTCGTCTTTGGCGCGGCGCGCCACTGCGAGGTATGCAGGTTTTAGGCATAATTGGCCTGGCGCTGCAATGGCGCGATGCGCCACTATCGCTCCAGGTGCATTTTTGCCTATATTTCAGAACTTTTGAGAAGGGGCAATTTGGAAATTGCCCCAAATTATATATGTATCACCCTAGACTATTTTGGGATCATTTCTTCAGCCCCCACTCTCTCTCTAAAAGCCCTAGAAACCTCTTCTCCCTATCTCTCTTCTTCTTTCTCTCCAAATCCTTCTCCAACAAGAAGAGTTCCAAGAGCTTCAAGGTTTGAGTTTTCCATTGAAGACCCAACCACAAAGTTTTCTTCAAGTCTTTATTAAGGTATGTAAGGCTATTTAAAACATGGGTCGAGTCCACTCATGTGCCCTACTCTTGCTTTGAGGTTAGATGTTCATGAAAATAGAGTTTCTTGGTATGGTTTATGCTTGTATGAACTTCGCCCCCTACTTATTTGATTCTATGTGTGTCGATGTTGTTGAGCTAAGAAGTTCCTAAAATGAGCCTTTATGTGAGTATGAGTTGATGAAGATGAGTTGTTAAATATGTGTTGTTGATCGTTCTAATTATGTGGATCATGATAAAAGATGTTAATTTTTTAAGAAGTGTTGCTTATTATAAAGTGTTGATTTTAAAGTCTTGAGTTATGATGAGTCTCAAAGATTTCTCAAACAGATAGAGTAAATGATTGGTTATATCTATATGTTGTTATAAATGTGCTTTTAAATTTCTCTTGAAAGATATGATTGAGAGTGGTCGGATAGTGTGATTGAGAGAGATTTGATCATGGTAGAGTGATGAGTTGACAAGGTTGTAATGAGACTTGTCGATATGAGTTGATTGAGTTAATTGGAGGATAGATTTGACGAGTGGACAAGGTTCTAAATGAGACTTGCCATTATGACTCAAATTGAGTTAAGAATGAGGATAGAGTTGATGAGTGGGAAATGTTCCACTGAGACTAGCCGTGAGGGCTTGTTTGAGATGATTGGAGGGAGTCTTATGAGCATAGAGTCATGGGAGGAGTATCGAGCACCAAAGCGGGCAAGAGTATAGTCCATACTCGAACCCCAGAAATTACGCCGCCAACGTAGGTAGGGATGGAACCGTTAAAGTCAGATTCTTCCCATGGGATCGAACCGTTAAAGTCGGATGTTTCCCATTTTACTGTCCTGAAATGATAGGACTTGACTAATCGATGGTATCCATGATTAGGGAGGCGTTCATGCCCTAGCAAGGTATGGACGGACGTGGCAATAACATCTGATTGTTGTACTATCACCGGCCCATAGGTGATGGTTGTCGGTTAAGAGAAACTCCCATTTAGGCCTTGATAGTGCTTCGAGTCAGTTGAGTTAAGTGGCTTATGAGTTAGTCCTGTCTAAACTATTCTTGTTGGACTTAGGACATTTGAGTGAGTTATTATGTATAAATATATATGAATTAATATCCTGAGTTGATATTGATGCTTTCTTGATGTTGTTTCCTCCGGCCATTTTACATACTCGTACATTCCATGTACTGACGCCATTTGGCCTGCATCATTTTATGATGCAGCGACAGGTACCAGAGATCATCAACCGGCACTCCGTTGAAGATTCACTTACACTCCCAGCTAGTTGGTGAGTCCTCCTAGTTCCCGGAGGATATTGTGCCTTCTTGTACAGTTTTGTTGTCATTTCTTTTATTTTGATTGTTGGTAGCCATGGACTTGTCATTGGCACCTTTTAGACTTGGATAGAGGCTTCATAGACTGGAGTCTGGGGAGGTTGAGTGGTTAATTCATGGAGTCTTATTATTTTTGTTGTTGAGCTGATGAATGCTTGGCCTTCGGCCCTCATATTGTGAATAATATTTCATTAATTGAGTTCCCACTAAGAAAATATGATTGAATGAATGAGTGAATGGACTAGGTGGTTCGCTCAGAGGTCAGAAATGGCCTTCGGGTGCCGGTTACGTCTAGGGTACCCTCCTGGGGCGTGACAAACATGGTATCAGAGCCCAGAGTTCAAGTGTCCTAGGGAGTCTATGAAGCCGTGTCTAGTAGAGTCTTTCTTATGGGTGTGTTGTGCACCACACTTATAAGCAGGAGGCTATAGGACATTAGGAATTATTTCACTTCTTTCATACTCTGAATTCGTGCGATGGAGTCAAACTCTGTGAAACTTCTCTTCTAATTCGTGCATTTATACGTTACAGATAATACCTCCAAAACATACTGCTAGCCAGAGGAATGTTGATAACACCGAGATGCCCTAGTCGAGGCATGCCCGGCAAGGGCTAGAGGCTGACCTGTGAGGTACTCGGAGGCACCCCAAGTGCCAGCTACTCCACCTGCACCCACATCAGAGGAAGAATTTTGAGGGGCAATTACAATGCTCACGCAACTAATGGCTGCCCGAAGTGGTAATCAGAGTTCGCCGACTCTCAACTCTAGTTCCTAGGAGCCATCTGTTGCCACTAGAATTAGAGACTTTCTGAGAATGAATCCGCCGGCATTCACGGGTTCTAAGGTTGATGAAGATCCCTAAAACTTTATTGATGAAATGTGGAAAATCCTGAAAGCTATGCATGCTACGGAAATGGAGGGAGTTGAGTTGGTGTCCTATCAACTCAAAGGTGTGGCAAACATTTGGTATAACCAATGGGAATAAGGTAGAGGTGAAGATGTTGAACCTGCTAGGTGGGATGAATTTGAGGGAGCTTTTCTTGACCACTTCTTTCCTCGAGAATTGAGGGAAGCGAAGGTGGAGGAATTTGTTAATCTGAAATAGGAGGGAATGAAGGTTAAGGAGTATGGCCTGAAGTTCATCCAGCTGTCCAGGTATGCTCCAGAAATGATTCCTGATGTGAGGTCAAAGATGAGGAAGTTCGTCTTCGGATTAGGGAGGCATGTGAAGAAGGAGTGCAAAGCAGCATTGTTGATCTCGGACATGGATATTTCGAGACTAATGGTGTATGCTCAACAGGTGGAGGATGAGAAAAGAAAAGACAGAGAGGAGCACCTGAGCAGGAAGGCAAAATCAGCGGGCCCTGAGGGTGAACTGAGGCAAAGCAAGGGCAACAAGTCCTTCTTCCAGAAGAGGCCTCCCAATCATGCCTCATCTGCCGCCAGCGCACCTATGCTGCAGAACAGGTATGATCGGCAGGGACAGAGTCATCAGAATTTCAGATCCCAAGGTTCTCAATCCCAGGACAGTGTAAGTCAAGGTGCGAGGGGGAAGCCATCATGCAGTAAATATGGTAGGCTCCACTTGGGAGAATGCAGAGCGGGAAGGGTTGGTTGCTATAAATGCGGCCAAATGGGCCATTTTCAGAGGGAGTGTCCAATAGGGGGAAATAGAGTCCAGTATTCTGCCACCGCACCACCGGCTAGAGGTAATTAGAGGGGCACTACTTCAGGCACCAGCGGAGGTACCAACCGTTTATATGCTATGAGTAGTCGCCAAGATCAAGAGAACTCTCCAAACGTCGTGACGGGTATGATTCAAGTCTCTTCTTTTGATTGTTATGTATTGATGGATCCGGGTGCCACCCTATCTTTTGTGACTCCTTATGTGGCTAGTAAATTCAATAAAATTCCTGAACGTCTTCTTGAGCCTTTTTGTGTGGCCACTCCTATCTGTGATTTTGTCTTAGCTGAGAGAGTCTATAGAGATTGCACTGTGTCAATTCATCACAGGGATATCTTGGCCGACCTAGTTGAGTTGGACATGGTTGATTTTGATGTGATCCTTGGCATGGACTGGCTCTATGTCTGTTATGCCTCTATTGATTGTAGAACTCAGATTGTCACGTTCAAATTTCTGAATGAGGCTGTCATAGAGTGGAAGGGAAGTCTTGTTGCGCCTAAGGGTAAGTTTATTTCATACCTTAGGGCCAGAAAGCTATTCTCAAAAGGGTGTGTTTATCATATTTTCCAAGTGAAAGATGACAGCATTGAGTCTCCATCCCTTGAGTCGGTTCCGATTGTCAACGAGTTTCCGGATGTCTTTCCTGAAGATCTGCTTGGAGTCCCTTCTGATAAGGAGATTGACTTTGGGATTGACATTCTTCCTGATACCCAACCTATCTCAATTCCTCCATATAGAATGGCCCCAGCTGAGTTGAGAGAGTTGAAGGAGCAGTTGAAAGACTTATTAGATAAGGGATTTATTAGGCCTAGTGTCTCACCATGTGGAGCTCCATTCCTATTTGTTCGGAAGAAAGATGGGTCTCTTAGAATGTGTATTGACTACAGGCAACTGAATAAGGCCACCATAAAGAACAAATACCTTCTCCTCAGGATAGATGATTTATTTGATCAACTTCAGGGTGCTACGTGTTTCTCAAAGATAGACTTGAGATCCGGTTACCACCAGTTGAAGGTGAGAGAATGTGATATTCTGAAGACTGCTTTCCGAACTCGTTATGGCCACTTCGAATTTTTGGTCATGTCTTTTGGGTTGACTAATACCCCCGCCGCTTTTATGGATCTCATGAACTGAGCATTCAAACCATATCTTGATATGTTTGTGATTGTATTCATAGATGATATTCTGGTTTACTCCAAGAATAAGGAGGAGCATGCCCATCATCTTAGAGTCGTCTTGCAAACTTTGAGGGACCAGGTATTGTATGCAAAGTTCTCTAAATGTGAATTTTGGCTTGCATCAGTAGCCTTCTTAGGCCACATTGTATCTGGAGATGGTATTCAGGTTGATGCTCAGAAGATTGAGGCAGTAAAGAATTGGCCCAGACCCACATCCCCGATAAAGATAAGGAGCTTCTTGGGTTTGGCTGGCTATTATCGAAGGTTTGTAGAGGGATTCTCATCCATATCATCACCATTGACTAAGCTGACTCAAAAGAAGGCTAAGTTCCAATGGTCCGATGCTTGTGAGGAGAGTTTTTAGAAATTGAAGACCAAGCTAACTACTGCTCCTGTTCTAACCTTGCCCGATGGTACAGAGGGTTATGTGATCTATTTTGATGCATCCAGAATTGTTTTGGGTTGTGTGTTAATGCAAAGGGGGAAGGTGATAGCCTATGCTTCGAGACAGCTTAAGGTTCATGAGCGAAATTACCCAACTCATGACCTTGAGTTGGCAGCGGTGGTGTTTGCGCTTAAAATTTGGCGCCACTACTTGTATGGAGTGTAAATTGATATGTTCACCGATCACAAGAGCTTGCAATACGTCTTCAGCCAGAAGGAACTCAACCTGAGGCAAAGAAGATGGCTTGAGCTACTCAAGGACTACGACATGAGCATCCTCTACCATCCAGGTAAAGCTAATATTGTTGCTGATGCTCTTAGCAGGTTGCCCATGAGTAGCACTGCCCATATGGAAAAGGGAAAGAGGGAATTGGCGAAGGAGGTACATCGATTAGCTCGATTGGGAGTTCAACTCGAAGAGAACAATGAAGGTAAAGTAAACGTTTGAGATGGGGCTACATCCTTACTTGTAGCAGAGGTAAAGGAGAAACAAGATCAGGATCCCATCCTCCTCCGGTTGAACTAAGTTGTTCACAAACAAGGGGTGATTGTTTTCACCAAAGGGGGAGATGGTGTATTGCGCTACCAAAATAGATTGTGTGTGCCGGATGTCGATGATGTTCGAGAAAGGATTATGGCCGAAGCGCATAGTTCTAGATACTCTATTCATCCGGGCTCTACAAAAATGTACCATGACTTGAGGGAAATCTATTGGTGGAGTGGGATGAAGAGAGATATTGCGGAATTCATTTCCAAATGCCCGAATTGCCAACAGGTGAAGGTTGAGCATCAAAGGCCATGTAGTTTAGCCCAAAACATAGAAATTCCAGAATGGAAGTAGGAGATGATCAACAGGGACTTTATTAGAGGCTTGCCGAAGTCTCGAAAGCAACATGATTCCATTTGGGTGATTGTGGATAGAATGACGAAATCAGCTCACTTCTTGGCGGTTAAGACTACTGATACCGCAGAAAATTATGCAAAGTTGTATATACAGGAGGTCGTCAGATTGCACGGGGTCCCTTTGTCTATCATCTAAGACAGAGGAGCTCAATTAACTTCCAAATTTTGGAAATCCTTTCAGAAGGGATTAGGTTTGAGGGTGAACTTGAGTACAACCTTCCATCCCCAGACAGATGGCCAAGTAGAGCGCACCATCCAGACATTGGAAGATATGTTGAGGGCATGTGTGCTTGACTTCAAAGGAAATTGGGATGATCACTTACCTCTCATAGAGTTTGCATACAATAATAGCTATCATGCAAGCATTCAAATGGCTCCTTATGAAGCTTTGTATGGGAGGAGGTGTAGATCTCCCATTGGGTGGTTTGAAGTTGGTGAAGCCGAGTTGATTGAGCCTGACCTTGTTCATCAAGCCATGAAGAAGGTGCGAGATATTCGAGAGAGGCTAAAGACAGCCTAAAGCTGCCAAAAATCTTACATCGATGTGATGAGGAGAGACTTAGAGTTTGAGGTGGATGATTGGGTATATTTGAAAGTGTCACCCATGAAGGGTGTCATGAGGTTTGGAAAGAAGTGGAAGCATAGTCCTCGATATATTGGTCCTTACCAGATCTTGAGGCGGATTGGGAGTGTTGCTTATGAGTTGGAGTTGCCTTTAGAGCTAGCCTCTATTCATCCAGTATTCTACGTTTCGATGTTGAAAAAGTGCTTGGGCGATCGCTCGTTGGTAGTCCCCATTGATAGCATTAGAATTAAGGATAGCTTATCCTATGAAGAGGTTCCGGTCCAAATTCTTGATCACCAAATTCACAAATTGAGGAACAAAGAAGTCGCCTCAGTCAAAGTCCTGTGGAGAAACCAATTTGTTGAGGAAGCCACATGGGAAGTGGAGGAAGCCATGAAATCTAAATATCCCCATCTATTCGTGCCTACCGAGGAGAATGTTGAAGGTAATGACCATTTCCTTGACATGAATTCATTTGTGCCTTCTTGAGTCTTGATTGATAATTGATTGAGAATTTGACTAATTGAATGACTGAGTTTTGACTGTGATTTGCACCCCGATTCTATTCTTGATTTCTCATCATTCGAGGACGAATGATCCCAAGGGGGAGATAATGTAACACCCCTCAAAAATTTTCCAAAGATTTGGACCCTTCTTGTGTTCGGGAGGGGTCAAACCCGAGTATCTTGAAGTATATTCATGAGTTAAGATGAGTCTCTGAGGGACTGAGCAGTGTTAGGGGTGATGTGGGGTCTCCATGGACCCCTAGGACCGAGCTAACTTCGAAAGATCCATCGTAGCTAAGTTTAGGATGAGTTCGTATAAGGGTCGACTTTTAATGACCCTATCTTTTGAAGAACGTCAATCTGGGTGGCCCACGACCTATCAAATTAAAGGTCGTCGAGTGTTCTTTCCAACGCCACCAATAATGTAAATTTTGGAGTTCGGAGTCAAAAGATATGACGATCCTAAGACGAGCTAGCACGGCAGGAATTTCATTTTGGCCTGGGTTGCAACTGCTGGGGAAATGGCCTTGGTGCTGTAAGGGCGCGACGCGCCACTATCGCGCCACAAACATGCCTCAGTAGTTTGGTCCTTGGCGCGATGCGCCACTAAAAGTTGTGCAGGGTTTTTCTGGCCAATTTTCCAGAATTCAGAAACTTTGGCCTTGGCGCTGTAAGGGCGCGACGCGCCACTATCACGCCAGAAACATGCCTCAGTAGTTTGGTCTTTGGCGCGGCACGCCACTGCGAGGTGTGCAGGTTTTAGGCGTAATTGGCCTGGCGCTGCAATGGCGCAACGCGCCACTATCGCGCTAGGTGCATTTTTGCCTATTTTTTACAACTTTTGAGACGAGGCAATTTGGGAATTGCCCCAAATTATATATGTATCACCCTAGACTATTTTGGGATCATTTCTTCAGCCCCCACTCTCTCTCTAAAAGCCCTAGAAACCTCTTCTCCCTCAATCTCTTCTTCTTCCTCTCCAAATCCTTCTCCAACAAGAAGAGTTCCAAGAGCTTCAAGGTTTGAGTTTTCCATTGAAGACCCAACCACAAGGTTTTCTTCAAGTCTTCACTAAGGTATGTAAGGCTATCTAAAACATGTGTCGAGTCCACCCATGTGCCCTACTCTTGCTTTGAGGTTAGATGTTCATGAAAATAGAGCTTCTTGGTATGGTTTATGCTTGTATGAACTTCACCCCCTACTTATTTGATTCTATGTGTGTCGATGTTGTTGAGCTAAGAAGTTCCAAAAATGAGCCTTTATGTGAGTATGAGTTGATGAAGATGAGTTGTTAAATATGTGTTGTTGATCGTTCTAATTATGTGGATCATGATAAAGGATGTTAATTTCTTAAGAAGTGTTGCTTATTATAAAGTGTTGATTTTAAAGTCTTGAGTTGTGATGAGTCTCAAAGATTTCTCAAATGGATAGAGTAAATGATTTTTTATATCTATATTTTGTTATAAATGTGCTTTTAAATTTCTCTTGAAAGATATGATTGAGATTGGTCGGATAGTGTGATTGAGAGAGATTTGATCATGGTAGAGTGATGAGTTGACAAGGTTGTAATGAGACTTGTCTATATGAGTTGATTGAGTTAATTGGAGGATAGAATTGACGAGTGGACAAGGTCCTAAATGAGACTTGCCATTATGACACAAATTGAGTTAAGAATGAGGATAGAGTTGATGAGTGGGAAATGTTCCACATGAGACTAGCCGTGAGGGCTTGTTTGAGATGATTGGAGGGAGTCTTATGAGCATAGAGTCATGGGAGGAGTATCGAGCACCGAAGCGGGCAAGAGTATAGTCCATACTCGAACCCCAGAAACTACGCCGCCAACGTAGGTAGGGATGGAACCGTTAAAGTTGGATTCTTCCCATGGGATCGAACCGTTAAAGTCGGATGTTTCCCATTTTACTATCCTGAAATGATAGGACTTGACTAATCGATGGTATCCATGATTAGGGAGGCGTTCATAGCCTAGCAATGTATGGACAGACGTGGCAATAACATCTGATTGTTGTACTATCACCGGCCCATAGGTGATGGTTGTCGGTTAAGAGAAACTCCCATTTAGGCCTTGATAGTGCTTTGAGTCAGTTGAGTTAAGTGGCTTATGAGTTAGTCTTGTCTAAACTATTCTTGTTGGACTTAGGACATTTGAGTGAGTTGTTATGTATATATATATATATATGAGTTAATATCCTGAGTTGATATTGATGCTTTCTTGATGTTGTTTCCTCCGGCCATTTTACATACTCGTACATTTCATGTACTGACGCCATTTGGCCTGCATCATTTTATGATGCAGCAACAGGTACCAGAGATCATCAACCGGCGCTCCATTGAAGATCCACTTACACTCCCAGCTAGTTGGTGAGTCCTTCTAGTTCCCGGAGGATATTGTGCCTTCTTGTACAGTTTTGTTGTCATTTCTTTTATTTTGATTATTGGTAGCCATGGACTTGTCATTGACACCTTTTAGACTTGGATAGAGGCTTCATAGACTGGAGTGTGGGGAGGTTGAGTAGTTAATTCGAGGAGTCTTATTATTTTTATTGTTGAGCTGATGAATGCTTGGCCTTCGGCCCTCATATTGTGAATAGTATTTCATTAATTGAGTTTCCGCTAAGTAAATGTGAATAAATAAATGAGTGACTGGACCAGGTGGTTCGCTCGGAGATCAGAAATGGCCTTCGAGTGCCGGTTACGTCTAGGGTACCCTCTGGGGGCGTGACAAAACTGTCCCAATTGTCAACAAGTGAAAGTTGAGCATCAAAAATTAGGAGGTTTGGCTCAAGACATTGAGATTCCTACTTGGAAGTGGGAAGCCCTTAGTATGGACTTCGTTACAGGTTTGCCTTATACTCATAGCCAATGTGACTCTATTTGGGTGATTGTTGACCGAATAACTAAGTCGGCTTATTTTCTCCCAGTTAATACTTCATATTCAACCGAGGACTATGCTAGATTGTATATTCGAGAGTTGATAAAGCTTTATAGTGTTCCATTATCTATTTTTTCTAATCGAGGTACTCAATTTACATCTCAGTTTTGGAGGTCTTTCTAAAAGAGTCTTGGTACCCAAGTGAAGCTAAGTTCAGCCTTTCACCCACAAATAGATGGTTAGACCAAATGTATCATTCAGACATTAGAGGATATGTTGAGAGAATGTATCATTGATTATAAAGGGAATTGGGATGATCATTTGTCATTACTAGAGTTTGCTTATAATAACAGGTTTCACTCTAGCATTGAGATGGCTCCATTCGAAGCTTTGTAGTATAGGCAGTATAGATCCCCTATCGGTTGGTTTGAGGTAGGTAAAGTTGCTTTGATAAGACCCGAGTTGGTATTTGAGGCTATGGAGAAAGTTAGACTCATTAGAGAAAGATTGAAAATGGCCCAAAGCCAGCAAAAATCCTATTTGGATATAAGGAGAAGGGAACTTGAATTTGAAGTTAATGATTGGGTTTACTTAAAAATTTCACCCATGAAGAGTGTGATGTGTTTTGATAATAAAGGAAAGTTAAGTCCCTGCTATGTTGGCCCATATCATATTATGAGGCGAATTGGTAAAGTGGCTTATGAGTTGGATTTGCCTTTTGATTTGGCATCGGTGCATCCGATGTTCCATGTGTCACTATTAAGGAAGTTATTTGTGATCCTAGCTCCATTGTGCCATTGGAAAAAATGGAGGATAAGGAGAAACTTTCTTATGAAGAGGTTCTGGTTGAGATCTTGGATCAGTAAGTTAGAAAGTTAAGAAATAAAGAAATAGCTTCAGTTAAAGTGTTATGGAGGAATCAAGAGATTGAGGGTGCTACATGGGAGAGTGAAGCCGAAATGATGTCCCAATATCCTCATCTCTTTCCTTTCGTGCCTAGTTGAGTTACTTAGCTCCTTCATGATCCAACCAGCCCAAATTATGCATTTTAGTTGTATTCATGGTTTCATATACATTCATGTTCATGAAATGAGTTTTAAAGTTATGTTTTTGCTTGAGATTAAAGATTTCATAATTTATGCATTATCAAGATGTTTTACATTCATGTTGGGCTGTTATATTCCTTCCTATTTCATTCATACTAGCTTGAATCTCATTCAAGGACGAATGTTCCCAAGGAGGAGATTTGTAAGACCCTGGTATTTGGAAAGTCGGAAAAAAGGATCAAAACATGTAATTTCTGAAACCTGTAATTTTCAGCACAAGGTGATGACCACAGAAGGCTATCATGGTCGTGGTCCATATAAAGCCTCGTGGTGAGCCACCATAGGAGTGGTTTAGAAGGTCAAGATTGAAGGAAGGGACCATGGGCTGTGATGCCCTCCGTGGTGACCCCTCCCCTGAGACCTTAGAAAATTATTCCAAGGCTAGGACCATGCCTCACTACCACAAACCGTGTAGCTCTTCACGAACCATGGTAGATTTTGTGGTGGTCACTCCTGCAGACCACCCTGTAGGACCTTCACCATGCCCATGATTTACAAACCGCGATGACCTCCACGAACCATGAAGTATCCTGTGGAGGAGGTCCTAAAAATCTTCTCTGCAACTCTCGGGATTTCAATTCCATGTCTAACATCATGGACACCACCACGGGTTGTGATGAGCATTATGGACTGTTATGGATTCTTCGTGGTGAGTCCTTCCAATTAAATGAAGGGTAATTCATTTAGTTTTCTATTCTTTCATTAATGCATGTGGATGTTTTTGGGACTAGATTCATTACAAAATTATCCTAAATACTCCTAAACCTTTCTTTTCCCTCACTAACTCCCAATTAATATTAAGACTTCTCTCTCAAGGATTACTTCAAGAGTTCATCTTCTTCATCAAGTTTTCTAGGGTTTCTTCAAGAACAAGTTTACTGTTTTCAATTCGAAAGTCAAATTTAATCAAGGTATGTGGGGATTGATCCATGGGTTCCTTTCACTCATGGAGTCCTAAGATTTTTATTCAAAATCTCACGAATTTCAATTGGGTTTGGAACCCTAGTGTTATGAATTACATTGGGTTGTTTTGATTATGCTTTTAATCACTATAAGTATGCTTATACATGAATTGCATAATTTTAATTTGAATTACGAATGCCCATGCGCGAAGTTATTTTCAATGATGATATTATGAAGTATGATTATGAATTAAATAATTTCAAGTGTTCTTATGGATTTTATCCAAATTATCTATGTATATGAGTTTTACGCTAAATTCAAGTATGAATTATCATCAAGGATTACAATTATGTTCAAGCTATGAATTACATGCAAGCATAAAGAAAGGTGACTTAGGGGCCTATGTGGTGACCTAGGAACCTAATGATATGAATTATGAAAGTATGATTTATAATGATGAAACACCAGTACTCACATTGCAATTATGTTATGAAACAAGCTATTCTATGAATTATGATGTTTATGAACAAGTTTATGATATATTTTAAGTATGATTACTATGTTATGTATTCCATGGGATTTGACTTAATACCAAACGAATATTGAGGTGGAGGCCCTACCAAAAGCCCTAGTAGTAGACTCAAGTCCCTTAAATTATGTGCCACCGTAGGTTTCCTTAGTGGATTAACTAGTGTATCCACATATAGCGTATGTACATGACCCACCTAGCGGGGTAGAGTCTGCCTTGGTAAGTAGATTCTTCTTTCTTTCATTGTATGGAAAGACATCGGGATTCCATGTTATAGCTAGCATGGTCTTTTTATCGGTTATGGTTCTATCCCACATATGTATCTATTCTTTACGATCTTTATGTATTAACCATGTCTTTCAAGTGCTTTGATCAATAAGGTTTCCTCATGAATTTAATTATTCTCCCTTATTATGTATATTGATTGATCATTGCATTTTATGATTTATATTGCATGTCATACACTGATACTTAGTACATTCAAATGTACTAACGCATAGTATTTCCTACATTGTCTCATACTGTAGGGTTTGGGGATCACATTCCCACACGTGTCTAGTAAAAATTTTATCTAGCGAAGTTCTTAGTGAGTCTACATCTATTGAGGGCGAATATGAGTTGTTTTCTTTCAAAAACTAGTTATATTTTATTTTGAGGGTGAGCTAGGGACATGTCTTAGCCCACACCCTTCTTATGTACTCAATGCAATTGTTGGACCTATGTTATGGAGTCTATGTAGTCGACCTTACATTTCTTCTATGATCATGTTTTACACTCTTTCTTAGTTTTTTTTGCACTTACTTTGCCTTATGTATGCTTATAACATGTCAAGAGGGTTATTTGGAGCCCTTCGAGGTTTTCGATCACCGTGTTACAACTAGGTCCTAGGTCGGATCATGACACTAAGTATGAATAAAAGATGGATAAAATTCCCAAAATTTTGCCCAATGCGATGTTAGAAGCTCACTCGGTGAAGCAAAAAGTGAAAGCATTTATCATGTACGTGAGTGAACTGTATGACATGCACTACACCACTGGTGGATTTTAATACAAATAACACTTCAAAATTTATTATCTTGAATCGATGAATAGCTAGTTCTCTTGTACTTATGAAATGTCATTCCACCCCTAGGATAAGTTTGTATCATCATTAGGGACTTTATTTCACATATATACTTAACTAGGATTAACAAATATAATTTGGTGATCAAAGCCCTGGCTGGAAAGGACATAATCCAGAATCCTTAAGCACAATAATCTTAGCCAACACAACAATTCAAAAAGTATATATAAAAGCACAATAATCTTAGCCAACCCAACAATTCAAAACATATATAACAATCATTATATAGACCATTGAGGTCACCATGTTATCAAAAATCGTTATGTGATTCCTTGAGACTATTATAGATATAGAAAAGCATACAAAATCACAACATAAGGCATGTACAAAAATCGCTTCCCAACTTTGTATTAAACGCGTGCCATAAAAACTCACATAAACTTTCAGCCTTATAAAATTGACCATAAGCCGAAACTATCCTGCACCAATAAATAGGCCACAACCCCTTGTCACATGCTAGACACATATCTTGTCTTATCCAATTAACATCCTTAACTATTAGGCACAAATCATATTTGAATTACAAAATCCTATCTAAATTGCTAACAATGCCACAAATGGCTAGAAATAAGAAATTACCCAACTGCCCATGTATGTGCGAGGTAGGAGCGGAAAACTTTCAAATCTGGCACGTAATGCTCATTCTGGTGCACAACTTCACACTTTACCCACAAATATTTATTTGGTCTAGTCTCGTGAGTCATCTTCCTTTCCAAATACTTTGCCACAAACTTGTCTTAGCTAAGATCATACCATGACCACAGTTTTATCTTAACCTTTCCCAACCATTGTAATGTCTTAGCATGCACATCTTGCCTTGAATACCTTAGTCACACTGATGCCAAGGTTTTTTCTCAATAATTGATCTTAAACGGAGTTATTGGTTCTTGTATAGATTTATCATGTAAGCTCCTAGATAAGCCCGAGTCACTTGAACCATTAAGTTAAGTGTCTAACAAACTTTCCCTACTAGATAAGCTCATCATCCTTGATATAGTAGAATCTAAGCCTTGATCTCATCTTCAAACTGTCATAATGATGATTCTTTTTCCCAAGTTGCGTCGCATATTTGTCTTCCCTTCCATTAAATCAGAAACTTTATTTGTCGATTTTTTTTGCTATGACCCAAAGTCATGTGATCTAAAATCCTCGCAAGATTTTTCTCAAACTGCTTCCACATAATAAGAGGAGCACATGTGGTTGATGAACTTGTTGGATCCTCATGAAAAAATCTTTAGAAAAATCACATGAAATATATGGTGAATCTTTAATCTTTCTGACAGGTTCAACCAGTAAACAACTTCACCCACTTTTTGTATAACTTTGCAAGGTCCATAAAAATTAACCCACGATGAATTGTCTTACTGCTGATTTTTTTCCAGTTTGTAGAGAAAGATTTAACAATAATTCATCCCATCCTGGAATTTCAAAGCACACCGATGTTTGTCAGCATACTTCTTCATTTGTTTTACTATCCTTCCCAAGCTGTTTTGTGCTTCATCTGGCAACTCTTGATTGTCTTGTGCATATCTATAAGTAGCAATTCATATAACTTGTAGTCATATAGTGCCTCAAATATTCTTAAAGTAGATGATTGATCCGTTCAGTTTGTACATCCGTTTATGGGTGATTTACCATTGAGAACTTCAAATCAATAACTATTATCCTAAACAAAGTAGTCCAAATCTGAACAGTAAATCTTGCATGCGGATCACTTATAATATCAAGTGGAACACCATAATTCTTCACTACATACTTGTAGAAAAACTTAATAGCTATTTCAGAAGAGCATAAAGTCATAGCAATAATGAAAATACCATATTTTGATATCTTATCAACCACCACCATGATTGACGCTTTGTCATCCACTCTTAAAAATTCTCTAATAAAATCCATCAAAGCACAAGCCCAGGCCATAATAATCCAGATTCCTTCTTTTGTTCAGTCTTTTTAAGTTGACACAAAAGATAGGACTATACATATGACCCACTGTCATCTTTTATCTTCACCCAAAAATAGTTTTGGGACAGTAATATGATCATCCTTTTGACACTTGGATGTCCAACATAAATAATAGCATGCATCATTTGAAGAGTTTTCTATGCCATCCATCATTTTGAGGAACAACGACCCCCCCTCTCTCCTCTTAAAATGCAGCAGATCATCCTTGATCCAATATCGTCTAGTAGTCACCTCTTTCACTTGATCAATTAATTTCACATATAATGAAATTTATGTAGAACTAACTTTAATTTTATCATGAAAAGCACATTTATGTCTAATAAGTGCATAAACTGCAACAAATATCTATTTGCGACTCAATGCATCAACAATTTAATTTTGATTATCTAGTTTATGTATTCACATCAAGTCATACTCTATAAGTATTTCCTGCCATCTAGCTTGCTTCGAACTCAATTTCTCTTGAGCTTTGAAGTATGTATTGATCACATTGTCTGTTTTGAGAACAAACTTCATCTCAGTAGATACACCCTCTAGATTAAAGAAATAGAGCACAACAATCATCTTCTTATCATGAGAAAAATACCTTTGCTATGAAGGAATTTAACTTTCTACTCTCAAACACAACAAAATAATCATCTTGCACCAGCATACTGCCAACCATTATCAAAAGAATAGGTGTGCACTTTAAATGGTATATAAAAGTTAGGAAACTGTAGTATTGGTTTAGAAGCAATGGCCTTCTTCAATGACTTGAAAGCTTGTCACTCGATTTCGATAATCCTATTTAACATTATTCTTCAAACAAATTTGTCAATGGGGAAGCTATCTTCGAATTGCCTTCTATAAGCTTTTGATAGTAATTTGAGAATTTAAAAAACAACCTCAATTTCTTCACCCCACTAGGGGACTCCAATCAATAATAACATGCACCTTTTTGGATCGATGTGCACCTGATTTCTTCTCACCAAGTGGCCTCAAAATTTAATCTCACGACTAGAAAATTCACACTTCTCTATTTTGACATAGAGTTGAAATTATGAAGGACGTTGCGACACTTTTCAATAACATCTAAAAGTATCCTAGCTCAGACTCCTTAGAAAATTTTCAGAAGGAAGCTAAGAAAAACACTGTCCAGTGACCACGAGTGAGATCCTATGACCCGTACGAAGTCCAACAAGCCATAGGTAGGACTCGTAGTTCCTTTCCACACTTCAAAAATATTGAGTTTTCTTAGACTCTCCTACGAGTGACTTCTACAGCCCATAGAAGCACCTATGGATCATAGGAGATAGTTGTGAAAGAGATTCAAAGACTTAGAAAACTTATCATGCATGATAAACCCATCAATGACTCATAGAATAGTCTATGACCCATAAAAGGGTCCTTAGATCCAACTTCAGAGGGATCCTTAGACCCCTCTTCGCATGACCCTGGGTCTAGGGCCCATAGACGCCTAGTGACAGGTTTAAATGAAGGTTAGTTTGATCTTTTTCTAAATAAAACCCTGACATTTTGGAATTATTTATGCCTATTATCAGTACCCTAGTGCCTTTTCTCTCATTAACACTTAGGTTATTTTGAGAGCAAGAATTGGAGTGGAAAAAAGCTAGGATTCAAGAGTGAACTTCAAGATTCTTAAGTTTCTTCAAGAACTTTATTCTTCCAAATATGTAAAACTATTCATAGTGTTAGATTGAGTTCGTCCAAGAGCCCTACATCTAAATTTTATCGTTAAATTTTCAAGTTTTGTGTTAGTCCTAAGTCTTTAAGTTTCAAACAAGCTTGACCTTCTTCGTTGAGTCCCATATATATATATATATAATTTTCAAATTTATCATTCATGCTTACATTCACATGAACCCTTATCGAGTTGATGTTTATTAATTTCATTATATATTATTTGAGTTAAAGCATTGATATATTTTTATGCATTAAATTGAGAAAAGAATTTAAGCATGATTATTTTTGAGACTATTGAACTAAAAGTTGTATACGTTCATTTTGAGGTTGAGATGAGAAAACGAAAGATATATTTTTATACATTTACCAAGTTTGAGTAGTATACTATTTTTAAAGAGAGTACAATGAGTTTGAGAAAAGCTAAGTTAAATTGAATAAAGTCCAATGAGACTAAATAAGTTAAATTATGAGTATTTTAACTCACCTGAGTATGATGTTATTAATATATTTTGGAAGTAGTAGTGAGTACCGATTTGGGTAAGATTTCAGATAATTCAAGTTCCATAAACTATGTAGTCAGTGTAGGATAGAATCGTGACCATTAATTCGGATGATTCCTCAGCCTCATTGAGGTATTTTATATGGATCCATGAGATGAGTTGCATCTTTTGCCCTAACAAGGTATTGGACGACTGTGGCAACAACAATAACTCATTGTATAATCACTAGCTCATAAATGATATTTATCGGTTAGAGAAACTCCCCAAAGAGTAAATAATAATATTTTTCATAATGAATTGCATTCCATTTCTTATATTTAGTAAGGCATCGTCTTATTTTATATTTGCATGCTTTACTTTGAGTTGAGTCATTTCGGTACTTATTTTATTTGAGCAATCCAGAGTAAGTTTCCTTCCATGTCATTTTACATACCTTACATTCCATGTACTGACGTCATTCGACCTGCATCATTTTATGATGTAGATACAAGTGTTAGAGATTCTCAACATGTGCATTGTTTAAGATTGTTTTCTTCCAACATTTGGTGAGACCTCTTTGTATTCAAAGGAGCTCCTTCTTTAACAGTTGTTCTAAACTTATTTAGTAGTTCTTGAGGTAGTCATGGGCTTATCTCAGCACCTTTTTAATAGATAGTTAGAAGATTCTTATACTGAGTCAGAGTTGATCAGGATGATTCTTTTCAGAGTTTTTTTAAAACTATTTTAATTATGGAGTTGAGACATTGAGTTACACTTTATTCAGAGTTTTTTTTGGTGATATTATTTAAATAATTATGTTGGTGTCTTATACATGGCCATCTAAGTTAACTTATCATTAGTTGAGTCTTTCGCTGAGAGAGTTAGCCAGGTCAATGATTCGCTTAAGACTAACAATGATTTTTGAGTGCTGGCCACGCCCATGGTGTAGGCTCGGAGCGTGATATTTTCTCAAATACAGCAGATGATCTTCTAGCGTCCTACCATATATGACTATATCATCTAAATATATAACTATGATGTCATCAAGATACTCATAAAGGACATTGTTCATTAAATTGCTGAAAGTAATCGGAGTATTAGTCAACCCAAATAATATTACAAGGAATTCATATGTACCATATCTATTTACACATGTGGTGTTTGGGATATCCACCTCCTTTATTAGAACCTGCTAATAGCCAAACCTCAAAGCTAACTCAGAAAATAAACTAGCATTTGATAACCTATCTAGCAAGTCTTGAATAAGAGACACTAGGTACTTATTCTTTACTGTAACTTTCATCACCTCGTAGTCAACACATATCCTCAGACTGTCATCTTGGTTCTTCTGAAACAGGATGGTTGTGTTAGATGGAGCCTTTAAAGGCTGAATTATTCTAGCCTTAAGAAACTCAAATGATTGCTTGCGAAGTTTAGTAAACTCTAATGGAGACATGCAGTAAAGAAATTATGCAGGTGACACAATCTAAGAGTAAGTTCAATACTATGATCAATTTCCTTTCTTAGAGGCAAATCTTTAGGCAGTTCTAGTAGCATCACGTCTTTGAACTATGCCAACAACTTTACAATATTTCTTAGAACTTTAATCTATATATCCATCTTAATTCGACCAAGGAAAAAATATAAGCAGACTCACCTTTCTTCGAACCTTTCTAAAAAGAGATGGCCGACAGTATTGCAATAAATCAATTTTCTTTATACGTCCTTCCTCAAAGGGATGGATTCCTTTCACAAATCTAGGGGTTTTCTCCTCCATAAATATCAAACTATCAAAGGCTATGCAACACAGACCTATTACCCCGCATGAACCTCACACCATGACTATGAGAAAATTTTTGAAGGATTACAAAATAGGAAAAATGTACTTTAGGGTCCACGGTGTGAACCCATGCCTCTGTGTTGGTTCCTACATTGTGTCTGACTATGATTTAGTAAAAAATTCATGTAAATTCCAGTCAACCTTACTCGGTGGACTAAATTAAAATCTCAATCCTTATTTTTCTCACCATCCTCTATGTTGTTTCTCCTTATTTTTTATCCAAGAACACACAAAGTACATCACCACTTTTACAAATATTCTTCTCTTTTCACTATGCCAACCACTAAGGGTAGGGTGACTTGGTCAGATCAAAACTGGAGCACTGGAGCTGGCTTAGTCACTATAAAGAGTTGGTGGATGGAGCATCACATTATGTCCATACCAGCTACACTTTGAAGAACATTGAGCATGGAAAGGTAGAAAAAAAAGAAAAAAAGATAAGAATAAGAAAAAGAAACTTACCTAGTGAGATAAAGCAGTCCCGCATGATGGAAGTCCTCAGAAAAACACCAAAAAGAAGTCACAGACCCTATCCACTAAGGAACACAGTTGAAAAAGGAAGAAGAAAGATTAGGTAGGCATGATACAAAGTTAAATGAAAGCAAAAATGGGAAGGGCTACTTCTAGTAGTTTAATTAGTAGTTGAATAAAGACGAGGACAGGTATTGATCACCCAATGCATGAGGAACTGGAGCTAAGCAATCCAAGGGAAAAGCATTCTTAGGTGAAAGAGGCAAGGAAGACAAAGAAACAGATGAAGAATAGTATTTCCTGCATCTAGGACAAATGTAATGATATGATCCGGATAGGTAAATAGATTGGGCTTGGAAATTAATTTTTCTATTTTCTGCTGTTTAGTTTGTCGGGTTATTTTTTTTTGGGTTAGGCCTTGCCCGAGATGGTGTAGTGATATATTGTACATTGTTTGAATTATATTAATAAAAGCCCAAAATTCAAAATAAAAAAACCACTAAAGTAAGTTTGCATTAATTTATAGCTTGTATACTTAGTTGTTTAATGAATAAGCCTGCATTAATTTATAGCTTATACACTTAGTTGTTTAATGAATACTTCGTACAAACCCTTTTCCTCATTGCCCTAGGTCAAAAATGATGATGCAAAAATTAGTAATGGGCATGTTTATTTTCAAATCAACTATGGTTGGGTTGAATAAAATCTATGACTCGAAGTGTAAATTGTACTACATCGTGCTAAAATTTCTTGGAATATGTGAAATGAGGAAGTTTTAGGGATTGAATATACATTGTATGTTTGAAATGTGGGTTTCTACTTGAATGTGAACTTTACCATGAAAAATGAATTAGTAGCCCGTCAAATTGTGCATGAAATGTCCCTAGCACTATGATGAACTCGAAATCTACAATGTGAAGATTCTTAGGATCCTTAATCGAATTACTAATATGCTTGATATGATATGGTTGAATAGTGATGTTGAACCACGTGAAATTGACATGCTTATTATGAAGTTGTATCTAGTCAATGATCTGATTTTGTAGGGGAAGTCTAAGTACCCTAACATGAAGACTTGCATCCTAGTTGTAAATTAAGTATGGGGTGGTTCCAACCCTTTGCAAATTTAATCTTGCTAGCCATCCTGGATAATATTCATTTTATGTTTTATATGCATAAGGACACCAAAGGAAAGGTAAAATAAAAGAAGCCTCCACTAGTCAGAGCCAAAAGAGGTCCAACACGGGACAAATTTCTCAAGTAAAGCTAGCATTGTCCACCTATGGTGAGCCCGCGAGAAAGATTGGTTTGAGATGGATCAAGAAGAAGGTAAGAAATGGTTCAAGTAAAATAAAGAGGCAAAGTACCACCCCGATGAGTGAATTTAGAGTGAGAGCCTTGCAGCGAAATTCTCACATATACTTGTACAATTTCACACCTTTGGATGGATTACATCTTCAATGACCTAGGAGAATGCAACATAAATTTAGTCAGCGTGTTCTATGTAAATTAAGACCCTCACAAAGGTAGCAAGCTAGTGTTGATTGGGTAGTAGTTTGTATCTTTTATTATGATAACATTGAATAACTTTCTCGACACTCTAAAAAGTTTTCCCGAGGATAATTTTAATAAATCAAAAAGATTTTTTTAGGATTGCATTATGTCAGGCTCTGAGCATACACTGTAGACGTGAATGGCATTCGAAAATCATTATCGGTCAAAAGAGAACCCTTGACCTAGCTAACTTACTCAGCGGAAGACTCAACTCAATAGAAAAGTTAACTCAGATGAGAATGCAAAAGAATATAATTAATACTTCTCAAAATAAGTCTCATATACTCTGAATAAGTAAAGGTTATTTAAAACATAAACTCAATAAAACTGAAACAAACTCCACACTCTATCTATATCTATGAAGTCTCTAATGACTCTAGATAGGTATAGGGATAGTTCCACGGCTATCATAAAAGACTAAAAAATAGAGACTGAGAAAAACAAGTTCCTCTGTATGCTACGAGGTCTCACCCAAAAGTTGGAAGGAACTGATCTTCAATGATGTATCTATTGAGGATCTCTAACACCTATATCTGCATCATAAAAGGATGTAGAGTCGAAAGACATCAGTACATGGAATGTACTGTATGTAAAATAGCTGAGAGGAAACCGGCTCAAAGAATACTCACTGAAATGAATGTTGAAATAACTTAAATACATAAATCATGCACATATAAGAATAAGACAATTCTTTACAAAATATAAATAAGTGAATACAACTCAGTATAAAATAATGTTTACTTTTTGGGAAGTTTCTCTAATCGACGACCACCACTTTAAGCATTGTAGTGATACACCGAACTGTTGTTGTTGCCATAGTCATCCAATACCTTTCCAGTGTAAGGGACACAAACTCATCTCCTAAATTTAATAAAAGTCTATATTAGGGAATGAAGTGAGGAGTCACCCGAACCAAAGGGACGATCCCATTCTACGCTGACCATGTAGTTTATGGGGTTTGAGTTGTCTAAACTCTTACCCAAATTGGTGCACAATACTACTTCCAAAATATTTTATTGTGCTCATATACTTACTTGAGTGTAAGTACTCAAAACATAACTCATTTAGTCTCGTTGGACTTTAGTCAGTTTAACTCAACTCTTCACAAACTTACTTCATTCTCTTCAAAATAGTTATAATTCTCAAACTCAGTAAATGTATAAAATATAGCTCTTGATTTCTCAAATCATCTCAAAATAAATAAATGCATAAATTCTAAAATCATGCATATTTAATAAAGTTCATGCTCAAAATCAGTAGTAAAAGGCTTTAAAACTCAAGGGATATAACATGCTCAAAACTTTTTTCTCAATTAACATATAACAAGGTATTAATACTCCAACTCAAATATTGCATAATAATAAGTAGTTACAAGTACTCAATTAGGTTTCATGTGAATGTAAACATTAACAACAATTTAAGAACCCGAAGTATGGAAAATAATCACAATAGGATTAAATACACCGTGAACTCAATAACAGATTTCATAACTAACTTAAAAACTCAACTTAATGGGGATTGAAACACAAGATTGAACTCTTCAATTATGAAATTGAGATGAAGGGTGCGAGGTCAAACTCATTCCAACACTATGAATAGCCATACATACCTACAAGATCGTTGTTATATGCGAAATTCGAAGAACTTGGTTGGAACTCTCGAACCCTAGCTTTTCTCCTCTTCAATCCTTTCTCTGAATATTCTAAGTGTTATTGAGGGCTAAAAGCACGTAGGGAATTGATGAGGGACCTAAATTATTCCCAAAATATAAGGTTTTAAGTTTGGAAAAGTTGGAAAAAGATAAAAATACCCATCATTAAATTTTTTCTTTGCCGTCTATGGGCCCTCACTACAGTCCGTAGGAACTTCTAAGGATCGTAGTGGCCGTCTCGTAGGAACTTCAACAAAAATTGGACTTTCTTCCTGAAACTCATAACACCATTCATAGGTGAAATTTTTAAATACACTCAATCATTCACCTCAAAATCTAGGTCTCTTATCCTAACATCAGTGTACGAATTTTGATGACTTTACGTGATTCTCAACCTCTCTTGGATGATCTTCACCTTCTCCAAAGCTTGATGAACTAATTTTGTCCTTATCAACTCGGCTTCACCAACTTTAAACCAACCTAATGGTGATCTACATCTCCTTCTATACAGAGCCTCATAAAGGGCCATGTGAATATTGAGTGAAAACTTCTATTCTATGCAAATTCAGTCAGAGGTAAGTGATCATCCCAATTACCTTTGAAGTCAATGAAAAGTGGTATAAGATTTACGTTTGAGCTAGAACCTTTCTAGAATGACTTCTAGAACTAGGCAGTGAACTGAGCACCTCTATATGATATTATAGACAAAAAAACTCCATGTAGTCAAACTATCTCACAATCACCCAAATTGAGTCGTACTATCTACGAGATAGTAGTAAGCCTATAATGAAGTCCACATTGATCATATCCCATTTCCACTTTTTGAAAATTTAGGCACTTGGAAAAAAGTCAACAATAGCTCTCTTCATAGCATTCCACTAGTACACTTCCCTCAAGTCATGGTATATATTGGTAGAACCCGGATGAATTTAATATTTAGAGTTATGGGCCTCTACCATGATTCTTTCTTGAAGACCATCAATATTTAGAGAACACAATCTACTTTGATACCTCAACACACCATCTCCTTCTTTGGCAAAAGCCATCACTTTTTTCTTGTGAACGTTCTCTTTTAAATGAAGTAAAATAGGGTCTTGGTCTTATTTTTCTTTCAATTCCACAACAAGTGAATACTCATCCCCATTCTGAACAATGATATCACTCTCATGTGAGTCCACAAGGAGAACTCCCAAACGTGCAAGTCTCTACACTTCCTTAGCCAACTCCTTTGTTTGCTCCTCAACATGAGTACTACTTCTCATGGATAACCTTCTAAGAGCATCAGTAATAGCATTAGCTTTACTTGGGTGGTAGAGAATGCTCATGTTATATTCCTTGAGCAACTCAAGCCATCTCAGTGCCACCAGTTTAGGTACAAGATACTATCATTACCGCCTGGACAACTAGACATCTAACCCATAATCGTAATGACCTAATTTCAAGAGCGGAGTTCTACCAACTAAGCTATATTGTCACGACCCAAACTCTTAGGCCATTATTGGGGTCCGACCTGGACACCCGTATGCATACCTATCAGATATATTCAAGCTGAACTACGAACAATATGATAACTTACATAAGAACTCCAATGGTTCATAACGTCTTCATATAAATATATCTCTATCATTTGTCTCCTGAGGAGTCACCACTAATCATATCATGAAAGAACACGCAAGCCGACAAGGCTACCATTGCATATTAATATCCACAATACCTCGTATAGATACAGCTGAACAAAACTTACACACAACCCACACATATGTCTATAGACCTCTAAGAGTATCAACAGTATCATATGGCGGATAGGGCCCCCGCCGTACCCCTGAATAAAAGAATATATACATCAAAAAGATCGGTACCAAAAATTTAGGCTATGGTATAATAGAGCACTCTAAAACTACTGAGTGGAAATTCTAAGCTGACGGATTTCCGAAATGAGTATCTATACCTGCAGGCATAAAACGCAGCCCCCCGAAGAGAGGGGGGTCAGCACAGAATACGTACTGAGTATATAAAGCATAAATTACTGTACCTGCATCTTATGAAATAAAGTTATGCATATCATCATCATATACCATACCCGGCCTATTTTGGGACTCGGTGTCATAATTATATCATTATATCATCATATGTATATATATACCATACCCGACCCTCTAGCAGGAGACTCGGTGAATAGAGTAGTATACACTTATACCGTACCCGGCCCATTATGGGACTATGTCTTATAACCATATCATCATAACATTGTATCATCATATACCGTACTCAGCCCTCTAGTAAGGGACTCGATGAATAATATTGTAAAATTATGCATGACAACATACCCGGCCCGGGACTCGGTGAAAAAAGTATTAACAGTATGCACGAGCAGAGTAGTAAGTAACCATATACAAATTAAATCATCATCTGAGACTCAATAGAATAAATAGAATAAACTCGCACTTCAGTATTAAAGGTGATAATCATATTAAATACCCTTTGAATGTCACTATGGACCATATTAAATAGAGCCTCAGGAATCATAGACATGTATCAAGATAATGCAAAACAGCTTATGGAATCTGAGACATTTGTCATTGTAGAGTCTGTAAGAATAAGAGATTATACATCCAACTACTATTCAACATATAGAAGGCTCGAGGGTAGTTGCTCAACTACTTTAAGAATTTTAATGTCAAGAAGTGAATAAGAGTCATGAATCATGCTCGGAACTTATTAACGGAATTACTCCAAAGCTCATATCATATATCACTTCTAGCTAAGACATGCCAAAAGAAAGAAGGATAGTCTTACATAACTTTAGCGCATATTCGTAACACAATGCTTGTACGCTGCCCGTAGTGCCTCTACATATATTAAGACATCAAGAACTATGGTTAATCTATGGGGAGATTTAAAACGTATTCTAATGTTAGTAACTCATTTCTAGAAACTAGACGACGTTTCCCTTATATTCAAACCAACTACACAATGACTAAGCCAACATCAATAACCACACGTTTAAGTTCCATATCAAGGTTATTCAATACAATACTTAAGAACCCTCCGAATAGCCTGCACAACATCCCAAATAGTCCACACTTACAATATTCGATAATAATCTACATATGACTATGACATATTCAAGTTATTCTTAAGGATCCATAATGATAACTTTTTCATCTAAACAACCCTATTACATCCCAACCCACATACAACACAATGTATAATCTTAATTATTATTAATCTTCCAAGCTCAAAAAGAACAACAACAATATATCAAAACAGCCCTTAACCACACCATAAAGATATGCCTGAAAGTCTTACAAACACCTGCTACATATGCCTCTCATAGGTTATCTCATACCATATTTTCATCCAAATTCGTGATTTATACCAGCCCACACGTGACCACAAAATCATTCATTGACGTGTTTGAAAACCATGTTTATATCACCACAAGTTCCGTAATAGCCTACAAAACGAATTCAACCTCAACTTTAACCATTTTATTCCTTCACTCTCATCACATAATTTATGATAACAACAACAAAAATACTACTTAAAATTAATTCATCAATTCCAACTACAACAGCCCCCTTATACGGTTCAGCAACACTTTAACATCAACCTTCATAATTTCATGGATTCAATTTATATTTACATATTTACAATATGTCTAAACCCTTAGTAAAATATGTAAAAAGATGATTAGACCTTACCTTTACAATTTGGTTTCTCAACTTGGCTGAAACTTGATAACTTCAATTAACTCAATTTTGCTGCTCCTAGGATTATCCCACATTGCTGTAGACTTTCTAAAGGGTGGGATTACCTTATAAAAATTAGGTTTGGATCACTAATTAGGGCTACAAGTTCAGTTAGCCATGGCTAAAGCTCCAAGTCTCTCTATCTCTCGATTTCTCAAAATGTAGAAGATGAAATAAATGAGGTCTTAGTCATTACTAGGCTTATATATGTTGTCCATATGGGGTTGACATGTGTCCCTATGCTGTCTATATTGTTGACATATGTCCCACTATCCTTCATACACCAATTGGGTTCTGCCACATGTCTTGGTGGGGCCCACTTAGTGATCTAATTAACTTAATTAATCTCAATTAATCCCTAATACCTAATTAATAATCTAGACCAATTAAAATTTATAACCAATTCGTGTATTGATTAAAATCAGGAATAAAAGTCTCTATCTCGTATCCCGGAATAATCTTTTCCACTACTTTAAGAAAGTAGGTGTATCACCTCCTTAATTCCTGCCACAAGTTCATAAGTAGTTGCATCACCTACTTGCCCTTTTCATTTAAATGTAGTCCACACATTCTAAGTAGGTGCATCACCTACTTGTTCTTTTTAGTAGCTTAGCAATTCATCTTACCCTTAAGAACCTATGTGATTCTTTCTACTTAAGACAAACGTGTAACCAAGCAGCTCAATTATGTAGGAAATCCAAACCAATAGCTTAAGCAAGTAGGTCGACTATTATGACAAATTGATTGGCCTCAACCCCTTTCAAATTCTTCCAAACCTATTTCAAACTATCACTACTCATATAAAACTAGTCTATGCAAAATATGGGGCATTACACCCTCCCCTCCTTAGGATCATTTAATAACATCATGGATAACATGGATCACATGGCAGCTTTAGGGGAGCTAAAAAATATTCCAATGTACAAAAATATGGGATATAACATATATCCCCCTAAGTCAAATGGAGCATGCATGAAGTAGTCAGTAAGGTTCCATCGTTGAGTGACAAATGGGAAATTTATGGAAAGTTACAATCCCTACCACAGAATAATGCACCTTCACGCCTTCATCGATATTATTTTTTCAACCTCAAGTTTAGCTCTTCTGGCTAAAAACATATTATAGGCTTATGTGATCAGTGAACACATCCACATACACACCATAGAGATAATGACGCCACATTTTCAATGCAAATATTACTACTCCCAACTCGAGATCGTGAGTCTGATAATTCCTCTCGGGGATCTTAACCTGTCTGGAAGCATAAGCTATAACTTTACCTTTGTGTATCAACACACAACCCAATCCAACTCTGGATACATCACCATAGATGACAAACCCATTTTTCCCTTGGGTAGGGACAACATAGAAGCAGTAGTCAATTTAGTTTTCAACTCTTGAAAACTTTTCTCAAAAGAATCGGACCATTGGAACTTAGTTTTATTTTGAGTCATCTTAGTCTACGGAGATGATATGGATGAGAATTGCTCTATAAATCTTCTATAGTAATCAGCTAAACCTAAGAAACTTCTTATTTCGATGAGTGATATGGGTTTTGGCCAATTCCTTATTGCCTCGATCTTTTGTGAATCTATTTGGATATTATCACCAGAGATAATGCGGCCTAGGAATGCCAATGACGCTAGATAAAACTCACACTTATAAAATTTTGCATATAACTTTCTATCCTTGAGAGCTTGGAGAACAATTTTAAGATGGTTGGTATGCTCCTCCTTATTTCTAGAATAGATCAGGATGTCATCGATAAACATGACAACAAAAATGTTTAGATACTTCTTGAACACTCTATTCATGAAGTTCATGAATGTTGCAGAAGCGTTAGTCAAACCAAAAGATATGACAAGAAATTCATAATGACCCTATCGAGTTATGAAGACTGTCTTTGGGATGTCACTTCCTCTCACTTTCAATTGATGATAGCCAGATCTAAGGTCTATTTTAGATAAACAAATGGTACCCTGAAGTTGGTCAAATAGGTCATCAATTCTGGGAAGAGGGTACTTAATTTTTATAGTGAACTTATTCAATTGATGGTAGTCAATACACATTATAAGAGAACCATCTTTCTTTCGCATGAATAGGAGAGGCACGCCCCAAAGTGAGACACTCGGCCTAATGAACCACTTATTAAGAAGATCTTTCAATTGATTTTTTAACTCTTTTAACTCAAGATGGAGCCATTCTATATGGAAAAATAGAGATAGGTTGAGTATCAAGTAGAACATCTATTCTGAAGTTATCTCCTTATTGGGAGGGACTCCAGGTAAATCATTAAGAAAAACTTCAGGAAACTCATTTACAATTGGGATTGACTGAAGGGATGGTGTCTCATCACTATCTTCTCTAACTCAAATAATGTGGTAGATACACCTCTTAGAAACTAACTTTCTGGTGTTTAGGTATACCCTTCCACTCAATAAATTATTCATTTGGAAACTGTACTTTAACAACTCGAGTTTTACAATTGATTGAGGAAAAGCAAGCATGAAGCCAGTCCATACCTAGAATGAAATAAAAATTTACTATGTCTAGCTCAACTAAGTCTGCTGAAGTATCTTTATGATAGATGGAAATTGTACAATCTCTATAGACTTTGTTTACTAGAATAGACTCACCAACCAGGATCCTAAACTTAACTGCTACATATAGAGTCACAAAAGACAGAGTTGCGCCCAAATCAATTTAGGCATAAACGTCATAATAAAAGACTTTAAGCATACTAGTGACAATATCTAGCGAGTTCTCTTGTTCTTGGTGACTGTTTAAACCTCTGCCTATCCCTGAAGTAGCACCTCTCTGACCAACTCTACCGAATGGCGCTGCTAAAGAAGATTGGGCCTTGTTTCCCCTATTTCCTTGTATGTCAGATAGGAAATCTCTCATAAAGTGACCCATCTTACCACAATTGTAGTAACCACTAGTGCTATCATGACACTCCCCTAAATATAGTCTACCACACCTACCACAAGATGGATTTCGTGCAGAACCTTAGGCCATACTTCCTTGAGATTGAGAGCCTTGAGCTCTGAAGTTATGATTACTTTATGACATCTGATCATTTTTCTTGTTTGGCATCAGTGCACTTGATGATGATGGTGCATAGCCAGAGGACCTTTTCTAAAAGAAGGATCAATTTTTATTACTACCCTTTTATTGATGAGGCTCATTTCCAACTGACTGAGCCTTCATATTATGATATTCCTCTCTGTCCCTGTTCTTTTCTTCCTCAACCTATTGTTCATAGACCATGAACCTGAAAATATCCATGTTAGAAATCAACAAAGTGGCAATGCATTCATTCTTGACATGCCTTCCCAAAGAAGAGACAAACTCCCTCATCTTAGACCTCATATCCGGGACCATCTCCAAAGCATATATAAAAAACTGGATGAACTTAAGGATGTACTCTTTCACAGTCAACCCTTTTTATTTCAGGTTACGAACTACTCAACTTTTTCTTACCTCAGCTCTCAGGGAAAGAAATAGTCTAGAAATCCAATCTCGAACTCATCCCAAAAAACAGGTTCAACATCCTCACCATAACTCTCCTCCCACTAATTATACCATATATTTGGAACATCTTTGTGATGAAAGGAAAGAAGCTCAACTCCCTCAACCTCGGTCGCATGCATAGCTTTGAGAATCTTCCACATGTCATCTATGAAGTACTAGGGATTTTCCTCAACATTGGACCCAGTGAAGACTGGCGGGTTCATTTTCAAGAAGTCCCTAATCCTTTTAGAATTAGATGGCTCTTGAGAACTAGAGCTAGGGATTGGAGTGCTTAGGCGACAACTGAGTGAGCATGGTGATAGACCATCTGAACTCCACCTTAGAAGTAATAATAAGCTAAGCAGTAGGAATCTGTAGAACCTCTTGAGTTCTATTATCATTCTTCTACTCAGCTACTCATGCTCGGTTCCTTGTCTGTATCCCAGAAGTAAAGGCATAGCAGTCAAGGGGATCTCGTTATTCGCGATGTTCCTTTGACTAAGAATGTCTTTTGAAGAAATCATCTAAAAATGTGAAATTCATGAATTAGAAGGAGATTTTATAGAGTTAAACTCTATCCCACGAAATTGGAGGATAAAAGAATTGAGATAATTCCTAAATTCGTGTAGCCTTCTCGTTATGGATATGGCTCACTTCACATCAATAAGAAGGACTCTACTAGACCTAACTTCATAAACATCCTAGAACTCTTGAACCTTGCACTCTGTTACCAAATTTTTCATGCTTTGAGCCTACACCCTGAACATGGACGACATCCGAAAACCATTAATGGCTCCAAGAAAACTCTTTTCCTAGCTAATTCACTCAATGGAAGACTCAACTCAATAGAAAAGTTAAATCAGATTGGCCAGCAAATTAATATAATTAATAATTCTCAAAATAAGTCTCAAATACTCTAAATAAGTAAAGGTTGTTTAAGATATAAACTCTAAAAAACTTAAACAAACTCCACACTTTGTCCATATCTATAAATACTCAAATGACTCTACATAGGTATCGAGAAAGACCTACGGTTACCTAAAAAACAAATAAATAAAGAGTGAATAAAAAAAGAGTTCCTCTGAATGCTAGGAGGTCTCTCCCAAAAGATGGAAAGAACAGATCTTCAATGATGCGCATTTTGACAAACTCTAACACCTGTATCTACATCATAAAATGATATAGAGTCAAAAGATATCAGTACATAGAGTGTATGGCATGTAAAATGGTTGAAAGGAAATAGGCTCAAAGAATACTCACTGAATAGAATGATAAAATAACTCAACTCCATCAAGCATGCAAATATAAGAATAAGAAAATTCATTTAAAAATATAAATAAGTGAATGCAGTTTGATATAAAATAATATTTACTTTTGGGGGAGTTTCCCTAACTGAACCAATATGAGCATTATGATGATACAATAAACTGTTGTCATTGCCATAGCCATTTAATACCTTGCCAGGGTAAGGGACTCCAACTCATCTCTTGAATAAAAGTCCATATGAGGAACTGAAGTGAGGAGTCTCCAGAACTAAAGGCATGATACTATCCTACACTGGGTACGTAGTTTAGGAAGTTTGAGTTGTCTAAAATCTTTTCCAAATCGGTGCTCAGTACTACTCCCAAAATATTTTATTGTGCTCATACACTCAAGTGAGTGTAAGTACTCAAAACATAACTCATTTAGTCTCATTGAACATTACTCAATTTAACTCAACTCTTCTCAAACTTACTACATTCTCTTTAAAATACTTATACTTCTCAAACTCAGTAAATGTATAACATATAGCTCTTGATTTCTCAACTCAATCGCAAAATAAATAAATGCATAAATACTTAACTAATGCAGATTTAGTAAAGATTATTCTCAAAATCAATAGTAAACGACTTCAAAACTCAAGTGATATGCTCAAAACTCCTTTCTCAATAAGCATATAATAACATATTAATACTCCAACTCAAATAATGCATAATAATAAGAAGTTAAAAGTACTCAATTAGGGTTCATGTGAATGTAAACATGAACAACAATTAAAGAACTCAAAGTATGGAAATAATCATAATAGGATTAAATATACAATGAACTCAATAAGAGATTTCATAACTAACTCAAAAACTCAATTTAACGAGATTGAACTCTTTAATTATGGAATTGAGATGTAGAGTCGAAGGACGAACTCAATCCAATGCTCTGAATAGCCTTACAAATCTAGAAGATTGTTGTTCTATGCGTAACTCAAGGAACTTGGTTGGAATGCTCAAACTCATGTTTTTCTCTTCTCCATTCCTTGCTCTGAATATTCTAAGTGCTAATAAGGGCTAAATGCACATAGGGTACTGATAAGAGACCTAAATTATACCTAAAATATTAGAGTTTAAGTTTGGAAAGGAGAAAAAAGACCAAACTACCCCTGATTAAAGTATGTCTTGGCCGTCTACAGCCCTTCCTATGGTCCATAGGAATTTCTATGGGCCATAGAGGCCTTCTCGTAGGAAATGGTGTCCAAAATTGGACTTCACAAGAACACATTGGGTCTATGTAACCTTTCCACAGGTTGTAGACCCTTTGACGATTCATAGGAATCAATCATAGGGTAAGACTGAGGGACCGTCATAAATATCTTATGGGTCATAAATCTTAGTCGTAGGGTATTGGTGCAATTTGGAGTAACTAATGGAATTATGTCACTAGGTCTACAAGTCCCTTCTAAAGGTTGTAGACCCTTAGACAAGTCGTACAATGGCTCATAGGAAAGGGGCTGACGATGGGGCACATGGTCACTTCTACGAACCCTTCCGATGGTAGGTAGAAACTTCTATGGATTATAGGTTTCACTCATGGTTTAATGGGTAGTTGAATTCTCCCCACTTTCTCATGTCTCTCCGGAACCTATCTAAGTTAGAAGACTATAGTGTGTTACATATTATTAGTATTTAGTGACTTTTCCATATGATGAATGAATGACGATCTTATCAAGGGAAAATTAGTCATTAGGTTGTAGTAGAAATAGAATGCATCACTAGTTGATTTTAGGTGCTCCATTCAAGAAATTGCTAGACTTCATAGGTAATTAATTCAAAAGGAGCACAAATGTAGGAAATATCTGTGAAGATAGAAATGCCCTTTAATATGAATCTAATGAAGATTAGCGTCTTAGAGAACAATTTTCAAATCTATTATTATGTCATGTGTAATGAGCATTTTCTCTTAATCTTACATAGTAGACATCTAGGACTTGCCTTTTGTGTGTGAATGTCAGGATCCAAAAAAGTTATGATAGGCAACCATACTTAACCTTCTAGGAAAGCGAACCAATGGATACAAACTCAAACTTATATTAGTTTCTCAACTTATGAAGTATGAAAACAACGCGGAAACTTAAATATTATTACAGTAATAAATAAAACTCTAGTAGAGTCTATTACATATCATTTCACAAAACCAGATAGTTGTCACATCAACGACATCTAATTCTAAAATACCAAGTCTGAGAGTATTCAAAATACAAGAATAGATAAATAAAATAGTTTATGTCCAAAAATTAAGGACATCATGCCACAACACAAGGTAGAAAGAATTGCTTACCATGGAATCTGATGCACTAGATACTAACTAGAGCTAACGGCTAGTCGAAGTCGCTGGTATACTCATTGCACTCCAAAAATGGAAAATAAAGAAAAATACAAGTTGGGGTTAGCCGAGAAAAAATCGAAACTAATATGCATAAAGTAATAATATGAAATCAACTATAGCACTTAACAGGATGTCACGACTCAAACTAGACCCTAGGTGTAACACAATGATTAGAATTCCGAGGGACCCCAATCAATCCTCTTAGCATATTATTCATGAGCATATATAAGGTAAATGAGAAATAATGCAAGGAATTAAAATCTCAACATGAAAGTCTCAATAAGAAAGACAACATAGACTCCATACATCCAACATGCCTCTTTAACTAGATGGGGGCATAAAACAAGTTTCTAACTCACCCAATATAACCGATGAAACAAAAGTAAAGTGTCATGTTCTCAAAACAGAAGGATTTGATACAATGTCGGTAAAAAGTATGTGTTAGTATATAGAATGCACCAAGTATGTGAGAAGTATGTGTGAATAATAAACATAGGACATAACCAATATGAATCATGGGATGCAATACCAATATCTTAAAACATGAGTAAAATCATGAAAACATTAAAATATTAAACTCATTGGTCAATGCATCAAAATATCATCATCATGAGAACTTTATAACTTTTCTTTAACTAGTGTAGGATATGAACTTAACCGACACTTAAGATCATGTGAGCTATTACATAAAATGTGATGATCCCCACATCGAGAAGGGGGAGGCTACCTTGACAGGGCATGCTCTGTCATGGTACTTTCTTTAACTTTGCTATATGTGGATCCACTAGCTTCACCATATTAGCATCATTAAACCTATGCGGACAATATAGGTAGGGACTAAAGGTTGCTACTAAGATTTCCTTGGGTAGCTACAACGGCTACCTGACCGAACCCCACCTTAAAGTCCTCTAGTGCTAAGTATTTATCCCAATGGAACTTTCATGAAAACATAGTCACTAACATCGTTAGGAAAGATAATAATAGATATCAATCCATCTTTGTAAAGATAACATAAGAATAGCTCATCTCTCAACTTCATCATGTATGTGTAAGGAAATTGCATCACAACCTTTAAACTTCTTTAAACATGATTGTGCAAGAATAGTCCTTATTGTACTACAACTTCTTTTCTTATAGCATCATTGAAACATCTATCATAACTTCTTGCTTAAAACATATTTGAACATCATTCATAAAGCTTTCATTGAAATAACTAGAAAATCATGATCATAACTCATAGAAAACATACTTGAAACTAGCATATAGCATAGGTCTTCGAAATTCCTCTTGAAATCATGCAATGTAATGTGAATTATGCATAATTAGGCTAATAGCATTGAAAAATATCATAATTAAGAAGACCCAATGCAAATAATAAAATTAGGTCTTTTTAGAAGAAGAAATCATAAGATATTTGAGAAGAAATCTTTGGAATTCCATGGGTGAAAGGGTCCAAGAATGAATTCCGACAAACTTTGACCTTTAGAAGTCTTAATTTAAAGTAATTGGAGCTTAACCTTGAACAAACCCTTAGAATTTGCTTGAGAAAGAAGGAGACTTTAAGAAAATACTTTTAGAGAGAAGATTTTGATTTAGGGTGTTTGTGAGATAATGAGAAGGTTAGAAAGTCTTAGAGTAGTTAATAGGCTAGAATAAACTCCCCAAAACCGTCCACATTCATTTATGAAAATATTGGGAATGATCAAAATCCCCCTACCTAAAAAATTAAAAATTACCTAGATAGGGGGTCCCACCACGGTCTGTGAACCTCACCACTGCCCGTGGTGGTGATTGTGGTGACTGACTTGGGTTGGGATATGATGGGTATCAAGGGGGTGTCTACCACGAGGGCATCACAGCTCGTGGTTCAGGTCGTGAATCCCTCCCATGATCACCTGAGTTCTATGGTACCACCACGATGGCTAATATGGCTAATATTCATGTTCACGGGTCGTGAATTGAGCTTGTGGAGGTCACCTGGTGAAAAGCTAACAATTTTAGGAAAACACCTTTAGACTTCATTTTCTGATTCTTCTAACTTCCGGGGTTTTACATAGGTGGCAAGCTACAAGCAACAGGCATAAGTGACATGGCAATTATGCAAGTACATAATTAGTCAACAATATCAAGCACACACATGAGGACTTAGTCCTCCACACCACACTCTTTTGGGATATGGGTTCTTTGATATTGAGTATATTACATAATTTTAATATATTTTTCTTTAATATTACCATGTCAGAATATGACAGCCGATCTAATAATATTGTACCAGCTAGTGGCACCATATCCAAATATATTGTGTAGGCTCATTGTACCCGATCCAAATATATCTAATTTATCATTCTTTTTTATCACTTCTACTTTATTAACAATATTTTGTCAAAGTCTTCTTTATTCAAGGCATCATTGTGATAGAACAAGTTCAAGATTAGGGGTTTTGCATTTTTTGGATTACATACCAATCACAAAAATATGTCAATCATCCAAACCACAACAATTAAGTACAAAGAAAAGTTCACTGCATTACTCAATGTCTATCAATCACTATTAAGAGTCTCTCTATCACATAGAACAAATCATAACCTACCTTAATCGAAGAACCGAAGTTAAGGAAGCTAATTCACCATGTTTTTCCTTTCTTAAATTCCTCAGAACATTTCCAATCTATCAAATTTACAATATTCATATGCAAACAATTCCATAAACACCTATATTACTATATGTCTAGCCTAGACCCAAAAACTCACCCAAATCTACAATCAATTTTCTAAATCTTCCCTAGGGTTAAGTCTTAATTCCTCCAAATAACATAACTCTAATGGTATTCATATAATACAGTACACCTATTACTTAATTATATACTCATATGTCAAAACCAACTTAACTATTAAAAGCTCATGAATCCCAAAGAAATTAACAAGCAGATTATAGATAAACCTTATTTATTTTTCCTCTATTATTTTCTGATTGAGTACCTTCATTCTTTCATAGTCAAGTTCTAATTTGTGTGAACCTAAAAGGTTAATTGATACCCGTAAAAGAAATTTAAAAAAGACATAAAATTTGATCCATTAACCTTTGCAGTTATTCAAAGTAATATGAAATTCGAGACATTGTTATGGAACAGAATGTCAGTCTTTTTCTTGCCCAATGATTAAATAATCATTACCTTGTCATTATTGCACAATCATATCTCCCCACTAACTCTTGCAACAACCAAAAAGAAAGACTTTCCAACGGTAATAAAGAAGAACTATCTATCTAGAAATCAGTAAACATTCAAATAGAATGTTTACATGAAGTACACAAGTAATCCCCTTGTCGACTCCAAAGCTAAAGCTGAGAGTTCTCGTCGAACTCTTTTTTTCCCTCTTATATTTTGACCCAAAAGTGTAAACTCTACTAATTTATTTTAATAAATATGGAACAAGTGGCATAGGATATTAAATAAATTATCAATTCAGCCCACCAATCAAATTAATTATATAAGATTACCTATCAACTAAATAACAATAGTTACCGAATAGTCCAAAATGACCATTTAGAATTTTCCAAAAGAGTCTTTTGTGGAATAAGAAACTCCAGTACTCAAAACAACCTAATGGGTCGTTACATCAGATATCAATTTACCCAAAATTTGTCTCCAAATGGTCAAAAGAACAGTGAGGGTAATAAAGGGTACCTGACTTGACGAAATGATGTGGATATCATTCATACATATCAGCCTAAGTCTCCTGAGTGGACTTTTCAACCGGACTATTCTTCCATTAGACCTTTACAGATGCAATCTTCTTTGACCTTAACTTGTGGACCTTCCTGTCTAGAATAGCTATAGGTTCCTCCTCGTAAGCCAAATTGTCCTGAAGTAGGACCAAATCCTAACAAATAATCTAGTTCCCATACCCATTATATTTCTTTAGCATAGATACATAAAACACTGGTGCACTCTAGAAAAACTTGAGGAAAAGACAATTCATAGGCCACTTCTCCCATATGCTTAAGAACTTCAAACAGTCCAATATACCTCGGACTGAGCTTATGTTGCTTACCAAATCTTACCACACCCTTCATGGGTGAAACCTTGTCCAACACTTTCTCTCCTTTCATAAACTCCATGTCTCTGACCTTCTGTTATGCATACTCCTTCTTCCTGCTCTAAGCTACTAGAAACTTCTCCTGAATGAATATCACCTTCTCTAATGATTTTCTCAAAAGATCAGTTCCCCAACGTCTCACCTCAAATTCGTCAAATCAACCAATGGAAGACATACATCTTTTCCTAAGCCTCAAATAGAGCCATATCAATACTTGAGTGATAGTTATTATTGTACGAAAACTCTATCAACGGTACGAACTAATCCCAATGACCCCAAAATATATCATGCATACACGAAGCATATTATCTAGCATATGAATTATCTGCTCAGATATCCCATCGGTCTGAGAATAAAATATGGTACTAAGATCCAATCTAGTACCTAACTCAGCCTGAAAGGTCCTCCAAAAATTAGAAGTAAATTGTATACCTCTATATGATATGGATGGAGATTGGAACTCCATGCAATCGAACAATCTCTCGAATATAGTGTTTGGCTAAATTTTCTACATTATAAGTCACCTTGATCGGAAGGAAATGTGAAAACTTAGTTAACTTGTCAAAAATCATCCTTATCGAATCAAACTTACCTAATCTCTTTAAAAGACCAATCACAAAGTCCATGTCAAGCCTTTCCCATTCCATTCAAGAATAGGCATTCTCTAAAGTATCCTTTCTGCCTCTAGTGCTGATACTATACCTATTGATAATTCAAACACTAGGCAACAAAATCAACAATGTCACTCTTTATTCTACTACACCAATAATGTTGTCTCAGATCACGATACATCTTGATGCATACATATTGGTTTCACTAGGATGTATAGAGTACCTCGAACTGTAGGCCTTTGCAAGAATAGTCTGAGTCAAATTATCAACAAGGGGCATACATACCCGCCCAATAATCACTAGGATGCTTTCCTTATCAATCACAACCTCCCTAGCCTTTTCCTGTAAGACCATATCACGAATATGGCTCAGATTCTCATCATAAAATTGCTTTCCTTTAATCTTGTCAAGAAAAGAAGATCTTGCCTCCACACTGGCCAAGAATCCTCCTTTCTCAGTTACTTCCAGCCTTATAAAGTCATTAGCTAGAGTTTGAACCTTTTCAACCAATAGGCATCTAGAAACCTACAATTGGCTAAACTCCCCATGCTTCCTACTTTTCTGCTTAAGGCATCATCCACAACATTCGCTATTCCTGGGTGATAAAATATAGTAACATCATAGTCTTTCAGCAATCTTATCCACATCCACAATCTTAAATTTAAGACTCTCTAAGTGAACAAATATTGTAAAATGTGATGATCTGTATGAACTTCACACTTGATCCCATATAGATAATGCCTTCACTACTTTAATGCAAATACAACCATAGCCAACTCCAAATCATGAGCGCGATAGTTACGTTCATGCACCTTCAATTTACTTGAACCATAGGCAATTACATTCCTCCTGCATTAGCACTGCACCTAAACCGGAATAAGATGAATCACAATAAATAATGAAATTCTTACCTTCCACAAGCAAAGAAAGAATCAGTGCAGTAGTCAATTGAGTTTCTGAAAAATCTCTTCACACTCATCCGACCATATAAATGGAACATTCTGCTTGATCAAATGGGTCAAGTGGGAAGCAATTGAAGCAAATCACTTGATGAACCGATGGTAGTAGCCAGCTAAATCAACAAAGCTCCTAACCTCAGAAACATTAGTTGGGCCTTTCCTAACTCTTCACTTCTTCATTCTTCTTGGGATACACCATCACTCTATTCTTAGAAACCAAGTACCCCAAGAAGAACAATTGAGCCAGAAATCACACTTGAAGAATTTGGCATAAAGCCTTCTCTCCCTTAACAATCCAATACAATTATTAGATGCTCTTCATGTGTTTTTTTTCTATTTTTTGAGTAGATCAATATATCAACAATATATAAAATAACAAAGAGATTCAAATATGACTTAAATATTCCATTTATCAAGCTTATGAAAGAAGTAGGGGCATTCATATTCCCAAAAGACATTACTAATAATTCATAGTGCTCATACATTGTTTGAAAAGTCGTCTTCGATACATTGCTGCCCGCATTTTTAGTTGATGATAACCAGACCCCAAATCAATTTTGGAGAATATACAAGCACCAGTAACTATACGACTAAGTCATCAATTTAAGGAAGGGGTTAGTCGTTCTTAAAAGTCACACCGTTCAATTGTCTGTACTCTATGCACATGTGAAGACTACCATCCTTTTTTATATATATAAAACTAGAGCACCCAAGGAGAGGTACTCGGTCTAACAAAACCTCTACTCAAAACTTCCTGAAGTTGGGCCTTCAAATCCCTAAACTCTGTTGGGGCCATTCTATAAGGTTGAATGGAAAATGGGTGAGTGCCCCGCTCCAAGTTGATATAAAAATTAATATCCCTTTCTGTGGTGGCATACCAAGCAGCTCTGCAGCGATAAGATCCCTAAACTCACGCACTATGAAAATAGACTCAATCGAAGGCACTTCAAAACTATCATCCCTGAGATGTGCTAGAAAGGCTGAATAACCCTTACTCACCAACCTCTTAGCGCAAAGAAATGAGATAATCCAAACTAGGGCGGGAAGAAGTCACCCTCCCACACCAACTGATCCATCCCAGGCTTGTCCATGGTTACGGTCTTAGCATTGTAATCTAAAATAGCAAAATTTGGAGAGATCCAAGTCATACCCAAGATTACATCAAATTCAACTATCTCTATAATAATCAAATCTACATAAGTTCTGCTCCCCACAAAAGTCACAAGGCAAGACCTAAACACCTTCTCAACTAGCACTGACTCACCAACAGGAGTAGAAAAGCAAATAGGTATGTCAAGTAAGTTAAAATGTAAATCAAGTCCATCAGCAAATACAGAAGATACATAAGAAAAGGTGGATCTTAATCAAACAATATAAAAATTATGTGATCACAGACTAGAAGAGTACTTCTCATAAAAGCATCATATGCATCTATCTTTGGCCTCCCAGAGAAAGCATAACAATGGGCTTTGTCGCCCATCTCACCATTTCCCTTGTCGAGCTGCACTTCAGAAGTTCCAACTACCCATCACCCCGGCCAAACTAGTAATCACCATGACCATCGCAAACCCCTAGAATAACAGCCCCTACCATAGCCACTCCCCCTAAAGTTGCTTGGGCTTTGTAACCCTGATCATACCAAGCCTGGCTCTGCCTCGAATAATATTTCCTGATATGCCCAGCCTCACCATATCTGTTACAAGTCTTAGGGTCAAGAACGAGTCTTTACAAAGAGAAGAAGATTGAAAATAACTCCTCAAATCAGAATAAGGTTGGCTAGTCTTTGATGGATCTCCATCTAAAACACGTATGAAGACTGAATAGGATTGGACAAATAACCCCAAAACTCTGCACTCTAGAGCAAGAACCACTAAACTCGCCTCACTTACGAAACTTCTTGAATGTTTTTGCCTTGGCTAATTCATATGGTTTCACCCTCTCTACCTCTATCATAAAATCAACCACTTCTTGAAAAGATTTTGCTAAAAGTAGCCACTTGTAAAGATGGAATTCGCAAATTTGACCTCAATCCCTTCACAAAGCTATTAATCTACTCTTTTGGACAGAAGAAAAACTGAGTATTGTATCTAGATAAGGCACAAAACTTGGCCTCATAAGCTGCAACAAACATCTTCCCTTATTCTATATTGAGAAACTCATCTCTCCTCATATCCCTCAAGTTTCGGGGGAATACTTCTACATGAAAAAATCAAAAAATGCTGCCAAAGTCATAGATAGTGCCTTTGTTGGTTAGCACTTAACATGAGACTACCATCACATTTTGGCATCTCCGTAGAACTTGTATGTCACAAACTCAACACCAAATAACTCTACTATGAAGTAGCTCATGAAAATAAACAAGGAAATCATATGCATTTTCAGATTCAGTACCCCTAAAGACCCAGGGGTTTCAACTTCAAGAACTTAATAAAGTGATCATGCTGGTCACTAGTCATTACAAGACCTAGAAAATATGCTTGTTTTCGAGGACACATCCATGTGAGGCGCTAGGAGAGCTGCATATTGTACTTCTTGAATTTGATGTGCTAATGTTTGTGCAAAATTCACAGGGGCATTTGGCCCTAATTGGAAAACCTATTGATATAGGTGAGAACCTCGTGGATCATTCGTAGAGTAGGATAGGATGCTGCTTTCCTTTTATGAATTTGCTCATCCTCCGCCTCAACATCCTCTCTAGCTATCTCATTGGCCGATGGAGGGGTCATTTCTCTTTCCCTAGCTGGCCTAGTAGCCTGACCTCTTCCTCTAGTGGGCTTTCTCCCGTTACCTCTACCACAGCCTTTCGTCACTACTCTCCGGCGAGCTAAATCCCAACATTTGGCTAAGGTGTTGTTGACGTTCTAGTTCTGATCATCTATGAAATACAGTGAAAAAGGTCAGATACCAAGTTTTTCATTACCCAAAACGATCATGATTGGCACCCACACTTAACCTTATAGGTAGATGAACCAACAAATACAAATCCTAACTTATATTAGTTGTTCAACTTATGAAAAAAGACAATAATGCGAAAACTTAAATCATATTAATGTAATAAATAAAACTCCACTAGAGTCTATTACATAATATTTCCCAAAACCTGAAAATCATCACATCAAAGACATCTAATTTTAAAATATCAAGTCTGAGAGTATCAAAAATACCATAATAGATAAATAAAATAGTTTGTGTCTAAAAACTAAGGATAGTATGCCATGACTAAGAGAATCCAATGCGAGCTAGAAGAATTTGCTCACCCTAGAATCTGATGCACTGGAGACTGGTTAGAGGTGAGGGCGAGTTGAAGTCAGTGGTACACTCGATGCACTCCACAAAAGGAAAATAAAAAAAATACAAGTAGGGATCACTAAAGGGCAACATGTAATGAGTAGGTATCATCAACCATTTTCAAATAGAAATTAATATGCATAAAATAATAACAGGAAATCAACTATAGTAAGTAAAAGGTGGCAAGCAACAAGTACAAGTGATAATGACAATGAAGTAAGTACATAATTAGTAAACAATATCAAGCACACATATGAGGACTCGGGCCTCTACACCACGTTCTTTTGGGAAATAGATTCTTTGAGATTGAGTATATTACATAATTTTAATCTATTTTCCTTTAATATTATCGTACCAGAACGTGACACCTGATTCAATAATATTGTATCGGCTTGTGGCACTCGATCCAAATATATTTAATTCATCATTCTTTATCATCACTTTTCACTTTATTAACAATATTTTGTCAAGCCTTGTTTATTCAAGGCATCATTGTGATAGAACAAGTTCAAGATTATGGATTTTGCGGTATTGAGATTACAGGCCAATCACAACAACATATCAATTATCCAAACCACAACAATTAAGTACATAAAAACCTTTATAACATTACTCAATAACTATTAAAAGTATCTCTATAACATAGAACCAACCATAACCTACCTCAACCGAAGAACAAAAGTCAAACATGCTTATTTTTTTAATGATTTTTTCTAATTCAATGCCTCAGAACATTTTCAATCTATCAAATTTACAATATTCCTAAGCAAACGAGTCCATAAACACCTGTATTATTATATGTCTTGCTTAGACCCAAACACTCACCCAAATCTATAATCAATTTCCTAAATCTTGCCTAGGATTAAGTCTTAATTCCTCCAAACAACATAACTCTAATGGTATTCATATAATACAATACACATATTACTTAAGTATATACTCATATATCAAAACCAACTTAACTATTAATAGCTCACGAATCCCAAAGAAATTAACAAGAAAATTATAGATAAACCTTATTTATTTTTCCTCTATTATTTTCTGACTGAGTACTTTCATTTTTTCAAACTCAAATTAAAATTTTTGTGAACTTAAAAGGTTAACTGCTACACGTAAAAGAAATTGAAAAATATAAAATTTGATCCACTAACCTTTGCAGGTATTCAAAGTAATTTGAAATTGGAGACATTGTTATGTAATAGAATGTCAATCTTTTTCTTGCCCAATGATTAACTAATCATTACCTTGTCAATATTTTACAATCATATTATCCCACCAACTATTGCAACAACCAAAAAATACACTTTCCAACAGTAATAAAGTGAGCTATCTATCCTATAAACTAATACACGTTCAAATTGAATATTTACCTGAAGCACACAACTCCCTTGTCGACGCTGCAGCTAAAGCTGAGAGTTCTCGTCGAACTCTTTTTTTTCCTATTAAATTTTGATTCAAAAGTGTCAACCCTATTAACTTATTTTAATAAATATGGAACAATTTATATAATAATAATTAATTCTGCGCACCAATTAAAATAATTATCTAAGATTAACCGTCAACTAAATAACCGTAGTTATCAAATTGTCCAAAATACTCATTTAGAATCTACCGAAAGAGTCTTTTGTGGAATAAGAAACTCTAGGACTCATAACGACCTATCGGGTTATTACAATGAAAAATTAAAAGTTTTAAATTTTGGGATCTCATCAAGGCATGTGTAAGTCAAATTATTTTGACCAATTTGTTGTGTCTACCTGTACATTATCTCTAGTAAATCCCATTTGTGTCTCATAGCCCATTTCCTAAAAAATGCATTATATAGTTGAATCCCCTATGTTTGATCGACCTCATGTTTGTTTGATCCAAAAGTTCCTAATGCACTTTATTGTTGAAAAACTTAGAGAAAAAAGGAGTAAAAAGGAGTGGAGGAAAAACATAGAGGAGTGTTGGATATTGTGGTAAGAGGAAGTAAAGGTGTTGCATGTGTAAAATGTTGATTTACTTGTAGGTAGTAAGGATGAAATACAAAAAGAGATTAAATAGAAAGATAAATATTCAAGAAAATAGAAAAAAATTGAGAATGTATCCTTGCTAGCAATAACTGAGCAAAACAGAGGACATAAACCGAAAGAAAAATGGTGAAAATCATGAACATAGGTTGGAAGTAGATGCAACATAAAAAAAAGAGTTGAAGTGTGAAAAGTAAGTATATTAAAGTGCATAAGGAAGGGTAATCACTAATTTTTTAAATATTTTCTACTCGCCCTTTAGCAGCGACATTACAACTAGAAAAGTCATATTGATCCTACAGTTTGATTCTTCGATTGATTGAGTTGTGCACTAATGACAAGCCTATGATATGTATGGTATGTTTGAATTTTCTTCAGATATTGAGTGGGTTTGATATGATTATGCCCCCGATTAGAATACATATTTGCATGATGTGAAAACGGGGCATGACTATTGAATGGTGATGGAACTTAATGGTTAGAATTGAGTGACTTAATGATAGAAATACTTGTACCTGAGAATGTTGGCCTGATATTTCACAAATAATAAGTTTTTATAGATTCTGTTATTTTGCATCAATAATCTTCGATTTTGAACAAATTATGATGAAATGAGTGAATTATAGATCATGATTAGTGCGTCAAAGTAAACCTGAGTATGAGTAGTCTTATTCAATTGGTGTTGTTAAGGCATTGAGTCTGTGTGATATATGATGAGTTGTTCGAGGACAAACAAAAATTTTATGTGTGAGGTGGTGATTTTAAGCGTATTTAAACATCCAAGCGTCATATTTTATCCATGTTTATCTAAGTTTTGAGGATCATTTCATTTATATTTATATATTTTGAATATAATTAATGTGGGTATGCTAATATATGTGATTATAATTGTTTCAAGTTAAAATACATCAAAAATTGACCCAAAAGAGTGTAAAAAATGCAAATCATCCCAGCCGAAAATGACAGTTTTAAAATGGAGTAAGCGGCGCCGGGCAAGCACTTCGTGTCAACCCTCGCATTGTACCTACTACCAAACTTTAAACATCATGAAAATTGGTCTGCCCATGCAATGGGGTTAGCATCGTGGAGCCCAAGCTCTCGTTGTACATAGCGGTGTGGACCACATTATTTATGATGGATAGAGTGGCGCGTACTAGTGATTCTTTGTATATATTTTTACAAGTCAAGGTCAAGTTTAATTAGGATTAATGGTTATTTTCTATCACTATAAATAGAACATATAAATGACTTTTTTAGGATTGTTGTCAAGTTGCGGATCATTGTTTGAATTTGTGACCATTGTTTACTCTTTTGTTCTTGAATTGTGAACGATCAAGAGACATTTGTGCAAATACTGAGTTTAATTCAAGGTTTATATTTTTCTCTTTATCATAATGTTCTCTAGTTATTATAATTGTTTTAGTTCTTTACAAAAAGTCATGAGTAGCTAAACATCATAAATGATTTATGATGACTTAGAATCAGAATGAGATTAATAGATTTTTCACATCAAATCTATGCATGAAGTTGTTGGTCATTGTATATTAATGATGTTTTCGTAAATATTATTTTTTAGAGGTTTCAAAAAATAAAGTGCGCCTGAATTCTATTCTTGAAAAAAGAAGTTAAGACTAGAAGAAGAAAAAAGAACCTTTGACAAGAATTTGAGGCTATCAAGCTCCATCTAATAGCTTCATCTAGTAATAGAGAAGTTAACCTGAGACCTATGATGATAATTAATTAATAAACATTTGAGTGCCAGAAAGATTTAGGGTGAAATTCTTTTAACTGGATTGAAAGACTTTAGAGGACCTATAGATTCATAAGTTTTGCACAATAAACAAATCTCAATGGGTTGAATAGTGAATTATTTGTATGAATTCCAACATCTAGGGCACCATAACACTAGTTTTTCTTTAATTATTGCAAAAGACATAAGCATAATCTAAATATAGTTATAAATATTCCCATTAAACTGCCATCCAAAATAGTGATCGCAAGACTGAATTATTGCATAAATTATAATTCTCCATCACCATAGGACTCAACCCCAAGCTAGTTGGATTCAATATTTGACACCAAACGCTTTATATCTAACTAAAAAAATGTAATTTTGACAACATTAGTCACCCACCAATAAACTGTAGAATTCACTCATTTCATTTTTGAATTTTGGACCAAACATCATTAATATTTAGGCATAGTTAAGCGAACAGGGTTTTGAATTTTGTAGCAAATTCATTCACAAAACTTCATGCTAACATAAAAATAGTAATGGGTGCTCTGACTCAATGGAGTAAGGAAACATCTGATAACATTTTTCAACGTATCTCTACCTTAGAAAATGTCATTAAGTTTAAGAAATGCAGTTGAAAATTCACCCTCACAGAGGCTAACAATGCTGCACATAGATAGGGATAGAAACACAAAAAAAAAAAATACTCTTATGTTAAATGGAGGAGAAAAGGCTGAATATTTTTAGTATCCACAATGACCAAGGTATGTCAACAACTCAGAACAAAGAAGATGAGGCAGTTAATTTCTTCAAGAACAATTTAGGGAGACAGATAGATTAATAGACTTTGATATGCTGTAACTCATCCCCACTATTGTAACACAAGAATAGAATGAGGATCTCACACGATTGACTAGCATAGAAGAAATCAAAAGAGCATATTTTGACTTAAATTGAGACAACACTAGTAGGGAAGATGGTTTTTTTAGTTGAGACATTATTGATGATTATGTGAAAAACATGGTAAAAGTTTCTTTTGTGGTCAGGAGATTCCTAGGTTTTTTACTCATATAGACCTAATGCTAATACCAAGAAATCAGGATAAGGACTTGAAAGATTCAACAGACATAACACGTGCTTATGCTTGATACAAACAAAGGAGCGAAAAGGGAAATATTCACCATAGTTCACACGACATTAGAGTAACACGCATAGCATACAAAGGCAAAATAGAAAACATTCAGCTAGATATTTCAGGCAATTACTATATCAAAAATATTATAAATCAACAACAAAAACCCTCAAGATATGTTGTGAGCCCCATGTGACAACATCATTGTAAGTTCCACAAAATTGAAGATAAAGGTCATTCACTAAAATTTCGACTGAACCCAGACGAGAAAAAAACGACAAAGGTATCAAAGAAGAAGATCAAAATCCACAAAATGAGAGAGATCAAAAATAACTTAATTACATGATAATTTAAGTTTGTTCGTCATAAAATATACTTATAAGAAATGTGGTCTTATCAATAAGTGTGTGATATTTTTCATTCCCGAGTAATTATAAAATAATTATATATTTTATACATTAAAAATAGATATAAACTTTTGATAAAATGTGATATCAACTCACATGATTGTGTAACATTATAAACTATATATGTGAACGAAGTAGAAAAAAATACTATTACAGAAACGTCTTTTTCTCCTCAAATTTAAATTTTGATTGTTCACTTTCATCGGTTAGGCGATAAGCCCCTTGACTATTTGGATTGGTACAATCCTATAATCCATCCACCTTTCGACCCCAAAATACCCCTAACATCAATCTTTGAGCTAAAAAAATCTCTCGATATTAACCATTTGGCTCATATTTATTCTTATTTTCAGCCCTCCTAAAGCAAAATTATTAAATATTTATTAATTATGTTGCCTAATTTGATTAGTCCAAAGTTAAATCCTTCTCAAATAAATAATAAAAATCATGTATGATTCATATTTTTACCTGATACACTTAAAATAATATTCAAGAAATTATTTATCACGACCCAAGTTAGTTTCTAGACATGACACTGCGATAAGAATTCCAAGGGACTTCAGCCAAGCCTTTTAACATACATCGTATACATAAGGTAAGTAAAGACATCAATGAAAAGAATAATGTGAAATATAAGTCCTAACATGAAAAACTCGATATATGAGTAATCAAAGTAAATCTCCCAATGGCCGGGACAACATAGACATCACAATCTAACATGCCTCTACTAGTCTAGACAGGGCGTACGACAAACCCTAAACCAATATAAAGAGATAAAAGTCATAAGAAGCATAAGTAAATCTAAAATATTGTGTCCTCGAAGCATGAGGACTCACCAACAAGTGAATGGCAGCAAACTCCGTTATCTAGACACGAGAAGGATGGAAATGATCATCAGACCGTACATTGTGATATAATATAGGCAGAAGTATGTGTTAGTACATAAAAAGTACTAAGTATTTAAGAAGCATGCACAAATGTGAATATGACAACATAATAGGTATGAACATGAGATGCATGACCAACATTCTTTAAAAAATATGAGAGTAAAACTTAAGATCGCATGATATGATCAAAGCATCAATTGAAATACATAAGGAAGATATTGTAGTAAAACATAACTTACTTTGTGGGATATTAACCTTAACCGACATTTAAGGGACCATATGAGCTATAACATGGAATCTGATGTAACTCCCACACCGAGAAGAGAGAGGCTACTTTCCAAGGTAGACTTCATATAAACATAAATATGAGATATATGTGGATCCACTAGCTAGGCCAACTAGGGCACATACGGTGATACGTAGTTTGGAACTAAGGGTTGCTGCTAGGGACTCCCTTACCATGCCACCACCATGTAGTTCTCTTGGAGCTAAGTTAATTCCAATGAAATACATAAATCATAGTTATTAAGAAAGGCAAAATCAACCAATCCTCATCATAAAATACATTATAAGAATAGCTCCTTAAAATCATGATCATAACATAAACATATAGACACTTACCTTTATAAGCATCTAAATCATGATTCAATTCATACTATGACAAAACCTTTCACAAATCATGAATACTTGCTTCAAACATAATTCATATCATAAAACATTCATAAAGATTGAAACAAGCATAATTGAATAATTGGAATCATGTAAAAGCATAATTGAGTTGATCCAATACAATTTCATCAACAAGGGTTAGAAAATAATTCAAAAGAGAGATAATTTAAGGAAACCTTTGGGACTCCATGGATGAATTCCCACATACCTTGATTAAATCAATCAAGAAAAATGCAATTGAATTGGGAGACTTGATCTTAAAGATCCTTGAAACCCTAAACCTTGATTTGGAGAAGAAGTTGATCTTTAGGAGAGAATTTTAGAGAGAGAAATATTGCTTAAGATAGTTTGTACAAATGATTTGTGGAATCATAGTAGAAATCCAAGTCTCTGAAGTTGACCCTACGGTTGGGGTCTACGGGTCGTAGAAAATATTATGGGTTGTCAAAGGGGTTCGTGTAATCACACATGAAAAATGGGTCTCTGAATCTCCACCTATGGACATCCCTAGGAATCGTAGGTCCTTCTACAGTCCATAGGAATCCCTCGTCAAACACTTCAATAATTAGCAAAATTTTCAAATTTCAAGGCCCTTCCTATGAGGCCTTCCTACGGCTCGTAGAAGCTCCTACGGTCCATTTTATTGACTTGTTACCAAAGTTCAAAGGCCCAATTCTTGACCAGACTTATGGCTCTTCTAGCAATCCTTTCCTATGGATCACAGAACATTATACGATCCGTAGAAGCCATTCTAACTCGCATCCATACTTAGCCATTTTTGCAACCCTAGTTCCCTTCCTATGTGGCCTTCTTATAGCCTGTAGGACTTTCTACGACCCATAGGTCGACTCATAGGAGCTATCATCAAGTGCATTTCTGCATTATTTTTCCTTGTTCTAGTTTTCCAACTTCCGGGGTCTTATAATTTCTTCCCCTTTAGAACATTCTTTCTTGAATAGGACTCAACTAGCCTAGAAAAAAATATGGAAAAGGACTATCAATCCAATATGAATGCAATGACACCTCAAAATTGCATAAGCCTTGAGATTTTCAAACTCAACATAAAACTTAGCTTTAAATCAACTTCATGGACATGCATGCATATGAAAAGATATGGAAAAGCTTGAATATAGGAATTCATACGAGTGGATCATGAGGAAACTAAATAAATTGACTGAAATGGAGGGAAAGAGATAAGAATAATGTGCCATAATATTGGTCTCGACCTCTGTCACGACCCGACCTGGGGCCTAGTCGTAACATGGCGATTGAAACCCCGAATAGGCTCCAACCAAGCCTCTTGTATATATCATAAGAATACATAAGGTAAAGCAAAGAGGAAACATCATAAGAGAGTGTGAATGATGAATAGAAATTGAAGAACATCACATGACAATATAAACTCAAAATATTTGTCCAACTAGATGCCTCTACTCATGAATATGGGTGGGAGCTAAGACATGTCCCTAGCTCACCCTCAATATGAAATATAAAAAAGTCTTTGAAAACAATAACTAACTCAATAACTAGTCCTCGATAAATAAGGACTCACCGCAAACACCGCTTGATAGGAAAGCTTAACTAGCCACGTAGATTAGTATGATCTTCAACCTCAACCCCTACATTATGAGACAATGTAGGAAAAAAGTATGCATTAGTACATTGGAATGTACTAAGTATGAGGGTGTGACATGCAACGTAAATCATGGAATGCAATGGTCAAGTAAATCACATGATAAGATGAGGTAAATAAAGACATGAGAAAATCATATTGACCAAATCATTTAAAAAAGAATAATTTAAAATCATAGCATACATAAGAGATCATACATATGTGGGATAGAAACCGTATCCGATAATAAAACCATGTGAGCTATAACATGAAATCCCGTTGTCTCCCTATACAACGAAGAAAAAGGGGAATCTACATGCCAAGGTAGACTCTACATGCCTAAGTGGATCCACTAAGCGGTTATGTGAATCAGATACTCACCCCTAGTTCTTAGACTCGGGTACTTACCTTCAAGCCTTGATATTTCGGGTACTAACCTCTTAGAGATTTGGGTATTTTCCTCTAATACCTTTGTTCCTATGATGGCACATAGTTCAAAAGACATGAGGTTGCTACTAGGGCTTTTGGTAGGGCCCACACCTCAAGTCCACTCGGTGCTAAGTCAAATCCCACAAAATACATGCATAACATAGAAATCGTAATGATATATATCATAGTCATGATCATAGGTTTAAAATCATAGAGTAGCTCATTTTTATAGCATACTTGTCATGTGAGAATTTTCCTTTCATCATTACAATCGTATTTACATAATTCATATCGTTAGGCCTTAGGTCACCACATAGGGCCCTAAGTCACCTTTTTAGGCCTTAGGTCACCACATAGGACCCTAAGTCACCTTACTTCATAACTTGCATGAAAAGCATCCTTCCAAACATACTTATAGTCCATGATCATAATTAAAATACATAATCATAATTCATACATGGAAATTCAGATCATAACTTACACTTGAAATTAGGGTAAGACATGAATGCATGATCAATTGACTTGAAAATCAAGAAATTGACTTGAAAAGATGCATGATCATAAACTTTATATCAGCCCATACAAAATTCATATAGATAATATCCTTTGGAAGTATATTTGAAAATACTCATATTTTACATCATGAATCCTAGAGATCAAAATAGGAGAATTCATGGAAAAACTCTTCAATTTAATGCAATAACCATCAATTTATATCAAAATAGACTCATGATCATACTTTGAATCATAACTCATGCAATAAGAATAGAGATCATAAAACCCATAAAATACCATACTTTAATTTGATAGAAAACTTGAAAAACTAATTGGGCTTCATGGATGAAAGGATCCATGAATCAATACCCACATACCTTAAGTGAGAACACCAAATAATTTGAAAGAACTAGAGAGTTTTGATGGAGAGCTTGAGTGAATTTACTTGAAGTCTTTAATGGAGCCCTTGGGAGTCTTTTGTAGAGAGAGAAATATATGAGTAGGTGAATTGTAGAAGAATGAATAGAGTTAGAGGTTTAGGTCAATTTATAGAGTTGAATTAGGTCCTAAAAATGTCTAGGTTCATTAGCTAACAATTAGGGAAAAGTCTAAAGGGCTCTTGCTAAAAACTAAATTCGGCCAGAAAAACCCTCGCCATATCCGCGATGCGAAGGCAAGCAAGTCCGCGGTGCGGACTTATCGCGCTCCTTACTGGTTTGCGCAGTTCCTTAAAAAATCTATCTTTCAATCTACGGGTCCTAAAAATCCATAGAAACTATTTTCCTTTAAGTTTTGACCCCCTGATCGATATTCCAAACTCGGATTTTCTAAAAAGATTAAGGATAATACATTACATAAGCGGCCTATTTCCAAGGCATTCTTAAGTCACTTATGAGAATTTTGAGGGATATTACAGCCTTCCATGTAGCACCTTCAACCTCTTGGTTCTTTCATAGCATCTTCACAGATGCAACTTCCTTATTCCTTAATTTTCTTACTTGCCAGTCTAGAATCTCAACCGGAACCTCCTAATAAGATGAACTCTCTGTTACTCCCACACTCTCCAAAGGCACAATAGACATAGTATCACCAATGCATTTCTTCAACAAAGATACATGAAATACTGAATGTACCAATGTTATGTAACATCCCTCAAAAATGATTACAAGTACCTTAAGAATCCCTTGGGAATAGGCCGCTCAAGTAATGCATCATCCTTAATATTTTTGGAAAAATCCGAGTTTGGAATATCGATCAGGGGGTCAAAAACTGCAGGAAAATAGTTTCGATGGATTTTTAGGACCCGTATATCAAAAGATAGATTTTCGAAGAAATTCACGAAGCAGTAGGGTCCGCGACAGGTCCGCATCGCGGACTTGGGAGGGTTTTCTGGCCTGGTTGAGTTTTTTTAAAGGGCGTTTTAGAACTTTTCTAAATTATAAGTCATGAACCTAGACGTTTTTGGGACCTAATCCAACTCTATAAATTGACCTAAACCTCTAATTCTATTCATTTTTCTATAATTCATCTATCAAATATTTCTCTCTCTAAAAAAAGGCTCTCAAGGGTTTCCATTGAAGAATTCAAGTAAATTCACTCAAGCTCTCCATCAAAACTCTCAAGTTCTTCCAAATTAATTGGTGTTCTCACTTAAGTTATATGGGTATTGATTCATAGGTTCTTTCATCAATGAAGCCCAATTAATTTCTCAAGGTTTTCTATCAAATTAATATATGGTATTTTATGGGTTTTATGATCTCTATTCCTATTGCATGAATTATGATTCAAAGTATGATCATGAGTCTATTTTGATATAAATTGATGCTTATTGCATTGAATTGAAGAGTTTTCCCATGAATTCTCTTATTTTAATCTGTAGGGTTCATGATGTAAAATGTGAGTATTTTCAAATATACTTCCAAAGAATATTATCTATATGAATTTTATATGGGCTGATATAAAGTTTATGATCATGCATCTTTTCAAGTCAATTTCATAATTTTCAAGTCAATTGATCATGCATTCATGTCTTACCCTAATTTCAAGTATAAGTTATGATCTGAATTTCCATGTATGGATTATGATTATGTATTTTAATTATGATCATGGACTATACGTATGTTTCGAAGGATGATTTTCATGCAAGTTATGAAGTAAGGTGACTTAGGGCCCTATGTGGTGACCTAAGGCCAAATGATATGAACTATGTATGTATGATTGGTAATGTCGAAGGACAATACCCCCATTGCACTTATGTTATGAAAATGAGCTACTCTATAATTTTTAAATCTATGATCATGACTATGATATATGTCAACTATGACTTCCATGCTATATATATTCCGTGGAATTTGAATTAGCACCGAGGGAACTTGAGGTGAGGGCCCTACCAAAGTTCTAGTAGCAACCTCATGTCTCTTGAACTACGTGCCATCATAGGAACAAAGGGATTAGAGGTGAATACCCAAAATCTCTAAGAGGTGAGTACCCGAGTCTAAGAACTTGGGGTGAGTAGCCGGTTCACACGACCGCTTAGTGGATCCACTTAGGCATATAAGAGTCTCCCCCTTTCCTCTGATGTAGGGGCAACATTGGGATTCCATGTTATAGCTCGCATGATCTTATTGTCGGTTATGGTTCCTATCCCACATATGTATGATCTCTTAAGTAAGTTATGATTTTGAATTTATGCTTTTAAATACTTTGGTCAATATAATTTTCTCATGACTTTACGTATTCCATCTTGTCATGTGATTTACTTGACCTTTGCATTTCATGATTTACGTTCCATGTCACACCCTCATACTTAGTACATTCCAACGTACTAATGCATATGTTTTTCCTACATTGTCTCATAATATAGGGGTTGAGGTTGAAGATCATATTCATCTACGTGGCTAGTTAAGCTTTTCTATCCGGTGGAGTTTCTGGTGAGTCATCATTTATCGGGGACTAGTCATCGAGTTGGTTATTATTTTAAAGACTTTTGTTATGTTTCATATTGAGGGTGACCTAGGGACATGTCGTAGCCCCCCGCCCATACTCATGTGTAGAGGCATCTAGTTGGACAAATATTTCGAGTCTATGTTGTCATGTGACATTCTTTATTTACTATGCATGGTTAAGACTTTCTAATGATGTTTCTGCTTTTACTTTATCTTATGTATGCTTATGATATATACAAAAGGCTTGGTTGGAGCCCTTCAGGGTTTCGATCATCATATTATAACTAGGCCCTAGGTCGGGTCGTGAAAACTGCATGATAAGATAATGAAAGAAGTGAAGTTTCTTCCTAAAATGCCTTATAGCCTCTTATTCATAGATGCGGTTCACTTCACACCCATGAATAAGATGCTACTTGACGCAGCATGTTAGACTCCCTAGGACACCATAAACCTTGTACTCTGATACCAAGTTTTTCACGACCCAAGCTAGATCCTAAATGTGATACGAAGATTAGAATCCCGAGGGAATCTAGCCTTGCCTCTTAGAATATATCTCATACATAAGGTAAGTAAATACATCACTGAAAATGCAATTTATATGAGTCAAAGTAAATCTCTAAATAAATGGGACAACATAGATATCAAAATCTAACATGACTTTACTAGTATAGACGGAGCGTAAGACAAGCCCTAGCTCACCAACAAAAAAAGATAAAACTCATAAGAAGCATAAGAAAACCTCAAATGTCGTATCATCAAAGCATGAGGACTCACCAACAAGTGGATGGTAGAAAACTTTGATATATAGATACGAGCGGGATGAAAATTATTCTTGAAGCCTATATGAAATATGAATTTGAAACATGATAAGTATGAAGTATGCATAAACGTGTCTATGAAACATGATAAGTATGAACATGAAAAGTATGACCAATATTCTTTCAAACACATGAGACTTAAACATAAAATCACATGATATGGTCTAAGCATCAATTGAAAATACATAAGGAAGAGCTTGTAGTAAAACATAACTTACTTTCTGGGATATTAACCATAACCGGCATTTAAGACTATGTGAGCTATAATATGGAATTCGATCTAACTCTCACACCGAAAAGAGAGAGTCTATTTACCAAGGTAGACTCTATATAAATATAAACATGAGCTATATATGTATCCACTAGCTAGGCGAACAAAGCCACCTATGGTGGCATGTAGTTTGGAACTAAGGTTTGCTACTAGAAACTCCCTTACCAAGCCCCCACCACATAGTTCTCTCAGTGCTAAATTAATCACAACAAAATACATAAATCATAGTTATTAGGAAAGGAAAAATCAACCAATCCTCATCATAAAATACATAATAAGAATATCTCCTTGAAAATCATGATCATAACATAAACATATAGACACTTACCTTTTCAAGCATCTAAATTATGATTCCTTTCATATTGTGAGAAAACCTTCCACAATTCAGGGATACTTGCTTGAAAACATGCTTGAAAAATAATTCATATCATAAAAAATTTGTAGATCCTTCATGAAGTTCATATTCATAGTCCATAATTAATAAATTGAAAATCATAGCATAAACCTTTCGTCAACTAGGGTTAGAAAATAATTCAAAAGAGATATAATTTGAGGAAACCTTTGGGACTCCATGGATGAAAGGGATCCATTGATGAATTTCCACATACCTTGATTAAATCAAGCACAAGGAAAATGCAATTTAATTGGGAGACTTGATCTTGAAGATCCTTGTAACCCTAGATCTTGACTTAGGGAAGAAGTTGATGTTTGGGAGAGAATTCTATAGAGAGAAATATTGCATGAGATTGCTTGAGAGTGAATGAATTGAATTTGAATAGTTTAGGTAGTAATAGGTTTAGAAAATAGGGTCAAAATGATGTAATTTAGGTGTACATAGATGGAAAATACCAAAATACCCTTTACTAAATCAGTCTAGAATGACCTTTGAGTGGTGACCTATGGATCGTAGGCCACTCTACGAGTCGTACAAATGACTCACAGAATCAGAGTAGAAATCCAAGTCTCTAAAGTTTACCATACAGGTCATAGAAAATGTTATGGGTTGTCAAAGGGGTTCGTGTAATCAGACATGAAAAATGGGTCTCTGAATCTCCACCTATGGGCATCCCTACAGATAGTAGGTCCTTCTACAGTCCATAGGAACCCCTCGTCAAATACTTCAACACTTAGCCAAATTTTTAGAGCTCACGGCCCATCCCACGAGGCCTTTCTAAGGCTCGTAACAACTTCTATGGTCCGTCTTATTGACTCGTAATCAAAGTTCAGAGGCCCAATTCTGGATCAGACTTATAACTCTTCCTATGGATTGTAGAACTTTATACAGTCTGTAGAAGCCATCCATAACTTGCATCCATACTTAGCCATTTTTCCAACCATCAGTGTCATTCATACGAGGCCTTTCTACGGTCCGTAGGACTTCTTATGACCTATAGGTCGACTCGTAGGAACTGGCACCAAGTGCATTTCGGTAACATTTTTTCTTATTTCGCCTTCCCAACTTCCGGGGTCTTACATTATTAATTTCATGATATCTTCCTATTGGTCTATTTTAAATCAATCCCCAATTTACTATAACCCAACTTATAACTGGGGATCCAACTAAAATCTTTAATTATCCCTTCTGATTGTCCATCTAAAATTATATTATTATTTTTTATTAATATAAAATTTTCTATCAATTATACAATCATTTTGTACCTTCCCTCTTTTTTATTCTTGTTTTATGATGCAGATGCAAGAGTTAATGATCATCAACAGACACTCCGTTGAAGATCATACTACTCTAGTTTTTGGTGAGACCTACTTGAATTCAGAGGAACTCTTTATAGTTTATTCTTTATTATTAGTAGTTCTTTGAGGTACACATGGGCCTGTCCCAACACCTATTCATAGTCATTTAGAGGCTTCATAGATAAAGTAGAGGGTTATTTCAGAGTTTATGTTTAAACATTGATTCTTTTTCATAAATTCAGAGTATTTATAGACTATTATTTAAGAGTGATGTTTATGCTTTAAATTGCCCATTTGAGTTAGTTTTCCCATTTGAGTTGATTCTTTCACATAGTATTCAGCTAGGCCAAGGGTTCGCTTAGAGTTAGCAATGGTTTTTGAGTACCGACCACGCCTAGGGTGTAGACTTGAGGAGTGACAAACTTGGTATCAGAGCAAGGTTTAAGAGTCCTAAAATGCCTATGAAGTAGTGTCTAGTAGGGTACTTTTTATCAGTTTGAAGCATGTCACATCTATAATAGGGAGGCCACAGGACATTAGGAAGTATCACCCTTCTTTCATACTTTAAATTTGTGCGATAGAATTTAACTCTATAAAAGTTCCTTCTAACTCGTGCATTTACACATTTTAAAATCATGCCTCAAAAATGCACCGCTAATCAAAGGAATGCCTTTATCACTAGGATTCCACTGACTACTATGCCTTCACTATCGAAAATGCAGACAAGGAATGGAGCTCAAGTAACTGAGCAAGGAAACACAAATGGAACTCAAGAGGTCCATAGACACCTGCTATTAAGTCTTCTCCTACTTTTAAGGGAGAATTCAAAGGAGTGATAACTATGCTCACTCAGTTGATGGTTGCCTAGTCGGGCCATTAAAGTACTCCAATCACTAGTTGTATCCCCCAAGAGTCTTCATCTCCTACAAGGATCGGAGATTTCCTGATGATGAACCCTCCACTATTTATAGGGTCCAAGGTAGAAGAGGATCCTCAGATGTTCTTTGATGAGATGTGAAAGATCTTGAAAGCTATGTATGCTATTGAGATCGAGGGAGATGAGCTTATTTCTTATCAGCTCAAGGATGTAGTAAATATTAGGTACAATTAGTGGGAATAGAGTCATGGTGAGGATTCTAAGACAGTTATTTAGAATGAGCTCAAGAGTGAATTTTTGGACAATTTCTTTCCCTAAGAGCTAAGGGAGGCGAAGGTGGAAGAGTTTGTGAATTTAAAGCTAGAGGGGTTGATAGTGAAGGAGTATAGTCTTAAGTTCATTCAGTTGTCCAAATATTAGGTCTAAGATGAAGACGTTTGTCTCTATCTTAGGAAAATATGTGAAAAAGGAGTGTAAGGCCACTTTGTTGATCTTAGACATGGACATTTTTAGGCTCATGGTTTATATACAACTAGTTATGGAGGACACGAAGATGGGTAGGGAGGAGCATCAGAATAAGAAATCAAAGTCATTGAGACATGAGCCTAACCACCAGAAGAGTGGTAATGGAAACCAATGGAAATCGATCATTCTCCTAGAAGAGGTCTTCTATCTATGCACCATCATCAACAAGTGCACCAATGCCTAATAACATGAATGATTAGAGTAGTAGTTTCTACAAGTGTGGTTAGATGGGCCACTTTCAGAGAGATTGTCTGATGAGGTGACAAGGTGATGGGACAATAACGCCCAGTCTTGAACTATCAGATAGAGCTCCCAAAGGGATACTACTTCAGGGACAAGCGGAGGTTCAAAATGTCTATATGCCATGGAAATTCACCAAGATCAGGAGAACTCGCCAGATATTGTCACTGGTATGCTTAAAGTCTTTTCTTTCTATGTTTATGCCTTATTTGATCCAGGTGCAAATTTATCCTTTGTGTCTCCTTATATTGTCGTGAAGTTTGGAATCCATCCCGAACATCTTCTAGAGCCTTTCAGTGTTTTCACTCCTAGTTGTGAGCCCATTCTTGCTAAAAAAGTCTCTAGGGATTGTACAATTTCCATCTATCATAAATAAACCACAACCGACTTAGTTGAGTTGGATATCATGCATTTCAATGTCATTCTAGGCATAGATTGACTTTATTCTTGTTATACCTCAACCGATTGTAGAACTTGAGTTGTCAAATTTATGTTTCCAAATGAGCCAGTTATAGAGTGGAAGGGTAGTCTAGCAGTTCCTAAGGGTCAATTTATTTCATATCTTATGGCCAAAAAGTTAGTATTCAAGGGGTGTATCTACCACATAGTTCAAGTTAGACATTCTTGTGTGGAGACACCAGTCTTTTTGTCAGTTTCAGTCATAAATGAGTTTCCAAAAGTCTTTCCAGATGATCGACCCGGAGTCCCTCCTTGTAGGGAGTTATATGCTAAGCTTTTGAAGTGTGGGTTTTGTCTTGCATATGTGGTGTTCTTAGGCTACATTATCTCTGGTAAAGGTATCAGAGTGGATTTTCAAAAGATAGAAATAGTAAAAAACTGGCCCAGACCCACATCCCCGACTGACATAAGGAGTTTCTTGGGTTTGGATGGTTACTAAAGAAGGTTTGTAGAGGGAGTATCATCCATATTATCTCCATTGACTAAGTTGACCTAGAATAATACTAAGTTTCAATGGTTGGAATCTTGTGAGAAGAGTTTTTAGGAATTGAAAACCAGATTGACTATTGTCCTAGTGTTTTCCCTACCCAAGGGAAAAATGGTTTTATTATTTACTGTGACACTTCTAGAGTGGGACTCGGTTGTGTATTGATACAGAAAGGTAAATTCATAGCTTATACACCTCGAGACAACTTAAAATCTATGAGAGGAATTACCCAAATCATGATCTCGAATTGGAAACAGTGATAATTTCCCTTAAGATATGGCGTCAGTATCTCTACTTTCATTTATATGGATGTGTTTACTAATCATAAGAGTCTTCAGTATGTCTGCAGTCAAAAAGAGTTGAACCTGAGGATGAAGAGATAGCTTGAGTTACTCAAGGACTACGATATGATTATTCTCTACCATTCAAGTAAAACTAGTGTTGTTGTTGATGCTCTTAGCAGGTTATCCATGGGGAGTACTGCTCGTGTTGAAGAAGAAAAGAAATATTTGGCTAAGGAAGTACGTAGGCTTGCAAGTTTAGGAGTTCTCCTTCTGGCCTCAAATAAAGGCGGTATCACTATTCGAAATAAGGCTGAATTATCTATAACGGTGGAAATGAAGGAAAATCAAGACCAAGACCCCATCCTACTTCAGCGAAAGAAAGATGTTCATAAGCACAAAGTGATGGTTTTTGCACAAGGAGAGATAGTGTGCTGAGATATCAAGATAGATTGTTTGTTCCTAATGTTGATAGACTCTAAGATAGAATAATGGCAGAGGGTCATAGCTCCAAATATTCCATTCATTTGGGCTCTACCAAGATATATCATGACTTGAGAGAAGTCTACGGTGGAGTGGTATGAAAAGAGATATTTCAGACTTTGTTTATAAGTGCCTGAACTATTAACAAATAAAACTTGAACACTAAAGGCCATATGGTATGTCTTGGAATATAGAACTTCGAGAGTGGAAATGGGAGATGATTAATATGGACTTCATTATAGGTTTACCACAATCTCATCAAAAACATGAGTCGATTTGGGTGACTGTAGATCAAATGACTAAATCAGCACACTTCTTATCGGTTAAGACTACCGACTCAGCAAAGGACTACTCCAGATTGTACATTCACAATATAGTCAGACTTTATGGAGTTCCCTTGCCTATTATTTCAGATAGAGGTGCTCATTCCACCGCTCAGATTTGGAAGTCATTTTAGAAAGGTCTAGGTTTGAAGGTGAATCTTAGTACCACATTCCATCTTTAGACAGATGGTCAGCTAGAGTATATGATTCAGACTCTAGAGGACATGTTGAGATCTTGCGTTATTGATGTTAAAGGAAATTAGGATGATCACTTGCATCTTTTAGAGTTTCATACAATAATAGTTATCACTTCAATATTCATATGGCTCCTTATAAGGATATTTATGGGAAGAGATGTAGATCACCAATTAATTGGTTCAAAGTTGGTGAAGCTAAGTTGATAGGTCAAGACTTGGTTCATCAAGCTATGGCGAAAGTAAAGATCATCCAAGAGAGGCTGAAAACTGTGCAAAGTCGCCAAAAGTCCTACATTGATGTTAGGAGAAGAGACAGTGTGGATTTAAAGGTTTCACCCATGAAGGGTGTTATGAAATTTGGGAAGAAGGGAAAGCTCCGTCCCCACTACATTGGACCCCATCAGATTACAAATAGAGTTGGTAATGTAGCTTATGCGTTAGAGTTACCACCAGAGTTAGTGGTTGTTCCTCCAATGTTTCACATTTCCATGCTTAAGAAGTGTTTAAAAGATCCTTCGCTCATTGTTCGTATATAAAGCATTGGTGTGAAAGATAGCTTGTCTTATGAGAAGATTCCATTCAGATTCTTGATTGTCAGGTTCTCAAGTTCAGACTAAAGAGGTTGCATCAGTCAGAGTGTTATGCAGAAATCAGTTTGGTGAAGACCCTACATGGGAAGCAGAAGGGAAATGAAAAAAACATACCCTCATTTATTCATTCCTCCTAGTGTTGATGTTGAATGTAATATTCCTTTTTTCATATGAGAATTTGTGTCTATTAGAGTGTTTGTGTCACGACCCAACCCCATAGTCCATGATGGGTGCCCAAATTGGGATGCGTATATCCCTGTTATCTATGAGTAAATATGTCCCCTGTTTGAGTTATAGCACATCAACAGGCAAGATAACATATAAGCCAGCGAGGCTTATCATAGGCACCACAGTACATACATGCATATACAATCCATACACAACCAACATACATGTACGCAGACCTCTAAGAGTAAGAACAATAAAATAAGGTAGGATAGAGCCTCCACCGTACCCGTGAACAAATAAATATATACATCGAGGGTCAATACTAAAACTAGGCTCCGGCACAATGGAGTGCTTCTGAACTGCTGAGTGGAACTCCTACGCTGACGGATCCCCAAAGTGTGTATCTGTACCTGTGGGCATGAACGCAGCCCCCTCCCTCTCCCTCCCCCTCCCCTAAGAAAGGGGGGTCAGTACGACATATGTACTGAGTATGTAAAGCATAGACATCATAAGGAAATTACAGTTGGCATAGGAATACAGGGGGCAAGTATAACATTTAACCATTTACCGTACTCACATCGTATAAAAGAAAGTCATATATATTACCATCACGTATTATGCCTAGCCCGTTAGGGGACTCAGTGTATCATCTACATCATTCTATCATAATAAGCACATATATATTATTAGCTCTATGGAACGTACAACCCAATCTATGTATATAGTAAGTACATGCCAAGGAATGTACGGCCCGATCCATACATCATATAATAATGTTGAGGAATAACGGCCCGATACACATATCATATAGTAATGCCGAGGAACATTCGGTCTGATCCATGTATCATATAGTAATGTCGAGAAATGTTCGATCTAATCCATGTATCATATAGTAATGCCAAGGAACGTTCGGTCCGATCCACATATTATATAGTAATGCCGAAGAACGTTTGGTCTGATCCACATATCATATAGTAATGCCGAGGAACGTTTCATTCAATCCATATTATCATATTATATCATTGCATACATATACCGTACCCGACCCTTTATGGGACTCGGTGTTATCATATTATCATATACTGTATCCAGCCCTTTATAGGACTCGGTGTCATAATCATCATATACCGTACCCGGTTCTTTATGGAACTCTGTGTCATAATTATCATATACCTTACCCGGCCCTTTATGGGACTCGATGTCATAATCATCATATACCATACCCGGACCTTTATGGGACTCGGTGTCATAATCATCATATACCGTACCCGGCCCTTTATGGGACTCGGTGAAAGATGTATTACAGTATACACGAATAAAGTAGTGAGTAACCATATACAATCTAAATCATTATCAGAGACTCGACAATGTAAGAAGATTAAGCTATCGTCCGAGGACTAGAATAGTAGTGTAGCCATCTCGAGTGCCTTCTAAATGTCATTGAGGCCTATATCACTTAGGACTGCGGGGACCTTATAAATGGACTAAAGTAATACTAATAGTTCATAGAATCAGGGATACCCATCGTCACATAGTCCTTAGGACCAGGACCTTGTGTATTTAGCACTTCTCAACCTATGGAGTTTCAAGGAAAGTAGTTCAACTTACTACAAGAGTTTGACATTCAGAAGTGAATAAGAGATACGGTTTACATTTAGGACTTAAAAGTGGAGTTACCTAGAGCCTGTATCACATTTTACTTATAATTAGGACATGCCAAAGGAAGAGAAAGAATAAGCTTTACCTAGTCTCTACTTTTCCTCAAGGAGTCATCATTACATATATCATACCCGGCTCATTATGGGCTCGGTATCATAACCTTATTATTTTATTACCTTACCATCATAGCACCATACTTATGTCAAAAACATATCAAGAGGAAAAAAGGGTAGTTCTACGTACTTATGACAAAACATGCCAAGAGAAAGGAGATAACTTCACATACTTACTACTCTCCATCATATAGAAGCACTGAGAGGCAATAACTCAACTAGTATAGGCATTCTACCATCCATAAGTGAATAAGAATTATAAGTCATACTTCGGGTTATATGAATGGAATTATCCCCACATTTCGTATATCAATCACTTAAGGCTAAGACATGCCAAGAGAAAGCTTCACATACATTTTTTGGGATTAATTGTAACCCAGCTCGCCTCGTTATCTCCTTGACCTATTTAACATGAAAGTAATACTAAGATTAATAACCTTTGATTTTCCCATTTCCAACTCTACACCCAAGTAGTCATAGGAACCATTTCCTTATCCATTTTCCTTGACTAGCTTATTACTAGTTCTGAAGTTGCCAAAAATCGGGCAGCATCTCTCCTATAACTTGCCTTATCCAACTACTAATCTTAGCAGCCATATTACCAACAACAACCAGCAGTTATATATATAATCAAATCACCTCAACATTACTCAATACAATTCCAAACAACTATCTCAAAACTACGATACCAAAATAGAGTTTTTAGACTGTATTTCGTAAAACCTTTAATAATACAAAACGGAGGGTCAGGTGGCTTCAACCAATAGTAATCACACCTATTTTACAAAACCTTCCATCCCTGCAACAATCCATCCAACCAGCTGTAACCGCAACACCACAATCACCACACACTACTCGACTTTGATTTAATGCTAGCGACTTCAATTTAGTTTGTTTCTAACGTCAAGCATCCTTATGCAATATTTTAACTTCCAGACTCATTTAAGACATATAATATACCCTATAACAACATAATAAACTTCAATTTGAAAGGGAAAGCCTTACCTTGTCCAAAACTCGCCAAAACTCACCACGGAAGCTCTTCTAGCGCGATTGAAACTTTGTGGCTGTTTATTATCCATTTGGGGATGCTCCAAACCATAAAATAACATTAATAACACCTTCATACCTTCGTGGTATACCCCATATAATTAATTTACGGAACAGAATCAGAGAACTTACCTTTTTCTCCTTCCAAAACCGTAGCTCTTTCTTCTCTCTAGCTTAAATTTCTCTTCTATTCTTTTCTCTAGAATTTTCTTGACTTTTGGAGATAAGAATGAAACTTATAGGATAAATATGACCAATAAAGTCATAAATTATATATATAGGTCACTTTAGGAGGTGACACGTGTCAAGCTCCAAGTGGTGATACATGTCAAGCCCTCATTGGGCCAACACACTCCTTTCCTATAATCACAGGCTGCCACATGGCATGTAGGGGGTACACCACCCTTGCTATAGCTTCTTCCACATGGCACTCTCTCATGATGCCATGTGGTACTCTCTTTTCCCCCTTATGGATTCATAATCTCATCTTACTTTACGAACCTATATAATCCTTGCTACGTAAGGTTGGTATGTACTCTAGTAGCTTAAGTATGTAAGATTTCCAAGTTGGTAGCTTACGTAAATAAGTCGTTTCCTACGACTCATCATTCGATCTCCAACTTCTTCTGGATTCTTATAACTCTATTTCCAATCTTCTCTACTAAGGGGTATCGCATTCTCCCTTCCTTAGAGTTGTTTGGTAGCGTTATAGAACCTTCCAAGGTACAAAAGTACGGGATATAATATCTTGAGAGTGTGAATTCTTGCATTGCATTCATTCCTTGTGTAAATTTTAGCTTGGTCATCATTCGAGAATGATATATCCCAAGGGAGATATTGTATCACCTCAAAATATTCTAACATCGATTAGTCCAGAAGAAATTGAGAAACTTCCTCAAAAGTGTGAACTATGGGTGACACCTACAGACCTTAGATAGTGCTACAAGTCGTAGGTAAGGCTCGCAGCTCACTTCCTGATGAAGAAAAAATTAATTTTTCTTTCAACCCTTCTACGGATGGCTTCTACGGCCTATAGGAGTTCGTGCAGATGGTAGATGGTGTTCGTAGAAGAGATTCAGAGACTCAAAATTTCCAACTGTACAGGACAAAGGGACCCTATGATTCGTAGAAAGTTCTATGGACCGTAGAAGGTCACATAGGTCAAGTCATGTAAGCCCAAACCTTAAGGACCCATTTAGTTCTTTCCACGAAGAGGGTCTATGACCCGTGGAAGGTTCTACGGACCATAGAAGAGGCCTATCAATGCAACCCTTGAAATTTTGGTAAATTTAGTAGCTCAATGTAGATTCTACGAGGGGGCTCCTATGGCATGTAGAAGCTTTTATGAATCATAGGTGGTACTTGTAGATGGCTAGTCAGGTTTTTAATGAAGGGCACATCCATCTTTTTCCACCATTTCCAAGTCAAGGCATGCACATTTTGGGACTAAATTAAGTCCCTTATCAGTAACCTTCTACCCATTCCATGTCATAATCAATTGTAGGACTTAGAGCAACGGTTCAATAGGAGAAAAACTAGGATTTCAAGCGTATTCATCGAGGTCTTCTAGTTTCATCAAGAAGACTGTTCTTCCAATAATATAAGGCTAATGAAAGTGATGTACTGAGTTCTTCCACAAGCCCTACATCTCAATTTTGTCAGTCATAGTTCGATCTTGAGTTTTAACCCGAGTTGTATTAAGTTTTTGAATGAGTTATGATTTCTTTCGTTGACTTATATGTATACGTTTTGAGATTGTGAATATTTCTATAATTCTGATTCTTGAATTTGTTATTCATACTTACTTCCATATGAACCCTGATTGAGTTACTTCATTACTTCCTATTATAGATTGTTTTAGATTGACGGGAGATCATTTTCATGCTATTAGTAAAAGATGAATTCTTGAGGGAAAATAAGTATCCCAAGTGCATTACATTACTTGAATTTATGAAGCTTCACTTTACTAAGTATTATGCTTGATTTTCAAAGCTTGAGTATATTAGAGTATTTTTCATTACCCATATTTTGAACATGAGTTTGACGTAACATGAGTAGAACCAAAAGCATATTGAGTTTTAAGAAAGAATACAGAGTTTGATGAGGAAGGTTTAAGCTAATTAGAGTAAAGTCCAATGAGACTAAATAAGAAGTATTTTGAGAATTTTACTCACATTTATTGTATGAGCATTCTTTCATGATTTTCGGAGTAGTATTGAGCATCGATTCAGGTAAGAGTTCAGACGATTGAAACCCCATAAACTATGTAGCCAGAATAGAATAGAATTGTACTATTATTTTGGGTGACTCCTCACTTCAGTTCATGATAAGGATGCTTATATATATCCATAAGTTGAGTTTGCATCCCTTAACCTTGCAAGATAATGGATGGATCAGGTAATATAAGCAGTATTATATCATCACGAGGCTCATAGTGATGGTTGTTGAGTAGAGAAACTCTCCAAAAAGAGAAAACACTATATTATTTTGAGTTGCATTTATTATCTTATTTTTTTATATAGCTTTGAAGTTTTTGGTTCTACCAATAGCACACGCATGTGTATGTGGTGAACCAAGTAATATAGTGTCTCTTTCGAGTTGGATTATCAAATTCAAAGGACTTTAATTCGACAAATAGATACTTTCAAGTGTAACATAAAATTAATTGTGCTTGTGTAAGAGAGTTAAAAAAGTGGGTTTAAGCTAATGACGTTAAGAAAATTAAAATTAACTAACTAAAGGGCAAATGATTCAGTTTAAAATAAGATTTTCACAGATTGAGAGAAATTTTAGGGTTGTAGCATAAACTAAGTTCAGGCATAATATTTCTTACTTTAGCATTCGATAAGTTATCAAGTCATTGATTCACAAAGTTAAATTTACGATCATGATCTCTCGACCTCTAATTGACTACCACTATTGACATCTTAGCTACATCATTGAGCGATGATAGGCATGAACCATGCTTGGATCATTAAGCTATCATCTTATATAATAACTAAATAAGGCATGTAGATATATTTCTATCCTATATACGAAACATTCTATGTTTTTACCCTAGAATGAACACATTCCTCACATTCCTTGTTCTATCCCTCCATTTGTCTCTCGAGTTCAAGAGTGGATAATAAATGTATCTTAATATTGATCAGGCATTAAAATAATGAAAACTAGAATGCAAGAATAACTTATACAATAACTTGTCTTCAACTAAAGATAATCAATATTATACCATCACTAGTAGCCACAACCCTAGAATAAGGAAAATTAGTCACTCATCGTTTGATTCATCATACAATAATGTTTAATGATCATTCAAGTGTTCAAGAGAATAAAATATTAGAATAATAACCCTAAAGTTTGTCACAAGAGTCGCCCAAGTCGTGTTATGCTTGTTAAAAGACTGAATAATCAAATAAACAATAAAATTTGGCTATTTATAAGGTTAAATAAAAATGTGGACAAATTTGGGCATCGTTCCTTCGCTTCAAGTACAAAAAGTCTTTTCTCTTCATAGAGGTGCTCCCCCTCCATGCATTTTCGAGTTATGCAATCCATCCTTAGCATATTTCAACCTCCATTTTCAGCTTGGCTTCCACTTTATTCCCTTCTTCTTTTTGTTTTTTACAGTACAAACACCTAATCATATTAGTTAGAAGAAACATAATCAATTGACTCTAAAATGAAATAAAACTACGGAATTCTCTCTCAAACTTAGCTAAACATATGGGATAAATTGTGTTTTAGGCTTACAAATACTTCTAAGATTAGTTTTCATCACACTTGCATTCTTTACCTTCAGTCAGTTATTTTCAGTGTTCATGTCAGTGGAGTATTTAGTAAGTGTGTTTCCTTCAGCTATTTTACATGTTGTACATTCATGTACTGATATTTTTTGACACGACATTATTTTATAATGAAGATATTGGTGTTAGAGATTATCAATAGGCGCTCAGTTAAGGATTATCCTACTCCAGCTTTTGGTAAGACCTCCTTGCATTCGGAGGAACTCTTTTCAGTTTATTCTTTCATTATTAGTAATTCTTTGAGGTATCTATGGGCATGTCCAGACACCTATTCATAGTCGTTTAGAGGCTTGAATGGCAGAGTAAAGGGTTATTTCAGTATTTAAGAGTTTATGTTTAAACATTCATTCTTTTTCATAAAATCAGAGTATTTTCAAAATATTATTTAAGAGTGATGTTTTGCTTTAAATTGCCTATTTAAGTTATCTTTTGCATTTAATTTGAATCTTCTGCATAGTATTCAATCAGGACAAGGATTTGCTTGGGTCCAACAATGGTTTTCTAGTGCTAGCCATGCCTAGGGTGTAGACTAGAGGCATGAAAACTCTATTGTATTACATACCATATATTCCATGTACTAACATCTTTTGATGTTGCATCATTTTATGATGCAGACGCAGGTATTTAAGATCTCAACAGGTGCTCCATTGAGATCACATTTCCTCAGCTTTTGGTGAGACCTCCTTGCTTTTAAGGACTCTATTTACTCATGTTCATTCAGTATTAGTAATTTCTTTTGAGGTAGCCATGCGGTTTGTCCCGATACCTAGCCATAGTATTAGAGACTTCATAGATAGAGTTGAGTTAGTCGAGTCTTTTAAAAATTATGTTTTAAACATTATTTCCATTATATTCAGAGTTATTTTCAGATAGTGCATGAGTTTTACTTAAAGTATTTAAAATGCTCATGTTTGAAAGTTTCTGCATTTGAGTGTAGTCTTTTGCTTAGTTGTTAGAAAGGTGAAGGGTTCGCTTAAGACCAGTTATGGTTTCCAAGTGTCATCTATGCCTAGGTTGTAGACTCGGGCATGACAAAGTTGGTATCAGAGCACAAAGTTGAAGAGTTCTAGGATGTCTATGAAGCCGTGTCTAATAGAGTTTTTCTTATTGGTATGAAGCGCGCCACATCTACAATAGGGAGGCTATTGGACATTAGGAAGAGTCACCCTTCTTTAATACTCCAAATTAGTGAGATAGAGTTTAACTCTATAAAAGTTTCTCCTAACTCATGTGTTCACGCATTTTTAGATCATGCCTTCAAAATGTACCAACATTCAAAAGAGTGCCAGAACCAAGATCTTAGTAAATACTATGCCTCCACCTTCAAGGTTGTAGACTAAGAATAGAGCTTATCTATCAAATTAGGAAAATGATATTGGGATTCAAGAGGTGCCTTCTAGCACTACAGAGGTTTCATAAATACCACAGAGGTTCCATAAACACAAGCTCCTCAGCCTTTCTTCACTTCAGAGGCTAATTTTAGGGGAGCCATTATGATTCTCACTCAATTGATGGCTACTTAATCAGGCTGTCAGGGCGCCGCTTTACTAACTCTAGTCTTTAAGAGTCATCAGCTGTGATTAGGATCAGGGACTTCTTGAGGATGAATCCACCAGTGTTCATTGAGTTCAAAGTAGAGGAGAATCCTCAGAATTTCATTGATGAGATATGATAGATACTTAAGGCTATGCATGCTACCAAGAGCAAAAGAGGTAAACTTATTTCCTATAAACTCAAGGATATAGCTAATATTTGGTACAATCAGTGGGAGGAGTTTCATGATGAGGATGCTAAGCCAGCAGTGTGGGAGATTTTGAATAAGAATTTTTGGACCACTTTTTTCCCCAAGAGCTAAGGGAGGTGAAGGTGGAAGAGTTTGTGAACTTAAAGAAGGAAGATTGATAGTGAAAGAGTATAGTCTCAAGTTCATTTACCTATCAAGGCATGCTTCAGATATGGTTCTAGATGTAAGGCCCAATATAAGAAATTTTATCTCTGGATGGGCAAACATGTGAAATAGAACTGCAAAGTAACACTTCTGATTTCCAATATGGATATTTCTAGGCTCATGGTGTATGCTCAGTAAGTTAAGAAAGATAAGAAAAAAGATAGAGAGGAATAATAGAATAAGAGGGAAAAGTCAGCGGGATATGAGCCCAGTTAGCAGAGAAATAGAAATGGCAAGCGATCATTCTTTCAAAAGAGGTCTTCTAGTCATGCACCATCATCAGAAGTGCACCATCATTGAGTAATATAAATGATCATAGGTACTAGGGTAATCAGAATTTCATAGCTCAGAGTTCTCAGATGCAAGGTAGTGTGGCACTAGCACAAGGTTCTTTTCAAAAAGCGCCCTATGGTAAGTGTGGTAGACTCCATCTATGGGAGTTTTATGATGGCACAAGTGGCTGCTATAAGTGTGGTTAGATGGGTCACGTTTTGAAAGACTGCCCAATTGAGAGGCAAAGTGTTGAGGGTAATAAGGCCTTGTCATTGGCAGCAGCACATGCAAGGTTTCCCAAAAAGGTGCTACTTCAAGAGCAGGCAGAGGTTCAAACCATCTGTATGCTTTAGTTAGTCACCAAGATCAGGAGAACTCACCACATGTCATCACTAGTATGCTTAAAAAGATTCCCTTGATGTTTATGTCTTACTTGATCCAGGTGCAAACTTATATTTTGTGAGTCCTTATTTATCTATGAAGTTTGGGATTGATCCCAAATGCCTTCTAGAGTCCTTCAGTATTTCTAGTCCAGTTAGTGACTCTATTCTTGCTAAGACTTTATTAAGATTGCACTGTCTCAATCTATCATAAAGACACCATAATTGACTTAGTCAAGTTAAACATGGAGGATTTTGATGTCATTCTAGGCATGGATTGGCTTCATGGTTGTTATACCTCCATTGATTGTACAACTTGAGTAGTCAAGTTTCAGTTTCCTAATGAGCTGGCCATAGAATGAAAGGGTAGTCCAACAGTGCCTAAGGGTCATTTTATCTCATACCTTAAGGCCAAAAAGTTTGTTTCCAAGGGGTGTATCTATCACATTGTCTGAGTTAGAGACTCTAGTGTTGAGACACCATCCTTTCAGTTAGTTCATGTTGTGAATGATTTTCTGAAAGTCCTCTCTGATGATCTACCTAAAGTCCCGCCCATAGAGAAGATAGATTTGGGGATAGATGTCCTTCTTGATATGCAACCTACCTCCATTCCTCCATATAGAATGGCACTCGCCAAGTTGAAAGAGTTAAAAATAATAATTGAAAGATCTCTTTGATAAAGGCTTCATCAGACCGAGTGTCTCACCTTGGGGCTCTCATATCCTATACATACAAAAGAAAGATGGTTCCTAGGAATGTGTATCGACTATCATCATTTAAACAGGATCACCATAAAGAACAAGTACCTACTTCCCAGAATCGATGAGTTGTTCAACCAACTTCAAGGTGATACTTGTTTCTCGAAAATAGACCTCATATTCGGCTATTATCAGTTGAAAGTGAGAGAAAGTGTCATCCTGAAGACAACTTACAGAACCCGTTATGGTGATTATGAGTTCCTCTTTTATGTGTTTTGGATTAACTAATACTCCTATAACATTCAGAGATCTCAGGAATAGAGTATTTAAGTAGTATTTGGATATGTTCGTTATTGTGTTCAATGATGACATATTGATCTGCCAGAAACGAGGAGGATTATGCCAATCATCTCCAAATTATTCTCTAGACTCTCAAATATCGAGAGTTAGATGCTAAGTTTTCAAAGTATGAGTTTTAGCTAGCATCCGTGACATTTTTAGGCCACATGAAGAAGGTATTAGAGTTGATTCACAAGAGATAGAGGTAGTAAAGAATTGGCCCAAACTCATATCCCCAACCAACATAAGGAGTTTCTTGGGTTTGGCTGGTTACTATAGAAGGTTTGTGGAAGGATTCTTGTCTATTTCATCTCCATTGACTAGTTGACCCAGAAGAAGACAAAGTTCCAATGGTTTGAAGCTCGTAAGAAAAGCTTTCAAGAATTGAAAACCAGATTGACTATTGCCCAGTGTTGACTCTTCTAGAGGGAACGAATTATTTTGTTTTTTTATTGCAATGCATCCATATTTGAGCTTGGTTATGTTCTGATATAGTAAGGTAAGGTTATAGCTTATGTCTCTGGACAGCTGAAAATCCATGAGAGGAATTTCCTGACTCATGATCTCGAGTTGGCAACAGTGGTATTTGTTTTGAATATATGGCGTCATTATCTTTGTGCCATGCTTGTGGATGTGTTCACTTACCACAAGAGTCTCCAGTATGTCTTCAATTAGAAAGAGCAAAACCTGAGACAAAGGAAATGACTTAGTTGCTCAAGGACTATAATAAGAGCATTCTCTACCATCTAGTTAAGGCTAATGTGTTGTTGATGCTCTTAGAAGGTTGTCCATGGAGAGTACTGCTCATGTTGAGGAATGAAAGAAAGAATCGGCTAAGGAAATTCATAGACTTACATGTTTGGGAGTTCGCCTTGTAGACTTAGATAAAGGTGGTGTCATTATGCAGAATGGGTTGAATCTTCGCTAGTAGTAGTAAAGGAAAAGCAAGACAAAGACCCCATAACACTTTAGTTTAAGAAAGATGTTTATTAGCACAAGGTTATGGCTTTTGAACAACGGAATATGGTGTGTTGTGGTATCAAAGTAGATTGTATGTCCCGAATATTGATGGTCTCCAAGATAGGGTGATGGTAGAGGCCCATAGTTCTAAGTATTCAATTCATCTAGGTTCTACCAAAATGTACCATGAATTGAGAGAAATCTTCTGGTGGAGTGCTATAAAGACAGAGATATTGCAAATTTTATTTTTAAGTGCCCGAATTGTCAGTAAGTCAAAGTTGAGCACCAAGGGCCATGTGGTGTGGCTAAGAATATAGAACTTCATGAGTGGAAATAGGATATTATCAACATGGATTTCATAATATGCTTACCTAGATCTAGCCGATAACATTATTCAATTTGGGTGATTGTAGATCAGATGAATAAATCAACCCATTTCTTGTTAGTTAAGACTATAGATTTAGCAAAGGATTATGCCAGATTATATATTCACCCATTTCTTGTTAGTTAAGACTATAGATTTAGCAAAGGACTATGCCAGATTATATATTCACAAGATAGTCAGACTTTATGGAATTCCTTTTTCTATCATTTTGATAGAGGCGCTCAGTTCACCACTCAGTTTTGGAAGTTATTTCAGAAAGGTTTGGGTTTGAATGTGAATCATAGTACTGCTTTCTATCCTCAGATAGATGGTAAAGCAGAGCGTATGATCAAACTCTAAAGGACATGTTGAGAATTTGTGTTATTGACTTCAAAGTATATTGGAATGATCATTTACCTCTTATATAGTTTGCATAAAATAATATTTATCACTCGAATATTCAGATGACTCCTTATGAGTCTCTTATGGACAAATATGTAGCTCTCCAATTAGTTGGTTTGAAGTTGATGAAGTTATGTTTATAGGGACACACTTGGTTCATCATGCTATGGAGAAAGTGAACATCATCCAAGAGAGGTTGAAAACCATGCAAAGTCGCCAAAAGTCCTACAATGATGTTACGTGAAGAGATTTGGAGTTTGAGGTGAATGATTAGGTTTACTTAAAGGTTTCACCCATGAAGTATGTCATGATATTTGGGAAGAAAGGGAAGCGCAGTCCTCGTTACATTGGTCCCTACTGAATTTGAAGAGAGTTGGTAATGTAGCTTATGAGTTAGAGCTACTATCAGAGTTAGAGACCGTTATCCAGTGTTTCACATTTCTATGCTGAAGAAGTTCTTGGGAGATCCTTCACTCATTGTTCCTACAAAAAAGCATTGGTGTGAAAGATAGATTTTCCAATGAAGAGTTTTCAGTTTAGATTGTTGGTCGTTAGGTTTGCAAGTTGATGACCAAAGAGGTTGCGCCAGTCAAAGTTTTATGAAGAAATACTTTTGTTGAAGAGGATCATAGGAAGCCGAAGATGATATGAAAGCAATATACCCTCATCTTTTCGTTTCTCCTAGTGTTGATGTTAAAGTAATACTATTTTTCCCACTTTAGATTTTGTTTCAGGTCGTGTGTTGAGTGATTCTGTTTCTGCTTTTGCATTCATGCCTCGTATAATTTCCTTGCTTGATTATCATTCAAGGATGAATGATCCCAAAGGAGAGATATTATAACACCTAAAAAATCCTAACTCAGACCAAATAAGAGAAGCCCTAAAAATGTTAGAAAATTCTACTGAACTGAGAACCACGAGCAGCATCTATAGACCATAGATGGAACCATAGGTTATAGATAAGGCTCGGTGTTCATATTTAGACTTAGTGAAATTTTTCCCCTTTTGAATTTCCACAGACGATGTCTACGGCTCGTGGAATGAATCACAAACCGTAGATAGTGCCCATAGAAAGAATTCAGAGACTTAGAATTTTCCAAGTGTATAGGACGAGTCCTTGTATGAGTCGTAGACACCTTTATAGACCGTAGGTTGATCCGTAGATCAGAGTCCTACAATTCAATTTTCTTCTGACTTTCATGAGCCATTTATATGCCCTATAGAACCATTTACAAACCTTAGAGTTGCCTCATGGAATTAGGTCCTGAGACCCTTCTTTAGTACAATTTCAATGAGCATAGTGCACGAACTGTAAAAGGGTTTATGACCCATAAAAGGGTCTGCAAACCCAAACTTCAGAAACCTCATTTCCAAGCTCTTTCTACGAGAGGGCTTCTACGGCTCGTACAAGTTTCTATGGATCGTAGATGGGCTCCGTAGATGGGCTCCGTAGATGGCCTTCGTCAAATTTTAATTAGGATTAGTTTGGTCTTTTCCACCCTTTCTATGCTTAAACCCAAATGTCTTACACCTAATTAAGTTCCTTTATAGTACCATTTGAGCCTTTGCCTCTCATACTCACTCTTAAGACTTAAAGCAAGGATTCAAGGGGAGAAAAGGTCAAGTTTCATGAATCTTCTTCAAAGTTCTTCAAGAATATAGTTATTCCAGGTACGTAAGGCTATTCATAGTGTTGAACTAAGTTCGTCCTTATTCCCTACAGATAAATTCAGTTAGTAAGAGATTAATCTAGGGTTCAAACCCAAGTTTTATTCAATTCTTGAATAGGTCTTAATTCTGTCTATTGAATATTAAGTATTACCATTGAAGTGTACATTTATTCATGTCATTCTGATTCTTGAATTATAGTTCATTTTTATTCATTACATGAACCCTATTAGCTACGAATTTTGAAATTTTTGCATTTTTATTCATTATGCATGATTTTCATAACTTAAGTAAGATCAAGTATTTTACATTATGATCGAGAAAGAGTTTTAAGGAAATTGAAGAATTCCAAATATACCTACTTGTATTGACAAAAGCATGTCTATTTTAAAGAAAGAATAAATAGTTTCAAGAGCAGTTTCATCTAAGTGAAGTTCAGTATAGCTTCAGAGAAGTATTTTAAGCATTGACTCACCATAAACAGTATTACTATTATGAGAATTATTACATTGTTTTGGGAGTATTATTGAGCACCGATTTGAATACGATTTGAAATAACTCAGACCCCATAACTTGTGCTACCAGCAAAGATAGAATTGTACCATTGGTTCAGGCAACTCCTCACCTCAGTCCCTGATAAGGACTTTTTAGATTGATTCATAAGTTGAGTTTTGTCTCTTACCCACAGAAATGTATTGGACGGCTCTAGCAATGTGAGCAATATGTTGTACTATTACGAGGCTCATAGTAATGGTTGTCGGTTAGAGAAACTTCGTAAGAAGTAAATTTATTATTTTCAACAAAAACTTTAAGAATATATATATATATATATACATAAAGTACTAACTACATACTTTCTATCTATATTTTTTGATAATATAGATTTGGACGATCAGCACTCAAGTCACAGTTAGTATGACAATTGATTCACCCAGTAGAACTTTTGGTGAATCCTCATAATTTAAGGATGACCTGTATCTTTGTTTTAGTATTTACTTTCAGTTTTCAGACAATTAGAGTTAGCTAGGGGCTTGTCCTAGGAACTCACTTTAGTAGAGGCTAGCTAGGGGTTTGTCCTAGGAACTCACTTTAGTAAAGGCTTTCAGAAAGACAAACATAATTCAGCTTATGTTTAAATACGGATATTTGTCTATTTAGTAATTGAGTTTAATAAACTATTTCAGTTCAGCTTTCACATCTATGATTTTAAGTATTTTTCATATTTATCTTAGTATTGTGCCAGACCATGGATTAGCTTAGGGTCACTTGTGGCTCTAAGAACGGTGTCACAACTAAGGGTAGTCTTGGGTCGTGACAAACTTGCAATTTGAGCATCAAGTTTAAGGTTTCCTAGGATGTATGAAAGCTGCATTTATAAATGAAAGTTTTATATATATATATATATAGCTTTATATGTTTTGCTTTACATTCCAGTCAAGGTATTATCAATGTTTCCTTTCAATTCAGTTGTTGTTTCATTCAATTGTATTACATACCATATATTCCATGTTCTAACATCTTTCAATACTGCATCATTTTATGATGCAGACGCATGCATTCAGGATAATCAACAGGTGCTCCATTGAGATCATACTTCCTCGGCTTTTGATGAGACCTCCTTGCTTTTGGAGGACTCAATATATTCATTTTTATTTAGTATTAGTAATTTCTTTTGAGATAGACATGGGGGATTTTCCCAGCACCTAGTTATAGTGTTAGAGGCTTCATAGATAGAGTTGAGTCAATCTAGACTTTTTCAGAATTATGTTTTAAACATTGTTTCCATTATATTCATAGTTATTTTCAGAAAGTGCATGAGTCTTACTTGAATTATTTAAAATGCTCATGTTAAAAGCTTCTGCATTTGAGTTTAGTGTTTTGATCTGTAGTCAGCCAGGCCAAGGGTTTGCTTGGAACCAGTAATAATTTCTGATAGACGGCCACACCTAGTGTGTAGACTCGGGGCATGATACATGACTCCTTGGTCTTTTATAGAAATTAGCTTAGTGGTACCACATTAGCTAAAATCAACCTTCATACTCTAGCAAAGTATATTGGGCCCTATTTTATGGGGATTATACATCAAATTCCATGTGATAGCTCACATGGTTATATGTTGATTTTAGTATATTCCACAGTTCAGTCTTTCAGATTATTGCATGACCATGTTATCAGTTATTTCAGTTCAATATTTATTAGACTTTATGTTATTTTCTTGTTTTATGCATCAGCTCATGTCATTAAAGTTCATAATGTTTAGTTCTTAGTTTTATCATGGATATCCTCCATACTCAGTACATTCAAAGTACTGACTGCCTACTTTTTGCCTATATTTTTTGATAATATAGGTTTGGACGTTCAGCACTCAGGTCGTAGTTAGTATAACAACCGATCCACCCAGTAGAACTTTTGGAGAGTCCTCATAATTTAAGGATGACCTCCATCTTTGTTTCAGTATTTACTTTCAGTTTTCAGAAAATTAGAGTTAGCTAGGGGCTTGTCCTAGAAACTCAATTTGGTAGAGGCTTTCAGACAGTCAGACATAATTCAACTTATGTTTAAATATAGATATTTGTCTATTTAGTAATTGAGTTTTATAAACTATTTCATTTCATCTTTCGCATCTATGATTTTAAGTATTGTTCATGTTTATCTTAGTGTTATGTCAGAACATGGGTTAGCTTAGGGTCACTTGTGGTTCTAAGCAATGTGTCATAATAAGGGGTTAGTCTTGGGTCATGACAAACTTATTATCAGAACCTCAGATTTAAGGTTTCCTAGGATGACTAAAAGTCGCATTTAGTAGAGTCTTATTCATGGGTGTGAAGCACACCACATATATGAATGAAAGGCTACAAAACCTTTTAGGAAATACTTAACTTCTTTCATACTCTCAATCATGTGATAGAGTTCAAATCTATATAATTTCCTTTCAATTCATGCTCCACGTGTTTTCAAAATCATGCCTCCTAGAAGTGTTTACATTTGTAGAAATGGGAATGGGGACCACCCAGAACCACCAACTCTAGTAGAACCTTTGAATGAGCAAGTGTCTCAAGTCAACTTTAGAGCTGCTTTTCAGGTACTAGCTTATCCCATGACCTCTCAGATCAATCAATAGGTTGTTGCTCAGGGTAACCCAAATGGTAATCAGTGACAACAAGGGCCTGAGACTTTACTTGGATGTATCCTCTAGAATTTTATAGTTCTAAGGTGGAGGAGGATCCATAAAAATTCCTAGAGGGAATCTAGAAGATTACTCAAATTATGGATGTCAATCTAGTTGAGAGTACAGATTTAGTTGCTTATCAGTTGAAAAGAGTGGCTCAAATATGGTACAAGCAATGGAAGGATGATAAAATTATTGATGCAATCCAAGTAGATTAGGACAAGTTCGAGGTTGCTTTTATGGACATGTTCTTTCTGTTGGATTTGAGGGAAGCTAAGGTCTAGGAGTTCATTAATTTGAATCAATGGAATATGACTGTGAAGGATTTCTATTTGAAATTTACTTAGCTTCAAAGTATGCTTCAATTATGGTGGCTAACTCTAGGGCCTACATGAGTAAGTTTATCTCTGATGTTTCTGAGACTGTGGTGAAGGAGTGCAGAACTGCTATGCTCATTAAAAAGATGGACATCTCCCGCTTGATGACTTATGCTCAACAGATTAAGCAGAACAAGTTAAGGAGAGTGCTAGGGATAACAAGAGGGCTAAAACATACAATGTGGACTCCTCTCAGCAGAAATCAAGTGGTGGTAATTCCTCTAATATTCCCAATGCCTGAGTTCAAATCAGTAAACAAGGATAGGGGGCTCTAGTTCTCTTCATACATAAGAAAGATGGTTCTCTCAAAATGTGCATCAATTATCGCCAATTGAACAAGGTCACAATCAAGGATAAGAATTCTATCCCAAGATTGAGGACTTGTTTGACCAACTTTAGGGTGAAAGTTTCTTCTCTAGTATAGACCTAGATCAGGCTATCATCAGCTTAGAGTTAGAGAATGTGATATTCTGAAGACAGCCACTTTGACTCAATATGGTCACTATGAATTTGAAGTTATGTCTTTTGGACTAACGAATGCTTCTACAACTTTTATGGATTGGATGGACAAGGTGTTCAAAAAGTATTTGGATATGTTTTTCATTGTGTTCATAGATGACATCCTTATCTATTCTCAGAGCAAGAATGAGCATGTAGACCATTTCAGGATTGTCTTGCAGATTCTTAAGGACTACCAATTATTTGTTAAGTTCATCAAGTGTGAATTTTGATAGATTTCAGTAGCATTCCTTGGACATATAGACTCTGGAGAAGGCATTTAGGTTGATTCTCAAAAGATAGAAGCAGTTAAAAATTGGAATAGAGCCCTTTCTCCTTCAGATATCAAGAGTTTCTTGGGATTAACTGGTTACTACATATGGTTCGTAAAAGGATTTTCATCCATTTCTTCTCCTTTGTCTACATTGAATCAAAAGAAAGTCAAATTTTGGTGGTCCAAACCTTGTGAGAAGAGTTTTTAGGACTTAAAGACTTGACTAACATCGGCTCCAGTTTTGATTCTACTAGATTGTTCAGATAGTTTCTTGGTATATTGTGATGGTTCTACAATTTTCCTTGGTTGTGTGTTAATTCAACATGGTAAAGTCATATCTTATGCCTCCAGACTACTCAAAGTCCATGAGAAGAAGTACCTAACTCATGATCTTGACAACAGTAGTGTTTGCCTTAAAGATTTGGAGGAACTCTCTTTATGGTGTTCATGTGGATATGTTTACAAATCACAAGAGCCTACAATATGTGTTTAACTAGAAGGAATTGAATCTTTGCCAAAGAAGATGGCTTGATTTTCTAAAAGACTATGACATTAGTGTTCTATACCATTCAGGTAAAGCCAATGTAGTGGCAGATACTCTCAACAGGTTGTTTATGAATAGTGTTTCTCACTTTGAGAAAGAGAGGAAGGAACTAGTTCATAATGTTCACAGACTTGCTCGCATGGGTGTTGATTTGGTGGATTCAGCAAATGGTGGAGCTATTAATTAGAATGGATCAGAAGCTTCTCTTGTGATGGATGGTAAAGCAAAATAGAATGATGACCCAACTTTTGTTGGGTTGAAAGAAGCAGGTCTTAAAAGACTATAGAGGCTTTCTCCTAAAGGGAATATGGCATGCTTCATTACCAGAATCGTCTATTATTCAAGATATTGATGATTTGAGGCAATGGATTTTAGCATAAGCTCACAGTTCTTGTTATTCTATTCACCCAAGAGCCACTAAGATGTACCGTGATCAATGAAAAAGTCTATTGGTAGAATAGTATGAAGAAGGATATTGCAAAATTCATGGCTAAGTGTCCGAATAGCCAACAAGGTAAGCTTGAACATCAGATATCAGGAGGTATGACTCACAATATCAGTATTCCTACTTGGAAGTGGGAGAATTTGAGTATGGACTTCATCACATGTTTACCTCACACGCATCAAAAAAATGATTCGATATGGGTGGTAGTAGACCGAATGAAAAACTCAACACAAATTCTGTTAGTTAAGACTTCTAATTCATCCGAGTATTATGCTAGACTTTACATTAGGGAGTTGATGAAATTGCATGGATTTCCCTTATCCACATCTCAGACAGGGGTACTTAGTTTATATCTCACTTTTGAAAGTTGTTTCAGAAAGGTAGTTTTGGTATTCAGGTTAAGCTTAACATAGTTTTTCACACGCGGATAGATGGCCAGGCCGAGTAAACTATTCAGACCTTGGAGGATATGTTGAGAGCTTGTGTGATTGACTTTAAGGCTAATTAGGATGATCATTTGTCTTTGATTTAGTTTGCTTATAGCAGCAGTTACTACTCCAGTATTCGGATGGCTCCATTTGTGTTACACCCCATACTTTTGTAATTTTGAACGCGTTCTTAAGTCTCCTGAAAGGCTCTTAAGTTTCTTGTAAAGATCATAAGCCTCTTAATTTCTTAAGGTTCTTAAAGTTTCTTAAAGCTTCTTAAGAACTCTTAAACTCTTAAGAGTTACCATGTGAGCCGGATAATCTATAATGCTACCAAACAACTCTAAGGAAAGGGGAATGCAATACCCCATAGTAGAGAAGATTGGAAATAGAGTTATAAAAATTCGGAAGAAGTTGGAGATCAAATAATGAGTCATAGGACTCGACTTATTTATGTAAGCTACCAACTTGGAAATCTTACATACATAAGCTACTAGAGTACATACCAAGCTTACGTAGCAAGGATTACATAGGTTCGTAAAGTAAGACGAGATTACGAACCCACGAGGGGAAAAAGAGAGTGCCACATGGTAGCATAAGGGAGTGACACGTGGAAGCAGATGGAGAAAGGGTGGTGGAACCCCCCCCCCCCCACACACACACATACATGCCATGTGGGAGCCTATGATTGGAGGAAAGGGGTGTGTTGGCCCAATAAGGGATTGACACGCATCACCACTTAGTGGCTGACATGTGTCACCACATAGGGGATGACATGTGTCCCCCTTAAAGTAGCCTATATATATATATATATATATATATATATATATATATATATATATATATGAATATTAGTCATCCTTATACCTTAAGTTATTACTTCATCCAAATATTCTAGAAAAGAGAAGAAGAGGAGAGAAACCCTCAAGCTAGATAGAGTTTTGGATTTGAGGGGAAAAAATGGTAAGCTTTCGATTTCGTTCCATGAATTAATTAAATAAGGTGAACCACGATGTTATGAAGGTGTTAGTAATGAAAATTTATGGTTTGGAGCATCCCAAAACGTTACCAAACAGCCAAGAAGTTTTAAGTGCGCTAAAGGAACTTCTGAGGCAAGTTTCGACGAGGTTGACGAGTTCCGAGCAAGCTAAGAGTTTCTCTTTTGAACTGGAGTTTATGATGATTTTATGAGGTATATTACATGTATTAAATGATGCTGGAAGTGGAAAATTTTCACAAGGATGCTTGATGTTAAAAACAACCTAAATTAAAGTCGTAGTAGCTAAATCGAAGTCGCGTAGTGTGTTGTCGTTATCATTCTGCGGGTGCAGCTGGTGGGGTTGCGTGTTGCAGGGAATTAAGGTGTTTTAAAAACAGTATGGGTGCTGCTGGTTGCATCCACACGACCCTTCATTTGGTATGGTTAAAGACTTTGCGAAATAAAGATTAAAAACTCTATTTTTGTATCATAGTTGGGAGCTAGTTGTTTGGAGTTTGTATTGTGTAAGGTTGAAGTGATTTAATTGTAAATATTCTGATGGTTTTTGTTGTTGGTATGGTTGTTGATATTGTGGCCAAGTTGAAATCTCGGGGATGTTGAATTTTCAGGGGAAATGCTGCCTGATTTTCGGTAGCTTCGCAACTAGTAACAAACTAGTCGAGGGTAATAGATAGGAAATGACTCCTATTAGTACTTGGTTGTAGAGTGGGATATTGGAAGGTGAAAGTCTATTAACCTTATTATTACTTTCATGTCAAATAGGTTATGGAGGTATCAAGGCAATCCGGATTTCAATTTATCCCTAAAAAGGTATGTCAAGCTTCCTCTTGGCATGTTCTTGGCACAAGTAAGTAAATCTACCCTTCTTCCCTCTTGATATGTCTTGACTTAAGTATGATGATATGATGGTTATGACATCGAATCCCATAATGGGCCGGGTATGGTATTTGATGATATGATGATAACAATGAGTCCCTTAATGGGCCGAGTACGGTACATGATGATATATGTATATGATGACTCTATGAGGGAAAGTACAGGGTATGTAAAGCTTATTCTCTTTCTTCTTTGGCATGACCCATAGAAAGCCAACGGACGAAGAATGCATAAAGTCTATAAGAAGATCTCATTCTTAAGTACACTAGGATGCTAATGTTTTTATTTTCCTAGAACTTATGTCCTTTTGCCTCGATTCATGTGAAAATATCCAACCATCCTAAGTTGGTATAATCTATATTGTGGTATAAAGCATGACTCTTGTTCACTCCTTATAGTTGGAACTTTTTCAATAATTGAGTTATTGCTTCTCCAGTTTTCCTATACGTTGGGAAGTAGTAAGTATGTAAAGATATCCCTTATTTCTTTTGGCATTGTCCTATGATCAAGTAAGGATTAATACGAGCTTTGAGGAAATTCTATTCATATGATTCATGGTCCCTGTTCTTAGAGATTCTCCGGTAATTAATGTCCTTGACTTTTATAAGTTATGTTGTATCGTCTTGAATCATGCCTACGATTTCTAAGGCTCTTTGATATGATCAATAGTGGCATGCGAAAAATATTTAATGTGACTATCGTCCTAATTTTTAAATGATTATGCATTTTATTATATCATTGAGTCTTGGACAATGATTTAAATTGCATATGGTTACTCACTACTCTGCTCGTGCATACTGTAATCCTTCTCACATCGAGTCTCAGGATGGGAATGTAATCGTGCGCAGTTCACTGCATTATCCATCAAGTCCCTCACTAAAGAGCCGAGTACGCTATATGAGGAAATGATAATGCAATGACATGAACAACTCACCGAGTACCTCACTATAGGGCCAGGAATGTATGTATATATATATATATGATGTGATGTGATAAGGTGATGATGGCATCGAGCCCTATGATGATCCTACAGATATATGTTCCACCGAGTCTCTGAAGGGGCTGGCTATATTGTATAATATGAGTATGCATGTTTTTATGATTCACAAGGTACAGTTACAGTGTTTTCTTAAGTAACGAATTTATCCCCCTGGCTCTTTTTATTTTAGATATGTTTCCAGTTATGCTTTACATACTCAGTACATATGTCGTACTGACCCCCCTTTCTTCGAGGGGATGCGTTCATGCCCGCAGGTACAAACTCACACCTTGAGGATCCGCCAGCGTAGGAGTCCCACTTAGCAGTTCAGAAGCGCTCCTTTGTACCAGAGCCTAGATTTTGGCACTAACCCTCGATGTGTATATTTATTGGTTATGGGTACGGCGGGGGCCCTTTCCCGCCTTATGTTACTATTCTTACTCTTAGAGGTCGGTGGACATGTATGTGGCTGATATATGTATGTGTGTACAGTTGTTCCTATATGTTACGACAGCCTTGTCGGCTTATATGTTATCATGCCTATTATTGTATTATAACTTAAACTGGGGGCATTTTTACTTATAATTAGCAGAGGTATATGCGAGTGTCCAGTTTGGGCACCCGTCATGGCCTATGGGGTTGGGTCATGACAGAAGTGGTATCAAAGCGGTCCTTCCTTAGAATATCCACAGACTGTGTCTAGTAGAGTCCTGTTTATCGGTATGTCGTGCACCACATCTATAAGCAAGAGGCTACAGGATATTTAGGATGTTACCTTTCTTTCTTGTCTAAGATCGTGCGATAAAGCCGAGTCATAGGGAATGAAATTTCTCATACTAACCTGTGATTTTAGCAGAAGAACAACATCGATAAAAGAAAGTGACTGACGATATTGGAAGTTACGAAGCACGCAGGTAAGCAAAGGCATGAAAGATATATGTCAGGTAAGGTATTGAAGTACGAATAAAATGCAAAGTTGAAATTGGAAGGAAAAGTAAACAGGAAAGTGTAACAGGTGTAGTTCAAGTGGACATACGAGATAAGTCTATTTTCATACTATTGATATTGGGTGCCCTGTGGGGCAGCGATATGATATGATATGGATATATGTGCTGGCCCTGTGAGGCATTGTTGGCATTTTCTGCGTGCAGGTTTTGGGATAGTAAGAAATACAGAGGAAACTCTGCCAAAAAATTTCTGGAAAAAAAAAGAGAATGAGCTGTAGGGTTGTAATATTTCTTGAAAGGCCGTGTCCATCATAATGATAAGATTTGACTAAACTATGAGTATGGTTGACCTCGAGAAATAAGGTAATTGCTGAACCGATGGCAATAGTAACTAGAAGGTCGATACTGATATGGTAAAATGAAGTTGGAAAAGACTTGCGATCCTAAGAAGAGGATCAAGAGAAAATGGGTAGATTGGTATAGAGTGATATATATTAAGGCACTGACTGAATTGGTACACAAGGATCAATTGTGATGAGTTATAGTTAAAAGAAGTAACAGTGTGATGACGATAAGAGTACAGGGGAAAAATAATTATAACAGATAGGATGTATTAATAAGATAGCTTGTGAGATATTAAGGATAAGACTGACTAAGAAGGGTAAAAAGGTAAGTATGCTTATTTCGCCGAGTACAATTAACCTATAGTAAGAATCGTGAAAAAGGTTAAGAAGTGTTATACTATGGGGTGGAGTACGACAGGATATGAGGTAAATATAACGAGGATCGTTATGGAAATAAGTAAGGCCTAGAGAGAAAGTGGCCAAAGGTATGAAGTGGTCCATGTGACAAGAATGGAAAGGTAAGTGTGAAATGGAAAAGCGAGCCATAGAACAAATAAGAAAGACTTATCAAGTTCTGCAAGGAAAGCTTCGAATAAAGGTTATGTGATAACAGAAATGGTAGCGAGCAAAAGGAAAGAAAGAGTAACTAAAAGGAGTAAACCAGAAGAAAGCAGGATAACAGTGTAATAATAAGTCATAACATGTGTAGACGAGGATACGAATGCTAAAAGTGACGAACCACGAAAGACCAAGCTGTAGAAAAATGAGCTATGAGGTAAAATGGGTGCTAGGACATGACTGGTATGATATGAACAAAGATGGATGAACCAAATACGTTATGGAAATGAGAAAAAGAATTATACAGAAATAAAGTGTTCCAAATGATACAGGAATAACATGAAATTCCACAGGAACAAAAAAATGGACATGGACTGGAAGAATAGAAGGACTACTATAGGGAGCACTCAAGATAGACGCAATCCATTAAGTAAGAGTATCAGACGAAAAGGGGAATACATAGCTACGAACTAAAGGTGTAGTATGAAAAGGCGAGAAGATAAGACCATTATTAGAGTAAAATTGACATGAGACTGTGAAGAATTGGAAGTTAACCTCAGGTAACCGACAAGGGTAAGAGCTTATGAGATATAAAGAAGTATTGTGGATATGTGATTCCCCCATGAAAAATATAAAGACCCATCAAGGTTGAGGAAGGTAGCTCTGCAAAACCATTGATGCATTGCGAGTCCATTAAGAGGAACAAGTTGTATCCACTAGGATGAAGATAGTGTTATAGCAGGGCTAGAAACACGGGTCACTGGAGTACAAGTACTTCCGAATGGAGAAGTTGAAACGATTATGAGCGCTAGCTAAGCACTGGTAAGAAAGAAAGGAATTTGGCCCTGGATAAACTACTATATTAATTATATGACTCGAGTACCCGTACTTGGACTAGATTGGGTACTAGTTATAGATAATTCTAAGCACCCCATGGTTGTATTAAGGTTTCTTACAGGGGAAACTTAAAGTATAGATGATCTAACAGAAGGTGTAGATATGGTGCAGTATGTCAAATGTGTTAGAACAGAATCATATGTGTATGAATAGTTGAAAATAAACAGAGGATGACATGGGTACACCCTAAAAGGGGAAAGTGGACAAGAGAAATATAAGTGTAAGATGAAGTCGACTGACACTATTACATGTTAACGGGAACGCTTAAACTTCAAGCAAGATCCCATGATGGCTTGAGTTAGCAAGGACTAAAGGCCAGCGATAAATGGATAGAAGCCATGATATTTGAGACCGTACGGAGAACCATTAGCAGAGACCCTAAATGAGTGCTTACAAAAAAGGGCGAACACAATAAGAGAGTAAGACGAAGTGATCTAAGGACCGTGTAAAGGGTAGTAAGGCCATGGTTAAGTAAAGATTAAGACATGGCAACAAAGTTGTTGGCCACCAGGATATGACATACAGGTAGCAAGGAGAAAGAATAGAAAACCTCCTACGGTAAGGAAATAAGGAGACCAAAGAGTACCCAAGGGAAAAAAAAGAAAGAGAAAAAAAAGGTAGGACAGAATAGCATTAGTGCGAGCAAGCTCTGGTATGGAAGTGATATGCAAAGCAAGATGGACCAAGAAACAAAAAGATTGTGTCTACCTCATACCGGTTGTATAAAAGTAGTTTTGCAACTTACGAATATATATACAACATAAGACCAAGCGGAAGAGTACATGAGGAAAAGGGGGTTATGATATTTTGGACACATTACAGAGAAATTCAAAGAGAAGTTAAATTAAATGACCAAAAAGGACATGGTCATGGTGGAACTAAAGACCTACCCTAAAACCGGTTGTAAGATAAAAGAGGAAAGGGCAAGGCGAAATATGAAGACTAGCGAGACGGCGCTAAGGTAAATCTTGGGCTAAGTTGAGTGCCTTGCACATTATTACAAAGATTTGCAATGAAACGAGACATGAGGACTTCTCGGGGGGTCACCCATCCTAGTACTACTCTCACCCAAGCACGTTTAACTTCAGAATTCTAGTGGGATTTGGTGCGTTAGTGCTGGTATGACCGCACGAGATGGAAAAATCCAAACTAGCGGTAGGGAAACGATACAATATTATGCACTTAGAGTGTTATAAGTTACGTTAAGGGTATAGTAAAAAGGGCTTAAGCAAAACAAGCAGGATTAGCTGATTACTAACAGATGAAGCACTTGTACGCCACAGTTCTTTGACATAATACCAGTTAATGATAGGCAAACCATGGAACAGCTATATAGGCCATTGTGTGGGGGAATTTCGACACCACTTGGCAGCCAACTCGGAGGGGCAAAAAGCAAAAACCAAAAGGTAAGGGTACCGGTTGATGTCATCTAAAGAAGGAAGAAAGTAATACACGAGGTCGAAGATTCCACAATGCGACCTTGGCTATAAGACTCATTACACACTCTATGGACAGATGATTCTGGAGGGAATGTTACCCGTAGATTAACAATATCAGCCCATGCTTCTTCAATCAAAGACTAGCTGCTCAGTCGAGAAGGTGTGAAATTATAAGTTAAGAGGGTGGTAGGACCTTACGGAGTCCCCATAGCTATGGTCCCAGATGAAGGAGCCCAAGTTATAGTTTACTACCGAAGATCAGTCCGCAAAGATACTGGGAAGATAGATAGGTCTTCGTACACCATTTTACCCTCAGATTGATGGACAAACTAAGCTCGATAGTTACACGGTAGACGATATGTTGTGAGCCTATAAAGTTGACCCCAAAGGTAACACAGACAATTGCCTACCACCTGTCAAGAGTACTTACAATATTAACTATTATTCTAGTATCCAGGCGGCCCCGTATGAGACTTTATATGGCAGACAGTGTAGGTTGCCAATTGGTTGGTTTGGTGTCAGTAAAACATGACTAATAAGCCCAGACATGGTGCAATAGGTGGTATAGAAGGTGAATATTATTCGGGAGAGGTTAGTAGCAGCCCAGAGTCGACAAAAGTCATACACAGATAATCGATGTCGATTTCTAAGGTTTCAAGTTATGACTAAGCACTCTCGAAAGTGTCGCCCATAGAGAAAGTGATGAGAGATAGCAAGAAAGAGGACCTCAGTCTGAGATGCATTGGCCCTTATCAGACTCTCCGCCAAATAGGCAAGGTTACCTACGAGCTAGACCTATAGGCGGATCCGGGAGTAGTACATCCAGTCTTCCAATTATCGATGCTTTGCAAGTATGTTGGTGATTCGTCCCTAGTATAGCCCACAGAGGATACCCAGAGGATACCCACATCACGAAGGATTTATCCTACGAGAAGCAACCAATCGCCATCCTGGATCGGCGGAGTAAGGGATTGTGAACTAAGGACATAGCTTCCATCAAGGTATTGTGGCAAAATCAGAGTCGCAAAGAAATGACCTGGGAAGCCGAAAGGAAGAGGAAACATAAGTATTTATACCTATTCCCTACGTCTACAGGTAATCCCAACTTTTGAAACTTTTATATTGGTTACTTGATGAAAGTATGGGTTATTGCAATGGACTGGAATTTCCCCATAGTCGGTATAAGATCTTAAAAAAGGTTTTGATTCACATTCGAGGACGAATATCCTAAAAGGGGAAAGGATGTTACACCCCGTACTTTTGTACCTTTGAACGCGTTCTTAAGTCTCCTAAAATGCTCTTAAGTTTCTTGTAAGGATCGTAAGCCTCTTAAGTTTCTTAAGGTTCTTAAAGTTTCTTAAAGCTTCTTAAGAACTCTTAAACTCTTAAATTTACCATGTGATCCGGATAATCTATAACGCTACCAAACAACTCTAAGGAAAGGGGAATGCGATACCCCATAGCAGAGAAGATTGGAAATAGAGTTATAAGAATCTTGAAGAAGTCGGAGACCAAATAATGAGTCGTAGGACTCGACTTATTTATGTAAGCTACCAACTTGGAAATATTACATAATTAAGCTACTGGAGTACATACCAAACTTATGTAAAAAGGATTACATAGGTTCGTAAAGTAATACGAGATTATGAACCCACGAGGGAGAAAAGAGAGTGCCATATGGTAGCATGAGGGAGTACCACATGGCAGCAGCTGGAGCAAGGGTGGTGGACCTCCCCACACACACACATTCCACATGGCATCCTATGATTGGAGTAAAGGGGTGTGTTGGCCCAATAAGGGATTGACACGCGTCACCACTTAGGGCTTGACATGTGTCACCACTTAGGGGATGACATGTGTCCCCCTTAAAGTAGCATATATATATATATATATATATGTTGATGACTTTTAGTCATCCTTATCCCTTAAGTTACTACTTTATCCAAATATTCTAGTAAGAGGAGAGAAAGGCTCAAGCTAGAGAGAGTTTCGGATTTGAGGAAAAAAAATGTAAGTTTCTGATTTTGTTCTGTGAATTAATTATCTAAGGTGCACCATGATGTTATGAAGGTGTTATTAATGAAAATTTATGGTTTGGAGCATCCCAAAACGTTACCAAACAGCCAAGAATTTTTAGGCACGCTAAAGGAACTTCCGAGGTAAGTTTCGACGAGGTTGACGAGTTCCAGGCAAGGTAAGAGTTTTCCTTTTGAACTGGAGTTTATGATGATGTTATGAGTATATTACATGTATTAAATGATGCTGAAAGTGGAAAAATTTCACAAGGATGCTTGATGTTAAAAACAACCTAAATTAAAGTCGTAGTAGCTAAATCGAAGTCGCATAGTGTGTTGTTGTTGTGGTGCAGCGGGTGCAGCTGGTGGGGTTGCGTATTGCAGGGATTTAAAATATTTTAAAAAGGGTATGGTTTCTGCTGGTTGCATCCACACGACCCTCTGTTTGGTATGGTTAAAGATTTTACGAAATAAAGATTAAAAACTCTATTTTTGTATCATAGTTGGGAGTTAGTTGTTTGGAGTTGTATTGTGTAAGGTTGAAGTGATTTAATTATAAATATTCTGATGGTTGTTTTTGTTGGTATGGTTTTTGATATTATGGCTAAGTTGAAATCTTGGGGATGTTGAAGTTTCAGGGGAAATGCTGCCCTATTTTCGGTAGCTTCGGAACTAGTAACAAACTAGTCAAGGGTAATGGATAGGAAATGACTCCTATTAGTACTTGGTTGTAGAGTGGGATATTGGAAAGTGAAAGACTATTAACCTTAGTATTACTTTCATTTCAAATAGGTTAAGGAGGTATCAAGGCAAGTCAGATTTCAATTAATCCCTAAAAAGGTATGTGAAGCTTCCTCTTGGCATGTTCTTGGCACAAGTAAGTAAAGCTACCCTTCTTCCCTCTTGATATGTCTTGAATTAAGTATGATGATATGATGGTTATGACACCGAGTCCCATAATGGGTCGGGTATGGTATTTGATGATATGATGATAACAATGAGTCCCTTAATGGGCCGAGTACGGTACATGATGATATATGTATATGATGAATCTATGAGGGAAAGTAGAGGGTATGTGAAGCTTATTATCTTTCTTCTTTAGCATGACCCATAGAAAGCCAATGGACGAAGAATGCACAAAGTCTACAAAAAGCTCTTATTCTTAAGTACACTAGGATGGCTAACGTTTTTATTTTCCTAGAACTTATGTCCTTTTGCCTCGATTCATATGAAAATATCAAACCATCCTAAGTCGGTATAATCTATATCGTGGTATAAAGAATGACTCTTGTTCACTCCTTAAAGCTAGAACTTTTCCAATAATTGAGCTATTGCTTCTCCAGTTTTCCTATACGTTGGGAAGTAGTAAGTATGTAAAGATGTCCTTTTTTTCTTTTGGCATGTCCTAGGATCAAGTAAGGATTAATACGAGCTTTGAGGAAATTCTATTCATATGATTCATGATCCCTGTTCTTAGAGATTCTCCAGTAATTAATGTCCTTGACTTTTATAAGTTATGTTGTATCGTCTTGAATCATGCCTACGATTTTTAAGGCTCTTTGATATGATCAATAGTGGCATGCAAAAAATATTTAATGTGACTATCGTCCTAATTTTTAAATGATAATGCATTTTATTATCTCATTAAGTCTTGGAGAATATTTTAAATTGCATATTACTCACTACTCTGCTCGTGCATACTGTAACCCTTTTATCACCGAGTCTCGGGCTAGAAACATAATCGTGCACAGTTCACTGCATTATCCACCGAGTCCCTCACTAAAGGGATGGGTACGCTATATCTGGAAATGATAATGCAATGACATGAACAACTCACTGAGTCCCTCACTAGAGGGCCGGGAACATATGTATATATATATGATGATGTGATGTGATATGATAAGGTGAAAATGGCACCGGGCCCTATGATGGTCTTACAAATATATGTTTCACCGAGTCCCTAAAGGGGCCGACTATATTGTATAATATGAGTATGCATGTTTTTATGATTCACAAAGTATAGTTACAGTGTTTTCTTAAGTAACGAATTTATCCCCCCGGCTCTTTTTATTTCAGATATGTTTCCAATTATGCTTTACATACTCAGTACATATGTCGTACTGATTCTTCTTTCTTCGGGAGGCTGCGTTCATGCCCGCAGGTATAAACTCACACCTTGAGGATCCGCCAGCATAGGAGTCCCACTTATTAGTTCAGAAGCGCTCCTTTGTACTGGAGCCTAGATTTTGGTACTAACCCTCGATGTGTATATTTATTGGTTACGGGTACGGCGGGGGCCCTGTTCTACCTTATGTTAATGTTCTTACTCTTAGAGGTCGGTGGACATGTATCTGGCTGATAGATGTAAGTGTGTACAGTTGTTCATATATGTTACGATAGCCTCGTCGGCTCATATGTTATCATGCCTATCGTTGCATTATAACTTAAAAAGGGGGCAGGTTTACTTATAGTTAGTAGAGGTATATGTGAGTGTCCAGTTCGGACACCCGTCACGGCCTACGAGGTTGGGTTGTGACAATTTAAGGCACTTTATGATAGGAGGTGTAGGTCTCCTATAAGGTCATTTGAGGTTTGTGAAGTGGTTTTAATTGGGCCCGAGTCAGTTCATAAGGCTATGGAGAAAGTTCAACTTATTAGAGATAGGTTGTTGACAGCCCAGAGCAGACAAAAATCATATGCAGACGTGCGGAGAAGAAATTTTGAATTTGTAGTTGATGATTGGTATATTTGAAAGTTTCACCACTAAAAGGGATGATGAGGTTTGTTAAGAAAGAAAGGCTCAGTCCCCGATATGTTGGTCCTTATAGAATTATAAGGTATTTTGGCAAGGTGGTCTATGAGTTAGATTTAGAAGCAGAGCTAGCATTAGTGCATCTTGTGTCCTTATTGAAGAAGTGCATTGGTGATCCGACTTTATTTGTACCTTTAAAAAGTATTGGTGTAAAGACGAGTCTCCTTTACGAAGACATACCAGTTGATATTCTTGACCATCAGGTTCGTAAGTTGTGTAACAAGGAAGTCACTTCAATGAAAGTTGTTTGGAGGAATCAGTTAGTTGAGGGAGCTATTTGGGAATCAAAGGCAGATATGACGGCCAAGTACCCCTACATCTTTCCTTCCAGTTCATTCCCAGTGTAAGGTAAGAGTTCCTCCATAGTATTCTATTCAGATTCATGTCTTTTAGTTATTCTCATGCCTCAGTATCCACACATGTTCATGAGATCAGCCCAGTCTTCATGTTTTAGTTTGGAGTCAATCACTTCATTAGTTTAGGTGTTTATCTTTCAGTCTTGGGATTGCAGACCTTTCTCTTACTTTTTTCAGCCTAGTTAGACTCCATTCGAAGATGAATGTTTCCAAGGGGGAGATATTGTAACACCTTAAAAATTCCTAGCTCAGATCAGAAAGCTCAAAAAAATTCTAAGTCTGCTGGAATTTGGGAGTTATGAAAACCATCTACGGGGCATAGATGGAACCACGGACTGTAGATGAGGATCCTTAGATCTACTTTAGAGATAGGGAATTTTAGTCTGACTTATACAAGTTGAGTCTACGACTCATAAACCCTTTTTACGGGTCGTAGATGGTCTCTTAGAGAAAAGTACTAAAACTTAGATTTTAGTTTCTTTCTAAGGAAGGAGTCTACGAGTCATAAAAATAATTACGAATCGTAGATGGGTACTGTGATTTCAACTTCAAAAACTCTATTTTAGCCTGATTCTTATGAACTCCATTTACAAATCGTAGTTATGATTTGTAAAAAGGACTCATAGCTCAAAACTCAATAAATCAGATCTGACTTCTACGAGAAGCATCAACGTCTCATAGATCCTTCTATGGACCGTAGATGGCCATCATAGAACATGCCGACAATTTTTCTTCAAGTTATTTTTGGTCTTTTCCCACTCTTTTAATTTCTACACTATATTATTTTAGCCTATTTTAACGATGATTAAGGGAGTTTTATCTATCTAAACCCTTCTCTCTCACGCATAACTTCCTAAATAGGTTCTCCTCTTTTAAGGTTCCTCTTAAGCAAGAACTAGGGTTCTTCAACTTAAAGCTTCAACCCAAAAATTCAACTAGTGTCTTCACTCTAGGTATGTGGGAATTCATCAATGGGTATCCTTTTATTCATTGAATCCCAAAGAAAACCTAGCTTTTCAGTTCATGATCTCTATAGCAGTTAGAGTTTTATGAAAAACACTAGATGTAATCGCTCGTGCTAGCACAAGCCCAATAACAATAACTTTTAAATCACTCTTTTGCATCTTAGAATCGGAACTACATAGACTTTCACAGCGACAAAGCAGGAAAACCATCTTTACATTAATTTGAGTCTTTATATGTAATATATGAATAAAAAATATGAGAAAAATATGAATTATAAATGCCTCTTTAGGTAAAGGTTCCTACAAATTAATTGTAGAGGCTCTCTGCATTTAGTATTGGTGTCTATATTTCTTCCCAGGATACTTGATCAGAGAAAATCGAGTAGCTTTATTTAGTATGTAAGCTTTTCCACTCATATGTTCGGATAGTTCTACATGATTCATGAAAAAGCTAATAGCAATTAAGAATTTAGAGAAAGCATTCACTAAACCAAAGAAAGCTCATTTTGATCATTCACGATTAGTTGAACTTCCTACAAAACTACTTTCTCTAGTGGGAGTTAGTGTAGGTTCAACCCGATGGGACCTCTAACGGAAGGGTCCGTCATTAATTATAAAGTGCTTTTTGGATTATAAATATTTATTTATCTTTTATCCGAATATTACGAAAATACCTAAAAACACCTAAAATAAACTAATTCAAATAGTTCAATAATTGTTTGAGTTTAAAATCATAAAACCTACATGAATTTTATGTATTCATTTTCAACGTAAGTTCAAAATATCATATAAGAATCCAAGAATATAGTATAGGATTTGTGCTGGCTGAATAGACAAAAGATATACTTTACTTAAAGATTATTGTTAATTAGATATATCTATGTTGAATGCAAGTTCTTTCACTACAACCTTTGCTATCGAAAAAGAATTATTAAGGGTCGTTCACTGTCGTATACAAGAATACAATTTCAGTTAGAGAACACACTACTAAACTACTCTGCAGACATATATGATAATGAGTAATCTTTTTAACTCACCAAAGCATACGATAAAGGTTATCCTTTGTCAGTGGCCATTGTAGAAGTTTCATTGTCTGTGTTAGCTTTCTATCAATGTGTTCTTTCATAATGTGTTAAATGTGAAAACAAACACGGGGTCAGCAAAAGTGATCTTAAAATTACTATCTAATCAAAATAATTTGACTCCGCTTAAGTTTCTCTTCAAAATTGTAAAACTACACAGTTCAATATATTTACTAAACTTGATCAAATTTATATTAAATAAAATTAGCAATTTATATTGAATTGTATAGTCAAATAAGTGATTTAGAATAATCAAAAGAAACAAACCTCTTTCAGCATATCTTGTACTGCTTGAAGAATCGAGATAATATAAACAAGCAAGTTTGGAAAGCTCATTTTAGCTGATCTCTCCTTATCTTTTGGGATTTTGGATCTATTTCGAATTTTATCTCGCTAAAGATATTTTCTCTCTTTTTATTATTGGTACGTCATCTATTTTTTTCATTACTGAGGATTGATAAAAAAAATTGTGTATTCATGAAAAATCTTTGAAAGCTCTGACTCTTAATAATAAAAAATATAAGTAACATTCTATGATTGGGTGTGGACATTTGATCAGAAAGAATTCACACCAATTGCTAGAATTATTTGCTTCTATTTTGATTCCATGCAAGAACACCTCAAAATTAGTAGGGCTAACGTAGGAAATTATAATTATCAGATCTTTAATAACATGCATTTCAATAGCTGATAGTTTGGTCTGCAGATGTAGTATGGCTTTTTATTGCAATAAATATAATGAATTATTTAAGTGCATATATGAAAAGCATGTGTTTCACTAAGGGTAGCAGAGTTTAATTTTGTTTCATAAGGAAAACTCTAAACTTCTATTAGGTAGCTTGAAATGAGGTATTGTCAGAACTTTTTTGGTTTCCTATGGCAAGAAGCTAAAATTATTTTATCTCTTTAGGTTTACTTTATTAGCTATTCCTGTCCACTCTAACTGGAGGCTACTATTATATTTGTTGTGTATTAAATCATATAATATAATCAGGTCTAATTGGTGTAGCTATCTAATTCTTGAGCCTGAGTCTAAGTCTCATCTAATACATCTACAGATCTACTCGATAAAGATGGTATTAAAGAAAGTCCATAAATATTCTTTTTCAAAATGACACCTAAAACAAAGCTCACAGGCAAAAGATTGCAGCTGGTGTGATTTTGAGCCTATATTAATCGCCAAATTACATATTATTTTTCAAACATTTGTATCCCCATGTTTCGACTAAAACAAACAGGGAAAAGGGATAAGCACACAAGATTTCCATGAATAAAAAAGTAAAATAATATATAAAGGTAAAGTATTAAGGTAACGTCCATAATTATAAAGTTTTCTCTCTACTTTAGCAATCCTGACCCTGGTTCATTTGTTTAAAAGGAGTGGGCTGGCAGAATACTGAAACTGCATTGTTCGTATTTTAGTAAATCTATATAATAGTTGAAAAACTTGTGATAAGCATTTAATTTGATGACCTACAGATGGCGTGCTTAATTGTCTTCGATGGTAGCACAATATTCCTCTTCTATATATAGAACATAGAATCTTCTCTTCTAATCAGCTTTATATAGGAAAACACTTTAATACGTATCCTTGTTTTATAGTTTAACCTAAACTATTAAAACTTTGGCAAAAGAAATGAAAGGCAATAACTTTTTAGAAGGAACAGAATATTGAAAGCACCCAAAATAAGTTATTTGCCAGTAATTGTAGCAAAATGCAGGACATCATGGCATGACCAATTACATAATTTTTTAAGAATGATTGAAATTGTGTGAGATCACCATTCTCTATTAAAGGTAGATCTCATCAGTTTTTAGGACTCAAACTCAAAATCTATAATATAAAATAAATAAATACCTGCTAGTTCCATCTTCGTCACATAAATTGATAATAAATTCCCAGCTCTTCAGAGTAATAGCCCATCTGAAGCAGAAAAATGATTTCTTCAAATAGCAAACCTCACAGACGCTAATCCCTAGCGCTGGAAAGAATCAAAAAGCTCCAAATTGAGTTCATATGTCATGCATAACCAAAATTGAAGCTCAAATAGGAACATATACACATCTACGTGCAATTAATTAAATACCACCAAAAGGAAAGATCAAATACAAAAAGAGAGCAACAAATCAAACCACCAGACCCAAAAGCAAAGCAATCAGTTGATAGAAGACAGTAGATGAAGGAGATACATACCGACAAGGAGACAAACCACAAGCGGCATGTATCATCAAATCACAAAAACATGTTGATGAAGCGGTGAAACACGTTTATGCCATAGTTATATATAACTAGAAAATAGGGTATGTGAAAGCTATAGCTGCATAGAAGCGGATAACACATAAGCAAGCGAAAGGGCAGAAATACCCTTTGGTGAAACAGGCATGTCGACCAAGAGGCCCTTGCTTGTAGCCTCTTCTATATATTTGTGATGATTCCTATATTATTCACATTCATTATGAATTTTTTAATTATATGTTTTCAAACTAGAATTTAATATTTCTAAACAGTATTTTCATGAACCCTTAGAACTTACATATTTTCATGTCTCAGAACTATGTTATTTCAGATGCATATCTCAGATTATCAGCTTTCATGATTAATTAATGATACCTTTAGATAAATGATACTTTTAGATGAGGTGTCTTCAGCATTTATCTGTTTACTAGTATTCATAAGCTACTCAGTATTTATCAGCTATCAGTATTATTCAATATTGTTAGATTATTACTATTTCACTTAATTACATGTTTCTGTTGGGAGTTTGCTTAACACTTAGTGGATCTAGGAATGAAGACTCACCCGTTAGTTGAGGTATGAGACCTTTAGTAGCAATTCCTATGTCTCAGAACTACGTACCACCATAGAATTATAAAGTTCACCCGTTAGTTGAGACATGGCTCCTTAGTCTCTTATAGACATTAGCTTAGATCCTATTTGGATTGGCTTATAAGTTGGTTATAAGTTATTTTCATCTTTTGAGTGTTTTATTGGCCAACTTAAAGTCATTTTGTACTTAAAATAAGCCCAAAAAAAATAATTGGATCTGTTTGGTTTAGCTTATCTAAAACAGCTTATAAATAAGTTGGGTAGCCAACTTATTTGTTTTTGGCTTATAAGTTGTTTTCAGCTTATAAGTTGTTTAAAATAAGTTAAGTCAAATAGGTACTTAGTGTTACCACATTAGGTCAGATCAGCCTTTATACTCTGGCAAAATATATTGGGCCTTTTTTTGTAGGGATTATAAATCAAATTCCATGTAGCAACTCACATAATTATATGTCAATTTTAGTATCTTCCATACTTTTGTCTTTCAGATTATTGCATGACCATGTTATCAGTTATTTCAGTACAGCATTTATTACACTTATGTTATTTGCCTAGTCTATGCATCAGCTCATGTCATTATAGTTTAGCATGTTCAGTTCTTAGTTTTATCATGCATATCATACATACCCAATACATTCAAAGTACTGACCGGATACTTTTTGTATATTTTATTTGATTAAATAGGTTCTGACGTTCAGCACTCTAACGATGGTTAGTACGATACCCGATTAGCCCAGTAGCACTTTTGGTGAGTCTTCATCATTCGAGGATGACCTTTATATTTGTTTCAGTATTTAATTTCAGTTTTCAAATAGTTAGAGTTAGCTAGGGCTTGTCCTAGCAACTCATTTTAGTAGAGGATTTCATAAAATCAAACATAACTCATCTTATGTTTAAATACATATATTTGTCTATTAGTGATTCAGTTTAATAGACTATTTCATTTCGGCTTCAGTATCTATGATTTTAAGTATTGTTCATGTTTATCTTAGTGTCATGCCAAATTATGGGTTAGCCTGGTGTAACTTATGGTTCTAAGCACTGTGTGGTGACTAGGGGGTAGTCTCGGATCATGACAATAACAGTGACCAAAGTTGAAAAAAATATTATTATAGAAACGTCATTTTCTCCTCAGATTTAAACTTTGATTGTTCATCTTGATCTGTTGGGAGATATTCAATTATTCGGATCTCAACAAACAAGTCATAATATGACAATGTATACAAAAAACAACAACAACAAAAATTTAGTGAAATCCCACAATATGGGGTCTGGGAAGGGTAAGTGTACGCAGACCTTACTCCTACAAAGATAGGACGGTTATTTTCGAAAGATCCTCGGCTCAATAAAAGCATAAAAAGAGATCAGATAAGGCTAAGAGTTCAAAGCATTATGGGAAAGAAAATAACGAAAGCGACACAAATAAAATAGAGTAATCAAAGTACAGAAAGTAATAGATAGTAATAGATAATAACAGAAATCAGAGCACAAAAAAATTATAGTGCGCTAATGCTCCTACTAATAAGGAAGAGTAATGAGACTATGTACTAGCTTTCTACCTTAATGTGGGTCCTCCACACCCTCCTATCTAAGGTCATGTCCTCGGTAAGTTATAACTGCACCATATCCTGTCTAATCACCTCTCCCCAATATTTCTTCGGCCTACCCCTACCTCTTCTGAAACCATCCATGGCCAACCTCTCACACCTCCGCACTGGGGCATCTGTGTCTCTCTTCTTCACATACCCAAACCATCTCAGTCATATTTTCCGCATCTTGTCTTCCACCGAGGCCACTCCTACCCTGTCCCGAATAGCCTCATTTCTAATCATGTCGCTCCTGGTATGCCCACACATTCATCTCAACATTCTCATCTCGACAACTTTCATCTTTTGAATGTGAGAGACCTTAACTGGCCAACTCTCCACCCCATATAACATAGCCGGTCAAACCACCACTTTATAGAACTTTCCCTTAAATTGTGGTGACACCTTCTTGTCACATAGCACACTGGAAGTGAGCCTCCATTTCATTCATCCTGCCCCAATACGATGTGTGAAATCATCTTCAATCTCCCTGCTGCCTTGCATGATAGACCCAAGGTACTTGAAACTACTTTTCTTTTGGATGGCCTGGTCACCAAGCCTAACTTTTGCGCCAACCTCCTGAGGTGTCTCACTGAACTTGTACTCCAAGTACTCTGTCTTGGTCCTACTCAGCTTAAACCTTTTAGACTCCAAGGTATGTCTCCAATCCTCCAGCTTAGCGTTAACTCCGTTATGAGTCTCATCGATCAGGACTATGTTGTCCGCAAAAAGCATACAACATGGCACCTCACCTTGAATTTGTCGCGTCAATCCATCCATCACCAAGGCAAATAAAAATAGACTAAGAGTTGATCCTTGATGCAACCCCATCACAACTAGGAACTGTTCTGAGTCCCCTCCTACTGTCCTTACCATGATTTTGGCACCCTCATACATGTATTGATCACCCTAATGTAAGCCACAGTTTCACATTTAGCCTCCAAACATTTCCATAGTATCTTTCGTGGAACTTTATCGTAAGCTTTTTCTAGGTCGATGAATACCATATGCAAGTCCCTCTTCCTCTCCCTATATTGCTTCACCAGTCTCTTCATAAGATGGGTGATTTTTGTAGTTGAGCGTCCTGACATAAATCTGAACTGGTTCTCTGAAATAGACACGTCTCTCCTTACCCTCATCTCCATCACTCTTTTCCACACTTTCATAGTATGACTTAGAAGCTTGATACCTCTATAATTATTGCAGCTCTGGATATGCCCCTTGTTTTTGTATAGAGGGATCATTACGCTCGACCTCCATTCTTTGGGCATCATTGTCTTCTGAAAGATGACATTAAACAACCTAGTCAGCCACTCCAAACCTACCGAGCTCTCACACTTCCAAAAATCCCCAGGAATCTCATCAGGTCCGGTCGCTCTTCCCTAGCGCATCCTATGAACAGCACCCCTAACCTCCTCGACCGTATTACTTCTACAATACCCAAAATTATGATGTCTTCCTGTATGTTCCAAATCTCCTAACACAATCTCTTTATCCCCTTCTTCATTCAAGAGTTTATGGAAGTATGATTGTCATCTCTGTTTAATGAGGGTCTCCCTACCAATACTTTTCCATGCTCGTCCTTAATGCACTTCACTTGATCCATATCGCGTTCCCTTCTCTCCCGCGTCCTGGATAGCCTGAATAATTTCCTATCCCTGCCTTTCTCTTCTAGTTCACCATAAAGGCGTTCAAAGGCTGCCATTTTTGCCATCAAAACCGCCGCATTTGCCTCCTTCCTCTCTATCTTATAAAGTTCCCTATTCGTCCACTTCTCCACCTCATCGTTGCTTTCTATAAACTTTGCATACTCCATCTTCTTTATTTCCACCTTCCCTTGCACTTTTCTATTCCACCACCAGTCCCCTCGATGTCGACTACGACTACCTATCGAGAGTCCCAACACTTTCCTAGCTACAACTCTAATACAACTAGCCGTCTTATTCCACATACTGTTCGCATCCCCACTACTATCCCAGGCCCCCATATCCTTCAACTTCTCTCCCATCTCTAGGGCACTAGCCGTGGTCAAACTCCCCTATTTGATCCTAGGTCGGTCATCCCCGACCCTCTTCTTCCTCGTCATCTTGATCCCTAAATCCTTCACCAAGAGCTTATGTCGGGTTGTAAGGTTGTCGATTGGTATGACCTTACAGTCTTTACACAGACCTTTATCATCCTTCCTAAGGAGTAAAAAATCTATTTGAGTCTTAGCCACCAAACTACGGAAGGTTACCAAGTGGTCCTCCTTCTTTGGGAAACTCGAATTGGCTATCACCAACCCAAAAGCTCTTGCGAAATCCAAAAATGAAACTTCTCCTCCATTTCTGTCCCCGAAGCCAAAGCCTCCATGCACATCATCATACCCTCCCAAAATAGACCTGATGTGCCCATTAAAATTTCCTCCCACGAAAAGTTTCTTAGTAGGCAGTATGCCTCCCATTAACTCATCCAAATCCTCCCAAAAGCGCCTCTTATCCTCCCCGTCTAAGCCCGCTTACGACGTATAAGCACTAATAATGTTCAACGTGATCCCTTCAATGACCACCTTAATCGATATCATTCTATCAGTGACCCTCCTAGCCTCCACCACCTGATCCCTTAAATCACTGTCTACTAAAATTTCTACTACATTCCTATACTTCGATCTACCAGAGAACCAAAACTTATACCCGTCTACCTCTTTAGCTTTAGAACCTACCCATTTGGTCTCTTGGACACAAGCTATATTAATTCTCCTCTTCTTTAGAATCTTAACTAGCTCTATGGATTTTTCCGTTAACGTCCCAATATTTCAAGAACCTACTCTCAGTCTAGACACTCCCTTAACCCACTTACCCCTCCTTACCCTCGTCTCCGTCTCCGTCCCTGAGCGAGAACATGACCCTAGTGTACCATCAGTACCCAAAGCTACGAAAACGCGTATAAACTAATAAATTATTCAAAGGTCTAAAATCAGCAAAATGTAGCTACAAGTGTATGAACAAAGAATAGATATGGAAAGATATGGAAATCGGAGGTACCAACTCCAGTTGAAATGAACCTGGTTGCCGCCGGAAAACACCAAGTTCTCTTAGACAATTTATCGAACAGATGGGGTGCATTAAGTTCTCTTACTCTTCTTCACAGCCAGGCAACAGCTGAAATGGAGAAGACGACAGAGCAGCAAAGATGGCAGCAGCTGAAATGGAGAAAACGACAGAGCAGCAAAATCTTTGAAGAATTAGGGAGAAAAAATAAATAGGCAATTTTTAAAGAAATATTATGTATATTATTTAACAGTGAACAAATCTGAAACTGTTCTTGATGACTTTGGTCTTCCAGAAATTAAGAGATCGTAGATCTACAATTTATACAAATCATTTATAGAAATTTATACTTTATTCTTTTGTGTATAATTATTTACTTAATCTTACTTTTTAATAATATTGTATTATTTTAAAGTATTGTATGCTACATGAATCGTCACAGATGTGCAATGCATGTAGCGATAAACTAGTAATTTAAAATGTTCAAACACAATTCAAAAGGCAATTTTAGCAGCGAATAAATGGGAAGAAAGTTTAAACAAATTGGTAAAGGCCAAATTCATAAACAAAACCTCAAACCCAAACAAATTGGTAAAGGCCCAATTCATAAACAAAATCTCAAACCCAACCTCGATTTTCATTTTGGCACTTTGATCCAAGGTTGTTTCATGTTAGACCCCTTAACGCACACCAAAATGTATGAATTGGGCCATTCTTGCCTAATAGTAAATAAATAGAGTATGTGGACTTCACTCACATTAATTTGGACAAAATATCCAATAAAAAATGACATGGCTTTGACTAATTAATCTAAGATAAAATAACTGAAAAGGAAAATAAAATCCAACCTGTTCCATCACTTTCCTCCCCAAGTTTAAAGGTGACACATGATTATTTCATTTTTTTCTCTCCTGTTATTTATAGGGTGGATATCAAACATTTCGATTTTCATTTGTTCAGTTTGATTAATTCATTTTTTAAAATTATGGATGAGAGAACCAAAATCGAACTAAAATTGTCTTGGTTCTGTTTTTCAATTTGAACGTACTATTTTAAAAAATATATCTATTTTATTTTCTAAAAATGAATTAGTTTAAAAGAAATGGATAAAATCAAAAAATAATATGTACCTATAAGAAACAATTGCATGAAATCCTAGTGTAGGCATCGAAATTTTATGGGGCTCTACAAGATATGTTCAATTTCAATTTAGATTCTATTGGAAGCTGCTCAACTCTAAACCCTAGTTCATGTCTATCTAAAAGGAATTATATTCACTTAAAAAGATATCTCAAATATCCTATAAGCTCTTGAATATTCATAAAGAGATCATGAAATATGTCGGCATCTTCTTGACAATCAAATACTTCAAGAAGATCCATAAAATCTTATTTACATGGGGATCTAGTGAATTTCAAGAAGGTCCAAACCATTCTATATTCGAGAAATACATTACTAAGGCCTCATTTGTTTTTATTAAGACTAAGACGTGTCTAAATTTGAATGTTCATCTGAATGATTAAGGCGTTGTCTTTAGATATGAACACTAAATAATTAAGATTGTTTGTTTTCAACATCTAAATATGCAACTCTTTACCCCTTCATCGACAACCTCTCTTTTTTGACTACTTGTGGTATATTTATCTCAAGATTAATAAACATAATTAAAAAAAATACAATCTAAACTTTTAACCATCACATCCATCAGTGGGACTTAATAGACTTATATTTGAATCATTCAGATTCAAACCTTTATTAAGTGTAAATAAATGACTTATATAACCTTCGAATCAAGGAGAAAATTCAGAGAGAAAAATCAATAGGATAATTACTTTGTTGAGTTTCTTTTATAAAATATTTATTGATTTTAAACATATTTTTTATTTATTACCTAGATATACCATATTTAAAAAATATTTACCATTTATAACAATTGTACTATGTATTAAAAGTGAATTACACATATAATATATATATATTATAAATGTGTTAAAATGTATTATACTTGTTTTGATATAAAAAAACTATATTATGTATTAAAAACGAACTATGCATGTAATATTTTTGTATTATATTATGTATAAAAGTAATTTTGCATGCAATATAGATGTATTATAAGTGTCTTAAATGTATTAGGCTTATTTTGGTAAAAAATCTGCATCATATATTAAAAATAAATTATACATGTATTAAAATTATATAGCAATAAATGATAAATATTTTCTAAAGATGGTATATTCAGGTAAGTTTCCCTAAAACTTATAAAAATATTTTATATTAAGAAAATGTTTACCATTTAATAGCAATAGCATTTTTTCATTGAACACTTATAATACATTTATTATGCAATTTTAATACATATTACAGAGAACAAATTATAAAACACATATATTACAAGTTTTATTGATGGATAATATATTTATCACATGCTTTAATACACTTATAATACATTGTGTCAATTTTTTACCAAATAAGCAAATATATTTTAAAACACTTATAATACATTTATATTGCATGCATAATTCACTTTTAATACAAGTGCAGATTTATCATAGTATGTATTGCTATAAATGGTAATAAATAAAAAGGATCCCTAAAATTAGTAATTATTAATTAAAAAGTCTTCACCGAAGTAATTTTTTTAATCAAGGAACAAATAGATTTGTATACATATTATTTTATTGGTTAAAATATTCTTGTTTCTTCGTATCTTATTTGTGATTGATTTATTTTTCATCACTTTAAAATTTATCGCAAACACCTAGAAGGGATCATTTTCTTATTATTTTTACAAAGTATTAATTATTGAATAAATTGTACAATTGATAATCTTAAAATCTATTCGATACTTGTAACAGTAAAAATAATAATATGGACAATCAAATGGAAAAAAAAATGACATTTATCTTTAAAAATATATATTTGATGTGAGATATTAAAAACAAAAACAATAAAAAGAAAAAAGTTACATTTCAGCTTCTCACTTGCTCCACGTGAGAGTCACTTTCTCTGCCACATAAAGTGTCCAAATTGTAATTCTTAATATGGGTTCCCGGGTTTAATTGAAACAAGTAGGACTGAGCATAAAATATCAAAAATCAAATTATCGAATTGAATTGGTTGTTTCAATATTTCGATATTCGATTATTCGGTATTTCGGTTCGGTATGTGGTATCGAAATTCATATTTCAGTATTTCGATTTTGGTATTCGGTATTTATAATTATATCATTTGGTATTCGATATTTCTCGAATACCAAAATTAAATAAGTAAATGACCAATAATCCAATTCTGCATCCCATTGTATTTTGTTGGGCCTAAAGGAGTGTATGGCCTAAAAGAGTAAAAAAAAAAGGCCCATTGTCAAAATATTTATCCAGCCCAAATCTGAAATCCCTAACCTAAGTTGAGACCTTCAGTCGTCCTTCACAACATTAGTTCACAACTTCAGCATTCAGCCATCAGTTCATCAGTTGAGAGTTGATGTCACGCCCCGAGAGGGCACCCTAGACGTGACCGGCACTTGAAAGTCATTTCTGACCCTCAAGCGAACCACCTGATTCAATCACTTTATCAATCAGTCATAAACGCTCAAAGGAAGGCTCAATCATGACATACTATTCATAATATAAGGGCCGAAGGCCAAACATGATTAACTCAACGAAATAAGTACAATAGGACTCCTCAAAATAACAGTCCAACCTCCCCACACTCTAGTCTATGAAGCCTCTATCAAAGTCTAGAAGGTGCCAATGACAAGCCCATGGCTACCAACAATCAAGTTAAAGGAAGCAACAACAACAAAACTATACAAGGAACTCAACATCCTCCAGAAACTAGGAGGACTCACCAACTAGCTGGGAGTGTAAGTGAATCTTCAACGGAGCGCTGGTTGCTGATCTCTGGTACCTGTCGCAAATGATGCAGGCCAAATGGCGCCAGTACATGGAATGTACGAGTATGTAAAATGGCCGGAGGAAACAACATCAAGAAAGCATCAATATCAACTCAGGATCTTAACTCATATTTATCTACATAACAACTCACTCAAATGTCCTAAGTCCAACAAGAATAGTTTAGACAGGACTAACTCATAAGCCACTTAACTCAACTGACTCGGAGCACTATCAAGGCCTAAATGGGAGTTTCTCTTAACCGACAACCATCACCTATGAGCCGGTGATAGTACAACAATCAGACGTTGTTGCCACGTCCGTCCATACCTTACCAGGGCATGAACGCCTCCCTAATCATGGATACCATCGATTAGTCAGGTCCTATCATTTCAGGACAATAAAAATAGGAAACATCCGACTTTAACGGTTTGATCCCAAGGGAAGCATCTGACTTTAACGGTTCCATCCCTACCTACGTTGGCGGCGTAGTTTCGGGGGTTCAAGTATGGACTGTACTCCCACCCGCCTCAGTGCTCGATACTCCTCCCATGACTCCATGCTCATAAAACTCCTCTAATCATCTCAAACAAGCCCTCACGGCTAGTTTCATGTGGTACATTGCCACCTCATCAACTCGGTTCTCATTTCAACTCAATTAAGTCATAATGGCAAGTCTCATTTAGGACTTTGTCCACTCGTCAATTCCATCCTCAAATCAACTCAATCAAGCCTCATTCACATAAACATTTATGACATCTTCTCAAGATTCGGCACAGCTCTATGACTTCAACTCAAACATTCAAGTAGAATAGCACATTTAAGGATATTGACTTAAGCAACATAATCACATGTCTAAAGAGATCGACAAGACGTAACAACAAGTCATCACCATCAACTCATACTAACATGAAGGATTTTAGAAACTTCTTAGCTCAACAACATCAACACATATAGCATCAAATAGATAGGAGACAAAGTTCATAAAAACATAAACCATACCAAGAAACTCTATTTTCATGAACATCTAACCTCAAGGCAAGAGTAGGGCACATGGGTGGACTCAACCCATATTTTGGATAGCCTTACATACCTTAGTGAAGACTTGAAGAAAACCTTGTGGTTGGGTCTTCAATGGAAAACTCAAACCTTGAAGCTCTTGGAACTCTTCTTGTTGGAGAAGGATTTGGAGAGGAAGAAGAAGAGAGGGAGAGAGAAGAGGTTTTTAGGGCTTTTAGAGAGAGAGTGTGTCACGCCCCGAGAGGGTACCCTAGGCGTGGCCGGCACTCAGAAACCATTTCTGGCTTCCTAGAGAACCACTTGGTCTCATTTCTTATTTATTCATCAGCGGAAGACTTAAGAATACTAATGTGGGCTAGTCATAATCAAAGGAAAAATAGATAATTTTTATAAGAAGTAGTTTCTAAGGAGAACTACTCTGATTATATCATCAGACTCTGTCTATGAAGCCTCTAATACTCTTAGATGGTGCCAATGACATGTCCATGGCTACCTCAAAAGAAACATCACACTCAACAATAATAAAAGGATAAGGAGTTCCTTCGAATACAAGAAGGACTCACCAAATAGCTGAAAAGAAATGATCTTCAACGATGCGTCTGTTGAGGATCTCTAACACCTGTATCTGCATCATAAAACGATACAGGTCGAATGACGTCAGTACGTGGAATGTACGAGTATGTAAAATGGCAGGAAGGTAAGGACAGATATCAAGAAACTCCTCTCAAGAAAACTCAGCTCAAAACTCAACATCATCTCAACATGAATATGTAATGCAAGTTTAAAATATAATAATAAAAATAATAGTAATAAGCAATGCTTACTCAGTTGGGAGTTTCTCTAACCGACAACCATCACTTATGAGCTAGCGATGATACAACGAAGCGATGTCGTTGCCACATCCATCCAATACCTTGCCAGGGTAAAGGACATCACCATCTTGGATCCATTCATCAAAGTCCTCTTTTTGGGACTTAAGAGGCATAGCCTCCATCCTACGCTGGCTACGTAGTTCTGGGGTTTGAGTCAATTAAACTCTTACCCAACTCGGTGCTCAATACTACTCCCAAAATATGTGCTCATATTAAACTCATCATCTAGTCTCATTGGACTTTAATTTAAATCATCAAACTCATCTCATTTCATGTTCATCAATCATTATACTTCCAAAAACATCATTTACATCTCATCAAAATATCTTGCTCAAAATATCATTTTCTCAAATTCATTTAAATTCAACTCTTTTGCTTTTTCAAAACTCAATAAAATACATATATAGTATTAATTCATATAACTCTCTTTTTATCAATAAAAATAATAAAAAGCCAACATCTTTACTCAAAACATGAGTAAAAATATTCATGAACATCAAATCAATTAGGATTCATGGGAAAGTAGCCATGAACAATAATTCCAATAATATGAGAGATAACAATAATAATAATATTAATGCATAAATATATCTAACTCAATAGAAGAAGAATTAATTCATTTAGAATTCAAGATTTGGATAAAACTCAACTATAACTCAATTATAATGAATTTAAATATTGGGCGCATGGACGAACTCAATCCGATGCTATGAAAGCCTTACATATCTTAAATCCGAAGGTTTACTCCGAATTGGAACACTCTTGGACCCCTAGCCTTTTATTCTCGCCGGAGCGTTTTGTGTACAACCCGGAGTATAAGAATCACCGGAGTAGTATTTTTATACTACTAAAACTAAAACTATATTTGAGAAGAAGTATATAGAGAGAAGAAATGCTTAAGAAAGCTTGATGAATAAACTGAGGAAATAAGGTGGGTATTTATAGGTGGGAAAGAGGGACTGTAACAACCCCTAAAATGTTGTATGTCGGTATTTCAATTCTCGACGAAAATAATACAGCCTCTGTTTTTGGGCTTAACTTTTCATAGGTTGGTCCAAATTAGGTGATTCAAATTTCTGGGAAATCACAACATCCTTACCTACAACTTTCATGAAGAACATAACTATAAATTCGGAGTATAAGTAGGTCAAATAAATTAATCTTTGCAAGATATAGTGCTGTGACGGAATTGAGTGTTGATAGAAGAAAATTCATATCTCACTGTAGGTTGCTCCAAATTGTTTGATTCTTGAATGATATGAAACTAGACTTCCATATCTACAATTCTTATGAAGACACCAAATCCTAATAAAGAATTTATCTTATTCAAACGCAGCTTCGAAAACGAGTATGCTGTTAAAAAGAACTCATCTTACCTACCATGGAAACATCTAGATGCATTTGACATCATGCATGACATAAATTGTCCTCCATTTAACATCATCCATGACATCAATATATTCCATTAAATTTTCAGATTTTTCTTTATAACTATTTTATTTATAGTTAGGTCCCTCTTTCCCACCTATAAATACCCACCTTATTTCCTCATTTTATTCATCAAGCTTTCTTAAGCATTTCTTCTCTCTATATACTTCTTCTCAAATATAGTTTTAGTTTTAGTAGTATAAAAATACTACTCCGGTGATTCTTATACTCCGGGTAGTACACAAAACGCTCCGGCGAGAATAAAAGGCTAGGGGTCCAAGAGTGTTCCAATTCGGAGTAAACCTTCAGATTTAAGGTATGTAAGGCTTTCATAGCATCGGATTGAGTTCGTCCATGCGCCCAATATTTAAATTCATTATAATTGAGTTATAGTTGAGTTTTATCCAAATCTTGAATTCTAAATGAATTAATTCTTCTTCTATTGAGTTAGATATATTTATGCATTAATATTATTATTATTGTTATCTCTCATATTATTGGAATTATTGTTCATGGCTACTTTCCCATGAATCCTAATTGATTTGATGTTCATGAATATTTTTACTCATGTTTTGAGTAAAGATGTTGGCTTTTTATTATTTTTATTGATAAAAAGAGAGTTATATGAATTAATACTATATATGTATTTTATTGAGTTTTGAAAAAGCAAAAGAGTTGAATTTAAATGAATTTGAGAAAATGATATTTTGAGCAAGATATTTTGATGAGATGTAAATGATGTTTTTGGAAGTATAATGATTGATGAACATGAAATGAGATGAGTTTGATGATTTAAATTAAAGTCCAATGAGACTAGATGATGAGTTTAATATGAGCACATATTTTGGGAGTAGTATTGAGCACCGAGTTGGGTAAGAGTTTAATTGACTCAAACCCCAGAACTACGTAGCCAGCGTAGGATGGAGGCTATGCCTCTTAAGTCCCAAAAAGAGGACTTTGATGAATGGATCCAAGATGGTGATGTCCTTTACCCTGGCAAGGTATTGGATGGATGTGGCAACGACATCGCTTCGTTGTATCATCGCTAGCTCATAAGTGATGGTTGTCGGTTAAAGAAACTCCCAACTGAGTAAGCATTGCTTATTACTATTATTTTTATTATTATATTTTAAACTTGCACTACATATTCATGTTGAGATGATGTTGAGTTTTGAGCTGAGTTTTCTTGAGAGGAGTTTCTTGATATCTGTCCTTACCTTCCTGCCATTTTACATACTCGTACATTCCACGTACTGACGTTATTCGACCTGCATCGTTTTATGATGCAGATACAGGTGTTAGAGATCCTCAATAGGCGCATCGTTGAAGATCATTTCTTTTCAGCTATTTGGTGAGTCCTTCTTGTATTCGAAGGAACTCCTTATCCTTTTATTATTGTTGAGTGTGATGTTTCTTTTGAGGTAGCCATGGATATGTCATTGGCACCATCTAAGAGTATTAGAGGCTTCATAGACAGAGTCTGATGATGTAATCGGAGCAGTTCTCCTTAGAAACTACTTTTTATAAAAATTATCTATTTTTCCTTTGATTATGACTAGCCCACATTAGTATTCTTAAGTCTTCCGCTGATGAATAAATAAGAAATGAGACCAAGTGTTTCTCTCGGAAGCCAGAAATGGTTTCTGAGTGCCGGCCACGCCTAGGGTACCCTCTCGGGGCGTGACAGAGACCTAACAATAAATAAAATAATTATAAAGAAAAATCTAAAAATTTAATGGAATATATTGATGTCATGGATGATGTTAAATGGAGGACAATTTATGTCATGCATGATGTCAAATGCATCTAGATGTTTCCATGGTAGGTAAGATGAGTTCTTTTTAACAGAATACGCATTTTCGAAGCTGCGTTTGAATAAGATAAATTCCTTATTAGGATTTGGTGTCTTCATAAGAATTGTAGATATGGAGGTCTAGTTTCATATCGTTCAAGAATCAAACAATTTGGAGCAACCTACAGTGAGATATGAATTTTCTTCTATCAACACTCAATTCCGTCATAGCACTATATCTTGCAAAGATTAATTTATTTGACCTACTTATACTCCGAATTTGTAGTTATGTTCTTCATGAAGATTGTAGGTAAGGATGTTGTGATTTCCCAGAAATTTGAATCACCTAATTTGGACCAACCTATGAAAGGTTATGCCCAAAATACAGAGGCTATATTATTTTCGTCGAGAATTGAAATACCGACATACAACATTTTAGGGGTTGTTACAGAGTGGGGGCTGAAGAAATGATCCCAAAATAGTCTAGGGTGATACATATATAATTTGGGGAAATTCTCAAATTGCCCCTTCTCAAAAGTTCTGAAAAATAGGCAAAAATGCACCTGGCGCGATAGTGGTGCATCGCGCCATTGCAGCGCCAGGCCAATTACTCCTAAAACCTGCACACCTCGCAGTGGCGCGCCGCGCCAGAGACCAAACTACTAAGGCATGTTTTTGGCGCGATAGTGGCGCGTCGCGCCCTTACAGCGCCAAGGCCATTGTTCTGAGTTCTGGGAATTTGGCCTGAAAAACCCTGCATAACATTTAGTGGCGCGTCGCGCCAGGGACCAAACTACTGAGGCATGTTCCTGGCGCGATAGTGGCGCGTCACGCCCTTATAGTGCCAAGGCCATTTCCCCCAGCAGTTGCAACCCAGGCCAAAAATGAAATTCCTGTCGTGCTAGTTTATCTTAGGATCGTCATATCTTTTGACTCCGAACTCCAAAATGTACGTTCTTAATGGCGTTGGAAAGAAGACTCGACGACCTTTAATTTGATAGGTCGTGGGCCACCCAGATTGACGTCCTTCAAAAGATAAGGTCATTAAAAGTCGACCCTTATACGAACTCATCCTAAACTTAGCCACGACGAATCTTTTGGACTTAGCTCGGTCCTAGGGGTCCTCAATGACCCCACATCACCTCTCACGCTCTTTAATTTCTCAGGGACTCATCTTAACTCAAGCACATACTTCGAAATAAATACGATGGGCCCCACACGTGTACAAGGAAGGCCCGAATTTTAGGGAAAATTTTTTGAGGGGTGTTACATTATCTCCCCCTTGAAATCATTCGTCCTCGAATGACGAGAAATCAAGAATAGACTCGGGGTGTAAATCACAATCAAAACTCAGTCATTTAATCAGTCAAATCCTCAATCAATTATCAATCAAGACTTAAGATGCACAAATGAATTCAAATCAAGGAACTGGATATTACCTTCAACATTTTCGTCGGTAGGCACGAATATATGGGGATATTTAGATCTCATGGCTTCCTCCGCTTCCCATGTGGCTTTATCAACAAACTAATTCCTCCACAGGACCTTAACTGAGGCGACCTCTTTGTTCCTCAATTTGCGAATTTGGCGATCAAGAATTTGGACCGGAACCTCTTCATAAGACAAGCTATCCTTAACTCCAACGCTATCAATCGGGACTACCAACGAGGGATCGCCCAAGCACTTTTTCAACATCGAAATGTAGAATACCGGATGAATGGAAGCTAACTCTGAGGGTAACTCTAACTCATAAGCAACACTCCCAATCTGTCTCAAAATTTGGTAAGGACCAATATATCGAGGACTAAGTTTCCCCTTCTTTCCAAACCTCATGACGCCCTTCATGGGTGACACTTTCAAGTATACCCAATCGCCCACCTCAAACTCTAAGTCTCTCCTCCTCACGTCGGTGTAAGATTTTTGGCGGCTTTAGGCTGTCTTTAGCCTCTCTCGAATAACTCTGAACTCTAAAATGTACGTTCTTGGTGGTGTTTGAAGGAAGACTCGACGACCTTTAATTTGATAGGTCGTGGGCCACCCAGATTGACGTCCTTCAAAAGATAGGGTCGTTAAAAGTCGACCCTTATACGAACTCATCCTACTTAGCCACGACGGATCTTTTGGACTTAGCTCGGTCCTAGAGGTCCTCAATGACCCCACATCACCTCCCATGCTCTTTAATTTCTCAGGGACTCACCTTAACTCAAGCACATACTTCGAAATAAATACGATGGGCCCCACACATGTACAAGAAAGGCCCGAATTTTAGGAGAAAACTTTTGAGGGGTGTTACAGTTGAGACCTTCAGTCCTTCACACTTCACAGCTTTAGACCTTTAGTGCTTCACTCCTTCACAATCACAACTCCATTTCTCTACTCGGCGACCGGCGCTCGCCCTTCAGTCTTTTACAGATTACAAGTTCGCAACCTCAATAGTGCAATCGAGTAGCACTGTAGCAACAGAGGAAACAGAGAAAAAAAGAAGAGGAGAAAAAAAATAAAAAGAGGATCAAAGAAGAAGAAAATAATTAGAGAAGAGAACTTACCTTGAAGAGAAGTCCTAGTAGTCGAAGAGCAGCGAAAAAGAAGTCGCAGGTCGCAGTTGTCGTAACTTGTAAGTATGGTTTTACAATTTCTCTGCTCGCCCTTTGTCTATTCCTTATTTTCTAATCTTTTTGTGGAATTGTTACACAGGTTTAGCGCAAATTCTTTTATCAGAGGTGAGCAAAATCTATTCTTTTTTTATTTTATTTTACACTTTCAATTTATGTCTTATAACATTTGTAATTTCTTTTATGTTTAGATGGAAGATGAAACAAGTCGAACAACCAATGTCAGTGGAAGAGCACCTCTAGCTCTTATTGAGTCTCTTGATTCAACACCGAAAGTTGAACAACATTCAGTGATTGTGAAGAGGAAAGCTATAGAATCAAGATCTGCTGCTTGGCCGCATTATGATAAGCTCATAGAATATGGAATTAATAAAGCAAGCATTATGGTAAAGTTCTCTTAGCTGATTCAACTAAAAATGAAACAAATGGACTGAATAAACATTTGAAAACTTGTCCTAAAAATCCAAATAAGGTTAACACTTTCAATTTCAAGTACAAACAATCAAATTTAAACTTTCCATTAGAAGGTGAAATGCGTGATGGGGCAATTTGGACTTTTGATCAAGAGGTATCTCGAGGGGCTTTAGTTGAGATGTTAATCCTTGATGAGCTTCCTTTTCGTTTTGTTGAAAAGGAAGGTTTTAAGAAGTTTATGAAAAAAACCAATCTTTATTCTGAGTTTCCTCCCGTAGAACAGTGACTAGGGATTGTTATGTAGTTTTTGGTGAAGAGAGACAAAAGTTTATGAAGTAATTGAAAGAAACACCACCGAGAGTTTGTCTAACCACAGACACATGGACTTTTATACAGAGAATAAATTATATGTGTTTGACAGTACACTTTATTGATAGTGATTGGCTCTTGCATAAACGAATTTTAAACTTTCAGGTTATTACTAGTCATAAGGGTGACGAAATAGCCCGTTGTATTAGTAAATGTTTACTTGATTGGTAATTGGAGAAAATAATCACTATAACTGTAGATAATGCTTCTTCTAATGATGTCATGGTGAAAGAGTTATACAAACAAATGGTTAATTGGGGATCTAACATGAAATGTGGTAACCATCTTCACGTGAGATGTATGGCTCACATTTTGAATCTTATTGTGCAAGATGGCATGAAAGAAGTTGGTCCATCTATCAAACGTGTTTGAAAAATGGTGAAATATGTTAGACAATCTCCTGCAAGGAATAAATAATTTACGGAATGTTGTGAACTAAAAAATATAGACAGTAAGAAGTCATTATGTTTAGATGTTTCAACCCGGTGGAATTCGACCTACTTGATGTTGGATGCCACACAACATTTTGAGAGTGCATTTGATAGGTTTGATCTTGAAGATGGTGGATTGTCAACTTATCTTATTAATCATGTTTGCGAAGATGGAAGTGTTGCAGGTGTACTTGAAAGTGATGATTGGCAAAAGGTGAGAAATATGGTAATATTTCTTAAAAGATTTTATGATCTAACTGAGAAGATTTCAGGTTCACTCTACGTCACTTCTAATGATCACTTTAAAGATATAGTTGAGCTTCACAATCATTTAAGAGAGATAGGGAAGACAATGATCCTTCTTTGACAAAAATGGAAGAAAAAATAAAGAAAAGTTTGTCAAGTATTAGGGTGCTCCTCAAAAAATGAATAAAGTAATTTTTATTGCCTCTATCTTAGATCCTCATAACAAACTTGAGTATGTTGGCGACACACTTGAGAATATGTTTGGAGATGAAAAGGGGAGTGAAATAAAAGATGAAATGGTGACTTACATGAAAACTATGTTTGAAGAGTATGTAGCAAAATTCTCTAATGCATCTCGACGCTCATCTTCTCTTTCTGATTTATCGGGTCAAATATCGGATTCATCTATCTCTAACACTAGCACAAAATCAACAAAAGTGAGAAATAGGATCCAAATGAAGAGGAACAAACAAGATGGTACAGGTTTGGGTGGTAAGTCGGAGTTGGAAAAGTATCTTAGTGAAGAACTAGAGCCGAATGATGATGACGATAATTTTGATATCTTGTCGTGGTGGAAAGCTTATTCTCCAAGATATAAAATTCTTTCCGAAATGGCTCGTGATGTGTTGACAATTTCAATTTCTAGTGTGGCATCGGAATGTGCCTTTAGCACCGAGGGCCGTATTCTTGATTCATTTAGGAGTTCTTTGACTCCGAAATTGGTGCAAGCTGTTATTTGTCTTCAAGATTGGCGTCGAAATGAGCCTTATCCCATAAATGTTGAAGAAGATTTTAATGATCTAATGAAACTTGAACTTGGTATGTTTTTCAGTTTTTATATTTTATTTTTATATTTTTTTACTTAGTTTAATTGTTGACACATTTTAAATTCTTTTTAGCTGTGGATGATATTGACTGCATTGTTTAGGCTGAAAAACAGTGAAAGCAGATTTTGGATCAGTTATGGATAATCTGAAGAGCTATTTGTTGAGCAAAAATTCCAAGTTATGATGTATTGATGTGTTCTCAGTTCAAACTGTTTTTTTTTTGTATTGGTGATGTGCTTGTAGCAGTGAAAAATTGGATGGTACACCAACAGAATCAGCAATATTAGAATATGGATTCTTCTTGGTGGTGATATTGATAAGCAAAGAAGGGACTGCAAACTGCTGAAGGTTGAACCTTTCAATTCAGAAAAGAAAAAAATGTCTGTGCTTATTGCTCTACCAAATGGAAACAACTGATCTTTCTACAAGGGTGCAGCCGAGATAATCTTTAAGATATATGACAGATTTATCGATCTTAATGGTGAAATTATTCATTTGACAGAAAATCGGACGAGAAATATCATGGATGTCATTAATGAATTCACCAGCGAAGCCTTGCATACTCTTTGCTTGGCTTACAAAGACATTGAGGATGGTTATGAAAAAGATAGTATTCCTGATAGTGGCTACACATTGATTGCTGTGGTCGGGATTAAAGATCCAGTTCGCCCTGGGGTTAAAAATGCAGTAAAAACTTATTTAGCTGCTGGAATTACTGTGCGAATGGTCACTAGTGAAAATATTAAGACAGCCAAAGCCATTGCTAAAGAATGCGGGATACTAACTGCTGATGGTTTTGCCATTGAAGGCCCAGAATTTCGCAACAGAACTTCTGATGAAATGAGGAATATAATTCCTAGAATTCAGGTATGCTCTTGGTTGTTTTATCTCACTCTTGCTGATCCATTTGGTGTAAATAAATTGTTCCTGAAATGCTACAATCTTGAATGCAGGTGATCGCTCGATCATCACCAATGGACAAGCTTGTGTTTGTAAATAATCTAAGAGGTATGTTTAACGAGATTGTTGCAGTTACTGGTGATGGCACAAATGATGCTCCTGCTCTCAACGAGGCAGATATTGGATTTGCTATGGGTATTGTAGGCACAGAGGTTTGTAAATTGCTCCTGAGTCCTGTCATAGGTTAATATGTTAATTTACGATTTCTTGTATTAAAGCTTCCAAATGACAATTTACCATCCCTTGATATAGATAATTTCAAGCTGTTCTTGACATCTCTTTTCTTAAATATATTATCAGGTCCAGAACTTGCCTAAGAGAAGGGAAGTGCCAACGTAATATGGAATGACTCTTTTTCCTATTCAAAAGATGAGCACCCTGGCTCAGTTGTATTCTCAGTTGTATTCGATCCATTGTTTAGTTTGTTATTAAAAAATTTCACATCTTTTATTGTTGCTATTGTAAATATGATGTACTAACATATTCCGTGTGGACTTCGACTTCAATATGATATTACCGAATACCGTACCAAACCGAATTTTGATTTATTGATTACCGAATTACCGAATAGAAGTTTGAAAGTTCGGTATTTGATATATATTTTGAATTACCGATTACCAAATTACCAAATCCAAACTTTGAAAATACCGAATACCGAACGCCCAGCCCTAGGAACAAGTTTGAGGCTTTCTTTTTAAAAAATAATAATAAAAATACAATGGTATGAACAAGCTTGAGGTAAAGTGTCAACAACAACAACAACAACCCAGTGAAATCCCACAACATGGGGTCTGGGGAGGGTAGAATGTACGCAGACCTTACTCCTACCAAGGTAGGACGGCTGTTTCCTGGAGACCCTCGGCTCAGTAAAAGCATAAATGCATAAAAAATGTTAGATAAGAATAGAAAATTAAAAGCTTTATGAGAAAAACAACAAACAAATAACAAATAGATAACAAATAAATACAAATAAATAAAGACTAATAACAAATAACGATTAAATAAATAATGAAAGCGTCACAGGTAAAATTGAGTAATCAAAGCATAGAAAGTAATAAATAATAACAGAAATAACAGAAATCAGAAGTCAAAGCGCAAGAGATCGTAATGCACTACTACACCTATGAATAGAGAAGAATAACGAGACTATGAACTAGACTTCTACCCTAATGTGGGTCCTCCACACCCTCCTATCTAAGGTCATGTCCTCCGTAAGCTGTAACTGCGCCATGTCCTGTCTAATCACCTCTCCCCAATACTTCTTCGGCCTACCCCTACCTCTTCTGTAACCATCCATGGCCAGCCTCTCACACCTCCGCACTGGCGCATCTGTGTCTCTCCTCTTCACATGTCCATACCATCTCAGTCGTATTTCCCGCATCTTGTCTTCCACCGAGGCCACTCCTACCTTGTCCCGAATAGCCTCATTTCTAATCCTGTCGCTCCTGGTGTGCCCACACATCCATCTCAGCATTCTCATCTCAGCAACTTTCATCTTTTGAATGTGAGAAGTCTTAACTGGCCAACACTCCGCCCCATACAGCATAGCCGGTCTAACCACCACTTTGTAGAACTTGCCCTTAAGTTTTGGTGGCACATTCTTGTCACATAGCACTCCGGAAGCGAGCCTCCATTTCATCCACCCTACCCCAATACGATGTGTGACATCATCGTCAATCTCCCCGCTGCCTTGCATGATAGACCCAAGATACTTGCAACTACTTCTCTTTTGGATGGCCTGAGCACCAAGCCTAACTTCAACGTCAACCTCTTGAGGTGTCTCACTGAACTTGCACTCTAAGTACTCTGTCTTTGTCCTACTCAACTTAAACCCTTTAGACTCCAAGGTATGTCTCCAATCCTCCAGCTTAGCGTTAACTCCGCGGCGAGTCTCATCGATCAGGACTATGTCATCCGCGAAAAGCATACACCATGGCACCGCACCTTGAATTTGTCGCGTCAATCCATCTATCACCAAGGCAAATAAAAAAGGACTAAGAGCTGATCCTTGATGCAACCCCATCACCACTGGGAAGTGCTCTGAGTCCCCTCCTACTGTCCTTACCCTGGTTTTGGCTCCCTCGTACATGTCCTTGATCACCCTAATGTATGCCATAGGTACACCTTTAGCCTTCAAACATGTCCATAGTATTTCTCTTGGGACTTTATCATAAGCCTTTTCTAGGTCGATGAATACCATATGCAAGTCCCTCTTCCTCTCCCTATGCTGCTCCACCAGTCTCCTCATAAGATGGATGGCTTCTGTAGTTGAGCGTCCCGGCATAAATCCAAACTGGTTCTCTGAAATAGACACGTCTCTCCTCACCCTCATCTCTACCACTCTTTCCCACAGTTTCATAGTATGGCTTAGTAGCTTAATACCTCTATAGTTGTTGCAACTCTGGATATCCCCTTTGTTTTTGTATAGAGGGATCATTATGCTCGACCTCCATTCTTCGGGCATCGTTGCCGTTTTAAAGATGACATTAAATAACCTAGTCAACCACTCCAAACCTACCGAACTCGTGCTCTTCCAAAATTCCCCAGGAATCTCGTCAGGTCCGGTTGCTCTTCCCCAGCGCATCCTACGAACGACACTCTTAACCTCCTCGACCTTAATACTCCTACAATACCCAAAATCGCAACGCCTCTCTGTATGTTCTAAATCTCCCAACACAAAGTCTCTGTCCCCTTCCTCATTCAAGAGTTTATGGAAATAGGACTGCCATCTCTGTTTAATGAGGGTCTCGTCTACCAATACTTTTCCATGCTCGTCCTTAATGCACTTCACTTGGTCCACATCGCGTGCCCTTGAGGTAAAGTGTCAAAAAAAATTAAATTAAAATTTAAGAACTTCTATGTATTTAGCCAAAACTTCTAATGCATATTTGGCTAGATATGTTGAAATCTAGCCTCCTCTTTTTGACATATTTTTTATTTATTCACAAAATATCAATAAATAAGAAGAATAGTAGTTATTAATTTACCTTTAAGAATTATTTTGAAATTTACAAACTTGTTGGCACTTTAAAAATGAATTTCATTGTAAGGAAATATTAAGAAAAACTTAAACATTTTTATTTTTATCTTAAAAATTAATAAATAATTTGAAATAATTATTTTTAGTAACGTAAATAACTAATAAGCATGAGGCAAGTTAGAAATAGACTGAAAATGTGGTGTCCTTTATGTCGAATGTTGAAAGCTGCCATGTGGATGATGGGTGGATCCACGTGATCAAATATTTCAATTTCCAACTTCAAACTCTTGACTTTGACCCTTTTCGTTGCCTACAAATCTCAAAAGAGCCTTTAATTGAATATGCTGCCAACTTCAAAATAATTATTTATCAACCACTAACAACATGCCACCTCAAAATCCATGTTTTGACCATATTTAAGAATATCACGGGATCAACTTATTCCAATAAAGAACCAATAATTCAGTTAATTTTAAGGGGGTGTTTGAATTGATTTTTTTTAAAGTATATTATTTTTTCTGTCTTATATTAATTAATCACATTTTATTTTTGCATGATGCTTATGAAATTATAAATAAGAGGATAATTTTATTAATTCACACCTTAAGAACTTCTTGGGAACTTTACAAACAAATGTAAACACTTTCAAAAAATCTTAATTGCAAGAGCCATATCGAAAAAATTTAATTTATGTTCTTGATTTAGTTGTTGGGATATAATATTAACCATGTATCTGAGTTATAGTATTTTATTTAAATCATTTGTAAAGATCTTTTATTTTATTTTCTATATTATAATAAAGTCTTCATTTAAACAAATCGTTGTGAATATATGTGTGTCCATTGTTTGTATAATAGACGATTTTATGTATGGAGTATTTTAACTCATACACGAAAAATTAAAATTGTTGGTTCATATAAATTATAAATTAAAGATTCACAGTCAAAGATAAAGTAGGACAAACATCTTGATGGTTGTAGCATAAGATTAAATATAATTTGATCATAATTACGGGAGTGGTTAAATTCCAACTTCTTGTGCTAGTACATTTTGTATGTATTGACCAGACCAATTAGAAATATTTATCTATGTTCTGAATATTGATAAATAAATTCTTTAGTCCGTTACATGTACTTATACTCTTAATCTTGATATAATTATTATGATCTATGTGATTTATTTTATTATTTTAATCTATTAAAAGGTGAGACTTTTTGAATGAGTCAATAAAATCCTAGTAGATTGGATAATGACCAATTACATTAGTGAAATAATAATTAGTTGATAGAACCATGTCTCGGCCTAGAGATAGAAGAAACCACTTTATATTTACTTATAAATTTTCACGTGAAAACCTTGCAAGTGGATTTTATATCCGTCATGTGAAATAAATTAAGTATGATAATAAAGAATTAAATTAGTCGATTAATTAAATCTTTCATAAATTAAATTTAATTGATTAGTGTCAGTAATTCTAACACGGGGGATTAAATAAGATGTAATTGTAGATTTCAAAAATTAAATCAAGGAGTGAAATTACGTATTTCTAGTGAAATAATTTATAATTTATTACGATATGGTTAATTCTTTCTTTCGTGAATTAATATTATAAATGGAAGCCTTAGTTAATAAATATATGATCCAGACTATGCCTGACTAATCTATAACTTTTGGAAAAAGGAAAAAAAGCATTTCGGAAGAAGTATTTTGTTGGTCTTCAAAAGGAACAAAATCAGTGGATTTAATAATTTATAAACTCTAATTTGGAAAAATGATTTTTAATCAATAAGGAATAAAAATGATTTTGGCTTTAATGAGTTTTAATTTTCCAGTATTTCCTCATAAATGCTGAACGATTTTCCCCCCTAAATTCTTTCCTCTTATGTGAGTTTGGGGGATAAATAGGGGAGGATTCCTGAAGGAAAAGATAATCCAATTTTCTGAATATTCTTGCCCACACAAGTCACTGGTTAAGAAAGATTAGAGGACTTAGTAGAAAGTCGGAGTTCTGGATTTTTTGAGTTTGAACAAATTCTGTGAAAGCTTTAAGAGGTATGCTTTCTGGATTTTATATCCATCATGTGAAATAAATTAAGTATGATAATAAAGGATTAAATTAGTCGATTAATTAAATTTTTTATAAATTAAATTTAATTGATTAGTGTCAGTAATTCTAACACGGGGGATTAAATAAGATGTAATTGTAGATTTCAAAAATTAAATCGAGGAGTGAAATTACGTATTTCTAGTGAAATAATTTGTAATTTATTATGATATGGTTAATTATTTCTTTCGTGAATTAATATTATAAATGAAAGCCTCAGTTAATAAATATATGATCCAGACTATGCCTGACTAATCTACCACTTTTGGAAAAAGGAAAAAAGCATTCCGGAAGAAGTATTTTGCTTTCAAAAGGAACTAAATGAGTGGATTTAATAATTTATAAACTCTAATTTGGAAAAAATGATTTTTAATCAATAAGGAATAAAGACGATTTTGGCTTTAATGAGTTTTATTGAGTTTTAATTTCTCAGTATTTCCTCATAAATGCTGAACGTTTTTTTCCCCTAAAGTCTTCTCCTCTTATGTGAGTTTGGGGATAAATAGGGGAGGATTCCTGAAGGAAAAAATAATCTAATTTTCTGAAAATCCTTTCCTACACAAGTCATTGGTTAAGAAAGATTAGAGAGGAATTAGTAGAAAGTCGGAGTTCTGGATTTTTTGAGTTTGAACAAATTTTGTGAAAGCCTCAAGAGGTATGTTTTCTGAATTTCATAATTTCTTGATTTATATTATCATGTTAATGTAAGTTTAAGATCCAATTTTGGGCTTCCTCTACATGTATGTTTTTACACTCTAACAATTGGTATCAGAGGTCTTCTTACATATACATGATAATGTAATATATATATATATATATATATATATATATATATATATATATATATATATATATGAAAAAATCTGGATTAGTTCTTGTTTGATATAGATTACTCATCGAATGTGGATATATATTTGATATATATTTTTTCATGTTTATTATCGAATTTGGATAAGAGTGGTCTGTTGGCTCATATTTAAGCTTTCATGTTTGTTGTTGGATTGAATAGTCTAGATATGTCATTCCGAATTGAAGAAAGATTTATCATGAATTTTAATTCTGTCCTACCATTGTTGTTACACTGATATTTTAAAAAGATTTGTAGTGATAAGGCAATTTTGTTTGAGTTTATACTTTCTCCCTAAAACTACAGTTTATTGATACCTATATAAATTGATCTTATCGATTGAGGATAAATCTGGATGATTTTTGTTATTTGCCCAATCACTACTATTTTTTATATGCTAAAATCAGTAATGTAGTTGTAAGGCTATGTTGAGTGCACTGTCTGTATGACCACTCGCTAGAAACCTTATCAGTGATTGTCAAATTGATCGGTATTGGAGTTTTTTCAAATTTTGACAAACTCCAATTGATCCAATTTTTGGCTAGTTCATTAAAAATGATCCACTAAGCAATACACACTGCTTTGTTGTGATCTAGACCCTTTTTGGTCATTCGGAGTCGTTTTGATGGGTTATTGATAATTTTTCTATTTTCTGAAATTTTTAAAATTTTTAAAAAATTATTTTTTGAAATCATGTAACGTAAGGGTTCATTTCTTATGATTTTAAATCATTTTTATAGTAAATATATGAGTTTCTTTGTTGACATTGGTCCTCTTCCCCATCGGATAAACTTGTGTATTCTAAACTGTTATTTTTTCTGATTTGATGACTTATTTTAACTTACCAACTAAGTGACTTGTTCTAAACTGTGTATTCCAAATAAGATGGAGATACTTGGTGCTGAGATTGATAAGAAATCTCAAATTGAGATGATCCTTCAGACTTTGACGGACAGTTTTCAATAGTTTCACTTAAATTATAACATGAACAAGATGGACTTGTCATTAGCGAAATTATTGAATGAGATACAGGCCGCAGAGACTATAATCAAGCACCAAGCTCCTGCGTTATTTTTGGTTGATAAGGAAGAAGAAAAAGCCTTGCAATGTTGTGACTCCCGGAGGTGCTAAGGGTAGTGTTGCAAAGCTGAAAGGCGGGTGCTTTCATTGTAAGCAGCCTGAACACCACAAAAAGCAATGCCCAGACTTTCAAGCTAAGATGAAAAAAAAAGTTATTTTATTTTTAAATGTCGTTGAAACCTGTTTAGCAACTGTTTCTACCCAATTATGGATAGTAGATTTGAGAGCCATTGATCATGTCTGCACTTCTTTGCAGGGATTTCAGGAAACGCGGTGACCAAGTCAGGATGAGGTTTGTGTTTTTCAAGAAAATGGGGAACTGATACCAGTTCTAGCTATAAAAATAATTTCTATTTCGTTTAGTATTTTCAGACTTCTAGTTTTGAATAATGTTCTTTATGTTTCTTCTATAAGGAATAATTTGTTATCTTTTTCCAAACTTATGGATGATGGTTATGATATTCATTTTACGAATAATAATATTGTTATAAAACATAATAAATATTTTATTCATATTGCTCCCAAAATATAAAATTTATTTGTGTTTGAAGTTTTTCATAACATGCTACAACAAGCTGAACTATATAAAATTGTTGTTTCTAATAAAGGAAAACGTATTTCTCAATTGAGTCCAACTTATTTATGGCACTTATATGTATTTCATATTAATATAAATAGGATTTCACGTTTGGTTTCTGATGGAGATTTGAATTCATTGAAAGTGGAGGTACTACCAAGCTGTGAATCTTATTTAGAAGATAAAATGACAAAGAGACCTTTCCTTTCTAAAGAAAATAGAGCCAGTAATAAGTTAGAATTCATTCATTCTGATTTGTGTGGCTCGATGAATATACATGCAAGAGGTGGATTTGAGTATTTTATGACTTTCACAGATGATTACTCAAAATATGGGTATATTTATTTATTGTACCATAAATCTGAGTGCTTTAAAAAATTCAAAGAATTTAAGATTGAAACAGAGAAACGACATGGTAAACATATTCAACATTATGATCTGATCGTGGTGGTGAATACCTTTCTGTAGAATTCATTAAGTATTTATCAGAATCGACAATTACATCTCAATATTCTTCTCCAGGATCATCACAACAAAATGGTGTGGCAGAATGAAGAAATATAACTCTTTTAGAAGTGGCTAGATGAATGTTAAGTTATTTTGATTTGCCTTTTAGTTTTGGGGGATATGCTTTGAAAACTTATATTTTGAACTTGGTTCCTTCGAAATATGTACCTTTAACCCCATCTGAATTGTGGAATGGGCGTAAGACTAGTCTATAATATATTTGAGTTTGAGATTGTCCAGCTCATGTACTAAAAGGAAAAACAGATAAGTTGAAAACTAGAACAGAAATGTGCATTTTTATTGGATATCCAAAAGGCACTAAAGGAGGTTTATTTTATTTTTCTATGGAACAAAGGGTAATTGTCTCAACAAATGCTAAATTTATAGAACAAGACTATTTGATGAACCATGTTCCCAGAAGTAAATTAGTGTTACAGAAACTGACTAAAAGAATAACTAGTACTGAATCAACAGACCAAGTTCCCCAAACGGTTGCCGATATTCCATTACATCCACTTAGTGGGAGAAATGTTAATAGGCAAGCAATTGCACATGAGATTGCATAAGAGGTTGCTCTAGAGCACACTCAACATATTTCACTACCCCAAAGTAGTGGGAGTAATGTCCAGCAACCTGCAGTTGTGGAGGGAAATGTTTAGGTTGTTCAGGATGTTCCAAATTTAGTTCACGAAGCAGCAAATTCTATAGTGGCTAGTCGTCGTAGTGGAGAGTTATTAAAAAGCCTGAACGATTTATGCTCATGAGAGAATAATATGATAGAATCCCTGAAGAGTCTAATATAGAACCATTGAATTACGCTGAAGTACTACATGCTACAGATGCTGAAATGTGGATTGTTGCTATGAAATCTGAAATGGAATTCATGTACTCTTATCAAGTCTGGAATCTTGTAGAAGCACCTGAAGGTGTAAAATCTATCCGTTATAAGTGGATTTACAAGAAGAAAAGAGGTGTGGATGGAAAAGTGAAAACTTTTAAATCTAGGCTTGTTGTGAAATGATTTACTTAGAAAGAAGAAATTGATTGATTAAGAGGAAACTTTTTCACCGGTAGGTATGCTTAAATCCATTAAGATTTTGTTGTCCATTGTTGCTCATTACAATTATAAGATTTGACAAATAGATGTCAAGACAACTTTTCTTAACGAAAGTCTTAATGACTGCATTTATATGGCACAACCAGAAGATTTCATAGAAAGTGGAAATGAACACATGTTTTGTAAACTTAAGAGATTCATTTATGGATTGACACAAGCATCTAGAGCATGGAACATATATTTTGACAATTCGATTAAGACTTTTGGTTTTGATCAATTTGAAAATGAATCATGCATCTATAAGAAGTGGGAGGGAGACAGTGTAGCATTTTTGATTCTGTACGTTGATGATATTTTGCTCATAGAAAATAACGTGAGCATGTTGAATTCTTTAAAGGAGTGGTTGTCATCATGTTTTGATATGAAGACTTGGGAGAAACGACTCATATCCTTGGGATTAAACTTATAAGAGATCGTAAACAAAGAATTTTATACCTATCTCAAGCACTTTATATTGATACTATTCTTGTAAGGTTTAACATGCAAAATTTCAAAAAGAAATTTCTTCCTTTTAGATATGAAATTACCTTATCAAAGGATCAGTCGCCCAAAACGAATGATGAGATAGAGAGAATGAAGGCGGTTCCTTATGTATCTACTGTAGGGACTCTCATATATGCTATGTTATGTACTAGATCGGATATCTGTTTTGCTGTTGGCATGATTAGTAGATTTCAGTCTAATCATGGGCAAGAACATTGGACAACAGTTAAGCACATAATCAAGTACCTGAAAAAGATAAGGGATTACATGCTTGTTTTTCATCCTAGAAATCTTGTACCTATTGGGTATACAGATCTAGATTTTCAGTCAGATAGAGCTTCAAAAAAGTCGACCTCAGGATATGTATTTATTTTGGAAGGTGGAGCTGTAATATGGAGGAGTATCAAGCAATCATGTGTTGTTGATTCTACTATGGAAGCTGAATATGTAGCTACCTCTGAGGCGGCTAAGAAGGTTGTTTGGTTCGAAAACTTTCTCAAAGAGCTTGGAGTGGTTCCTTCGATTGAAGAACCTATCACACTTTATTGTGATAATAGTAGTGCACTTGCAAACTCGAAAGAATCACGTAGCCATAAAAGAAGTAAACACATTAAGAGAAAATATCATTTGATTCGTGATATAACTCAAAGGGGCGATGTGAGAGTTTTGAATATTGAATCGAAAAATAATTTATCGAATCCATTTACAAAAGGCTTACCTCAGAAGGTGTTTGATAAGCATGTAGAAGAAGTGTTAAAATTGTAAATGCATGGTTATGAGTCTAAGTGAGAGATTGTTGGGATATACTATTAACCATGTATCTGAGTTATAGTATTTTATTTAAATCATTTTAAAGACCTTTTATTGTATTTTATTTTATTTTCTATATTATAATAAAGTCTTCATTTAAGCAAATCGTTGTGAATATATGTGTGTTCATTGTTTGTATAATAGACGATTTTATGTATGGAGTATTTTAACTCATACACGAAAAATTAAAATTGTTGGTTCATATAAATTATAAATTAAAGGTTCACAGTCAAAGATAAAGTAGGACAAACATCTTGATGGTTGTAGCATAAGATTAAATATAATTTGATCATAATTACGGGAGTGGTTAAATTCCAACTTCTTGTGCTAGTACATTTTGTATGTATTGACCAGACCAATTAGAAATATTTATCTATGTTCTGAATATTGATAAATAAATTCTTTAGTCCATTGCGTGTACTTATACTCTTAATCTTGATATAATTATTATGATCTATGTGATTTGTTTTATTATTTTAATCTATTAAAAGGTGAGACTTTTTGAATGAGTCAATAAAATCCTAGTAGATTGGATAATGACCAATTACATTAGTGAAATAATAATTAGTTGATAGAACCATGTCTCGGCCTAGAGATAGAAGAAACCACTTTATATTTACTTATAAATTTCACGTGAAAACCTTGCAGGTGGATTTTATATCCGTCATGTGAAATAAATTAAGTATGATAATAAAGAATTAAATTAGTCGATTAATTAAATCTTTCATAAATTAAATTTAATTGATTAGTGTCAGTAATTCTAACACGGGGGATTAAATGAGATGTAATTGTAGATTTCAAAAATTAAATCAAGGAGTGAAATTACGTATTTCTAGTGAAATAATTTATAATTTATTACGATATGGTTAATTCTTTCTTTTGTGAATTAATATTATAAATGGAAGCCTCAGTTAATAAATATATGATCCAGACTATGCCTGACTAATCTACCACTTTTGAAAAAAGGAAAAATGGCATTCCGGAAGAAGTATTTTGCTGGTCTTCAAAAGGAACAAAATCAGTGGATTTAATAATTTATAAACTCTGATTTGGAAAAAATAATTTTTAATCAATAAGGAATAAAAATGGATTTGGTTTTAATGAGTTTTATTGGGTTTTAATTTTCTAGTAATTCCTCATAAATGCTGATCGTTTTTTTTCTCCCTAAAGTCTTCTCCTCTTATGTGAGTTTGAGGATAAATAGGGGAGGATTCCTGAAGAAAATATCATCCAATTTTCTGAAAATCCTTGTCCACACAAGTCACTGGTTAAGAAAAGATTAGAGAGGAATTAGTAGAAAGCCGGAGTTCTGGATTTTTTGAGTTTGAACAAATTCTGTGAAAGCTTTGAGAGGTATGTTTTTTGAATTTCATAATTTCTTGATTTATATTATAATGTTGAGTTTAAGATCCAATGTTGGGCTTCCGCTGTGTGTATGATTTTACACTATAACATTAGTAAGGTGAACAACTAATATGTGACAACTATTTTTAGTATCATGATCAACTAAATATGAGATGGAGGAAATATAAACTTTAAATTAAAAGTTAAAAATTATAAGTTGGTCATATTTAATTTTTGACTTTTAGCTTATTTGTATATTTTTTTTACAATTGTTTAAAGCACTTTGCCTTTCTCAAACATCTTTAAAAATAATAAAAAAACTTCAAAGTCAAAAATTACATAAAATAAATCAATCCAAACACTCTCTAGAAGAGGAACCTAACATTATAAATTAGAAAAAAATATTCAGGATCAATTTTTTTTACTCAAAATAATTTAATTAACACTTATTAAACAAAATGACCATTCTACAATTTTGTATAACCTGCAAAGTGCAATTTTAATTCATCGCTACCTTTCTTCTTCTCTTCTTCCTTGATCCTTCATGTTTGCAGCACTTCCTTCTTCCTCTTTATTTGCTTTCATTCTTCCTTCCTCATTCTTTTTTCATGTTCAGCCATAAAAAGCTTCTATAAAATTTTAATTTTAATGTGCCACAAATGTAAATTATTTTAAGGAAATAATATTTCAAAGACTCAAAAGCATCGAGAGGAGTTCATATCTATAATTTGAGACTATTTAGAGGAGATTTGAGTTGATCAGATTGAACTCTTTATCATCATTAGGATATGCAAAGTTCACGATTGGCTTTGACCTGGAGAATCCAGATGGATCTTGACATTCAAGCATGAATCCCTTGAGCGCTTCGGCGGCGGATAGCAGCATGGCAAAGCAAGATCAGGAACATTCCTTGGCTGCGAGTTAAACGATTGACTCCGATCACGATTTTCAGTTGACTTTATCTCAGGTGATAAGGGCAGGAGAGCACTTCACAAAATGTGCTAGATTGCCGCCTTCAAACCTAGAGAGCAAGAAGCTCTTCGTCAACCTGTCTAAACTTTTCTACAAAAGTCTTCCCCTCGCTTGTGGTCCAATTTTGCCTCAAAAGAAAAAAAGTGGGGTAGAAGTCTACCATTAATTAATTAGTTTTTTCAGGGAGGAGGAAATATTATGCCCCTTATGCCCTGGGCGACACACGTGCTACAATGGCCGGGACAAAGGGTCGCGATCCTATGTTCATCCATTACAGTTTCTTTAGAGCTCAATTTTAAAATTCGATGTGTCGCAAACATGAATCGTTTTGAGTGAATAATATAGCAAAAGATTTGACACATTGAAAGGAGCTCATATCTAAAATTTGAAATTGTTTAGAGCCTTAGAGGAGATTTTGAGTTGGTTGGAATTGAAAGACTCCATTAGCCATTAAAGTTTCTTCAAAGCTTCATTTTAAAATTCATTGTGCCGCAAATGTGAATCGTTTCAAGTGAATAATATATCAAAAATCACGAAACATTGAGAGAAGATCATATCTAAAATTTGGGGTTGTTTAGAGGAGATTTGAATTGATCGGAATTAAAAAAATATCAACCTGCAATATATAAATATTGTAAAACCAACGTATATAAATGTATACACATCTCTGATACGTAGTTATACATTATATATATATATACACACGATACATTACATATACACGCGGCCATTTTTATTGAAAATAATTTTTGTCACCCGTAAAATAACGTAATCGACCCTTATAAAATGGCTCTAAAAATAATGGTGCATTTATTCTCTACTTTAAGATAAGAGAATTCTTAAACCTACACACGAAAGGAGATGACAATTACACAAAACAAAGATAAGTATATTTGTTGAGGAAGCTCGCGTAACACATTTGCTGTTTAATGAATTGTACTCTATTGTTGAATTTCAAAGATAGAATTTGCAACAAAAAAAATAATATCTTTTTGAAAATTTGGGGTAGGGAAAGGGAAAATAAGTGAGGGGATTACAAAAAAATGAAAAATTGAACCCTCATTAATAAGGTGAACGTTCAGGTAATCAACCAACTGATCTGCTAAGATTTTCTTGAAGTTTCTCACTAACATAAAGTTTAAGAAATAAAAATTTCTGACACACACAAAGTATGGCCAAATCCATCGGTGACTCCTTAAAGTTAGCACCAACTTTCACTTAGACATCTAAATCAGGAGATGTTCAGTTTAGACACCTAATGTAAGGGTCTGATGTGTCATTTTGACACTTTTTTGACAATCACCAAAATATATTAAGTGTATGTAATACACTCGCCTGACGTGTCAAAAGCAGCAAATTAAAAAAGACATCTGGCATAAAAAATAATTATCAAATAATATCTTTTAAATAAAAAAAATGACCAATAATTTAATGACACATGAAATTATTTTTTATCCAAAAAAATAAAAATTAACAATTATTAACCCCCACCCACCCCACTGTCATCTTCCCAACCCCACCCACCCCAACCCCACCCTAACACCAACCCCTCCTCCACCCCGCCGTCATCTTCTCCAACCCACCCACCCCAACCCCGACTCCTCCCCCACCCAACGCGATACATACATCCAAGTTAATAAAAAAAACAAGAACAAACAAGTTCAATAAAAATATATCTCTGTAGAAATCTTTTTGGTTTTGATTAATTCAATAGATAGAAATTATGGTTGCTTTTGATTTTGTGAGGTGTTTTTGCATTTTTCATACTTTTTCAATTTTGTGAACTTTCATATGGAAATTTCATAAGTTCCGAGTAGTTCTCATAATCCCTATGATGAATTCTCACCTGAAACTATGGATGAAAAAATTAAAAGATTTTTTCAAGTACTTTCAACAGATTATCGGTCACATAAGAAGAGTATAGATTTAGTATATTACATAAAAAAGCAGCTACACAGAGAAAAAGAAAGGGAAAAAAAATAAAAAATAAAAAAAAAGAATGGGGTTTTTTAGGGGCACTTGCTAGTCTTCTTCTACCGCTAATAATGGAGGTGAAAGGGGACTGTTAAAATGAAGAGGAAGAAGAACAACAACAAATATATATATATATATATATATATATATATATATTTCTTTTTTTAAAGAAAAACAGCTTCTACGCGCCTCAGAGAGGTGGAAAACACGCAAGTTGCCAACTGTCAAAAAAGTGTCAAGATGACACATTCGACCCTTACTTGAGGTGTCTAAAATGAAGATCTCCTGATTTAGGTGTCTAAGTGAAAGTTGATGCCAACTTTAGGGGGGCACCAATGAATTTGGCCTACAAAGTATCCTTATTATCATATCATCTACATAAAATCTCATGTCACTCTTAGAAAACATGTCATTTACGAAAATGCTAAACCGTACATTACCAAAAAAAAAAAGATTAGTAATATGTCAATCATTTGTAAATGAATCAAAAACGAAAGAGTTACGCAAGTAAAATCCATAGATAGAATTATTTCTACATTACAAATTCAAGTGCCTTTTCAATTCATATTTTGTACTCTCTGATGAGTTAACTGTTCGAAACACGCGCTCGCACACAAAAAAAAAACGTTCCCAGCTAATCAAATCATATTTTGATCTCTCCGATCCTCAAACATGAACACACGTGTAACCACCTTTTCAGAGATATCCCATAAGATTAATATTTCATCACACCTACTAATATATATAAATTGATAGTAGAATATATGAAAGCGAAACAATAGTTTGTTAGAAATTGTTTTAATTCTATAGTACATATTGTTGGGGAGAGGAAGCACCATAACTAAAGTTTGATATGATAATAAATAAAGAAAATAAATTGGACACGAGAATTTTACGTGGAAACCTCTCAAACAGATAGAGGGAGAAAACCACGGGTAGAAGAATTTCACTATGATAATATGAGAGTACACTGCTCTCAAGTATAAGGAGATGTAACTACGATAGATTGCAGTTTTGAAACCCAGATTACAGCTCCTCCAGAAAGAGTAAACACATAACCTGTGGTGGACTTACTTTTATCAAGATCACCTGCATAATCTGAATCAACATAACCTTTAACAGTAAAGTCTGATCCTCCATAACACATTGCAACATCTGAGGTACCCTTGATATATCTCAGGATCCTCTTAACAGTATTCCAATGCTCTCTACCAGGATTAGCCATGTATCGACTAACCACTTCCACTGCTTGTGCAATGTCAGGTCTTGTACATACCATGGCGAAGATTAAACTTTCCACTGCTGATGCATACGATACTCGAGACATCTCCATCCTCTCTGATTCATTGCTATGACTCATACTCGAGGATAACTTGGAATTAATAGAAAGTGGGGTAGAAATTGACTTACAGTCTTGCATCTTGAAGCGTCGCAAGATTTTCTTTAAGTAGTTCTTTTGAGAAAGCCAAATTTTCCTATTATTTCAGTCTCAGTGAATTTGCATTCCTAGAATCTTGTTTGTTGGTCCCAAGTCCTTCATTTCAAACTCTCTAGCCAACTGTGCCTTTAAATTTGTCTAACGATCTTTGTTGGGGCCTGCTACCAACATGCCATCAACATACAACAGCAAAATAACAAAATCTTTATCACCAAATTTCTTGTAATAAATACAAGAATCTGAATTATGTCTATTGTATCCAAGGCTTATAATGAAGGAATCAAATCTCATATACCAACATATCGACGCCTGTTTGAGACCGTATAGAGATTTGTTCAACCTGCAAACCAAGTTCTCTTTTTTCTGTTCTTCAAAATCTTCTGGTTAGAACATGTAAATTTCTTTTTCAAGCTCTCCATGAAGAAATGCAGTCCTGACATCTAACTGCTCCAAGTACAAGTCAAATGTAGCACACATTGCCAAGACCACTCGAATTATTGTGAGTCGGATCACTGGAGAAAATATCTCATTGAAGTCTATACCTTCTTTCTGAGCGAATCCTTTCACCACCAATCTTGCACGATACTTCTCCACTTGATCATTACCATTGCGTTTGATCTTGTAGACCCATTTATTTTCAATGGTCTTCCTTCCTTGTGGTAATTGAACAAGATCCCATGTTTTATTTTTATGAAGAGCTTCAATTTCTTCTTGCATTACTGCCAACCATAGAGATGATTCTTGACCTTTTATAGCCTTGTGAAAAGTTGAAGGCTCTTCATCTTCTGTTAATAGACAGTATGCAATATTGCTCTTCATAGATTAATCTGAGTGCCAAGCTGGTTCTCTACTCTCCCTAGTTGACCGTCGAACTTGTGGAATTTCAATCTCAGCTTGCTCTTGTTCTTCGCGCTCTGGTGCTGCTTCAGAAGTAACTGAAACTTCTTTTCTTTCTTCAACTTCAACTGTTGTAGTCTCTGATATTTCTTTTGAAATGATTCCTTTTTTTGCTTGTATCTTATTTTCAACAATTACAACATTCCTGCTGATTACCACTTTGTGGGTTGTGGGATCTCACTAGCGATACCTCTTGACTCAATCAGCATATCCTAAGAAAATACATTTTTTGGATTTCGGATTCAACTTTGATTTTTCTTGGGTGTTGTACATAATATAAGCAGGACTTTCGAATATATGTAAGCGAGAATAATCAGTTGATTTTTCTGTCCACATCTCCATTGACGTTTTCAGATCAATTGCGGTTGATGGTGATCGATTGATAACATAATAGACGATTTTGACTGCTTTTGCCCAGAATTATTTTTCCAACCCTGTAATTGTCAACTAAAGTTTGATATGATAATAAATAAAAAAAATAAATTGGACACGATAATTTTATGTGGAAACCCCTCAAACAGATAGAGGGGAAAAATCACGGGGTAGAAGGATTTCACTATGATAATATGGGAGTACACTGCTCTCAAGTATAAGGAGAAAACAACAATAAACACTTCTCTCTTATAAAAGGAACAACTACCAAAGAGGACATTCAAGACTATAATATTTATCTTGGTGTATAACTCTCTTTGTATTTTTACTCTCACTTTTCTGAACGAAATAAATGAAGGCACGAGACCCTCTATTTATAGGAGGATAAAAATGCGTAGAAAATTTACGCGTTTCGTCAAACTTCTTCGCGTACTTTCTGACAACTTTTGCTTTTTCAAAAGTTGTTGCATTTTTCTTTCTTTTTGATTTTTACTTTTTGACTTCTTATACTTTTTATTTGTTTATCGATCAAGAAGACAAAATTACGAAAATCGAGTTAGATCCAAAAAAATAAATAACGTGAAATATAAAGAAAGTCTGCAAAGTTAAATTATTGTAGTTGATGCCAAGTCCATATAGATGTGAAACCAGCAGAGGTGTGACAAGCACTCTGTAAGTCAAAACAAATATAGGGAATTCATATTTTTCTCATGCTATTCTTGGAGACATGATATAGTTGTAAATAATTGGTTGTGATTGGAGGCACGTCTCCCTCTAATTAACAATTTCCTTCTAAACTAATATATGTTGCACCGTTTATAAATGATTATGATTTTTAATATTCTTATTAACATGTACGTAATAAGAGCAGTTATCATATGACTATCTTAATGAAATTAAAGAGAAAAGTTTCCATCTCCGAATTTTCTTGACAAGCAATTTAGTTCTTGGATAACTTTTTGGAACGTATAATTGGTCAATAAAAAATGTTATGTTAAAACTACACTGTTGATTGCATTAGTTATTGATTTTAATTTCAATATATGGATAGTGTAATGCCAAAGTACATTGAACATGTTTCATGTCATGTGTTCCTCTCCATATTTTTCCCTCTATTCGTTTTAAACCTCCAAAATTTTACGTTTTAGTAAGCTCATATGTACTTACATATATAAAAAGTAAACGCTATTAATGTTTCATGTCATATGTTTCCCTTTTTGTTTGATTTCCTAATCAAAACAATAGAAAAATCATTAAACGACATTACTGTTGCTTAAGAACTAGCATTTATTCATAGTTAAAAGCGTCAGATATGTCGACTAATGCCGACACATCACTATTATGTGAGTATATGTAAATCAAAATCGAATAACCTATGATTACTGATTTACGTATCGAAAAATATCAAAATTGAACTTTCAAATATCGAATCATACCAAATTAATTTGGTATGATAATGATATGACATTTTAAAAAATTAAAATCATTGAATCATAATTTTCAATATCGTAACATACCCACCCATACCTGTAAGTTAATAAAGGGTGTAAACTTTTGAGTCTAGAATTTAAATTTAAACATAAATAACATTTTATTCATCCAGACACTACCGCCATTAGCAAAGAAGAAAACAAGAAAAAGGACACTAATATTATCACGATTCGCGGCCTAGAATTTGTGAAATGGAGAATCACATAAATTTACTTTATAAGATTTAATATTACAAAACATGACATGAGTTTTCAGTTTTTGGAAACATAACAATAGAATTTTATCAAAATCTAAAAGAAGTTAAAAAATGGCAAAACTATTTCCTTCAAACATGGATGTTACATTTCCCCTTGATATCTATTCCATAAATTTCTCCTAAAGTTTTACATTCATCTTTGTTAAAATGCTAAGTTGATTGCCAAATCTAGCATAAGACTCCATGGGAGAATCTTAGAGAAGATAAGCTTGAAAGTAAAGTGTCTAAGAAGAAGTTTGAGAGCAAAATGAGTTGGGAAATGAAAATTTAATCCATTCCACTTTACTCTTGCGTATATATACACATGTGTAACAAAATCAAAATATCTAGAAAGATCCTAATTAACTAACTAACTAACTCCAATTTGTTGGGGGAGAAAGCATCACAACTAAAGTTTGATATGATAATAAATAATGAAAATAAGTTGGACACGAGAATTTTACGTAGAAACCCCTCAAACAGATAGAGGAGAAAAACCACGGGGTAGAAGGATTTTACTACTAAAATATGAGAATACAATGCTCTCAAATACAAGGAGAAAACAATAATTAACAATCCTCTCTTGTAAAAGAAACAACTCACTAAAGAGGACACTCAAGACTACAATATTTATCTTGGTGTATAATTCTCTTTTTATTCTTTCTCTCACTTTTTGGGATGATCTAAATGAGGAAAAGAGGCCCTCTATTTATAGGAGAAAGAAAACGCATCAAAAAGTTGGACGGTACGCGTTTTCTTTTTTCTGTCAAAAGTTGCAGCGTAAATTGCTGCTTTTCAAAGGAAACACGTATGTTTTTTTTCTTCCTTTTGCTTTTTACTTTTTGACAAACGCGTATGTTTTTTTTTCTTCCTTTTGCTTTTTACTTTTTTGACTTTCTTTCATTCTCCTACTTGAAGATTTAATTGAGAATCAATTAAGTCTTCACACCATCCTTTCTACCTAATTACTGCAATGTTACGTTTCTGCTAGGCCAAAAAAAGGTCGACACCATTTAAACTTGTTATTGTTGATCGGCTTTGTGAACATATCTGCTAGGTTGTCATTAGTGTGAATTTTCTGAATATCCACACTGCCTTCTTCTACCTTCTCATTGGCAAAGTGATACTGAACTCGTATGTGCTTTGTCCTTGAATGAAATGCTCGATTTTTTGCAAGATGCAAAGCGCTCTGACTGTCACAAAATAGAGCAACCTTCTCTTGTTTGTGCCCAAGCATCTCCAGTAACATCTGCATCTATATTGCCTTTTTGCTAGCTTGTGTAGCTGCTACATATTCTGCTTCCATCGTATATGTAGCCACGATAGATTGCATTTTTGAAACCCAGATTACAGCTCCTCCAGAAAGAGTAAACACATAACCTATGGTGGACTTACTTTTATCAAAATCACCTGCATGATCTGAATCAACATAACTTTTAACAGTAAAGTCTAATCCTCCATAACATATTACAACATCTGAGGTACCCTTGATGTATCTCAGGATCCTCTTAATAGTATTCCAATGCTCTCTACTAGGATTAGCCATGTATCGACTAACCACTTCCACTGCTTGTGCAATGTCAGGTCTTGTACATACCATGGCGAAGATTAAACTTTCCACTGCTGATGCATACGGTACTCGAGACATCTCCATCCTCTCTGATTCATTGCTAGGACTCATACTCAAGGATAACTTGGAATTAATAGAAAGTGGGGTAGAAATTGACTTACAGTCTTGCATCTTGAAGCGTCGCAAGATTTTCTTTAAGTAGTTCTTTTGAGAAAGCCAAATTTTCCTATTATTTCAGTCTCAGTGAATTTGCATTCCTAGAATCTTGTTTGTTGGTCCCAAGTCCTTCATTTCAAACTCTCTAGCCAACTGTGCCTTTAAATTTGTCTAACGATCTTTGTTGGGGCCTGCTACCAACATGCCATCAACATACAACAGCAAAATAACAAAATCTTTATCACCAAATTTCTTGTAATAAATACAAGAATCTGAATTATGTCTATTGTATCCAAGGCTTATAATGAAAGAATCAAATCTCATATACCAACATATCGACGCCTGTTTGAGACCATATAGAGATTTGTTCAACCTGCAAACCAAGTTCTCTTTTTCTTGTTCTTCAAAACCTTCTGGTTAGAGCATGTAAATTTCTTCTTCAAGCTCTCCATGAAGAAATGCAGTTCTGACATCTAACTGCTCTAAGTACAAGTCAAATGTAGCACACATTGCCAGGACCACTCGAATTGTTGTGAGCCGTATCACTGGAGAAAATATCTCATTGAAGTCTATACCTTCTTTCTAAGCGAATCCTTTCACCACCAATCTTGCATGATACTTCTCCACTTGATCATTACCATTGCGTTTGATCTTGTAGACCCATTTATTTCCAATGGTCTTCCTTTCTTGTGGTAATTGAACAAGATCCCATGTTTTATTTTTATGAAGAGCTTCAATTTCTTCTTGCATTACTGCCAACCATAGAGATGATTCTTGGCCTTTTATAGCCTTGTGAAAAGTTGAAGGCTCTCCATCTTCTGTTAATAGACAGTATGCAATATTGCTCTTCATAGATTAATCTGAATGCCAAGCTGATTCTCTTCTCTCCCTAGTTGACCGTCGAACATGTGGAGTTTCGATCTCAGCTTGCTCTTGTTCTTCGTGCTATGATGCTGCTTCAGAAGAAACTGAAACTTCTTTTATTTCTTCAACTTCAACTTTAGCAGTTTTTGATTTTTCTTTTAAAGAGCTACCTTATTTTGTTTATATCTTGTTTTCAACAAATACAACATCCCTGCTGATTATCACTTTGCGAGCAGTGAGATCCCATAAGCGATACCCTTAACTCCATCAGCATACCCTAAGAAAATGCATTTCCTAGATTTTGGATCCAACTTTGATTTTTCTTGGATGTTGTACATAACATAATCAGGACTTCTGAATATATGTAGGCGAGAATAATCAGTTGATTTTCTTGTCCACATCTCCATTGGCGTTTTCAGATCAATTGCGGTTGATGGTGACCGATTGATCACATAACAGGCAATTTTGACTGCTTTTGCCCAGAATTGTTTTCCAATCCTACAGTTGACAAAATAGCTCTTGTCCATTCCAACAAGGTTCTGTTCATCCGCTCTGCTACTCCATTTTGTTGTGGAGTATATGCCACTGTGAACTGCCTTTTAATACCTATTTTTTTTACTGAAATTATCAAATTCATCACCAGTGTATTCTCCTCCATTATATGTCCTCAAAAACTTGATCTTTTTCTCAGATTTAAGTTTCACCCGCGCTTTGAACTCTTTGAAAACTAGAAAAATATCTGCCTTTCTCTTGATTGGATACATCCAACTTCTCCTGGAGTAATTGTCGATAAATGACACAAAATATTTGACTCCTCCTAGGGACTCCACTGGTGCTTACCAGACATCAGAGTGAACCAAATCTAATATTTCCTTGCTTTTAGCAGAGGAACTGCTAAACTTCAGTCTATTTTGCTTACTGGTAACACAATGCTCACAAAAGGGTAGTGAAACCCTTTTTTTAAGGGAACAGACCCTACACGAGGCTCCCACCTCTCGTGCACAGTTAGGGGTTGAGCATCACCCCTAAGATTTAACATAAATAATAAACAAAAAGGTACAAGGAGGGGGATATAAAACCTTACCTCCGATCCTATATTGGTTCATAAGTCGGCTAACCTACTAGGGTCGGCTAACTCATCCCCGATACAAAAGAGGGCTAACTAAAAAATTAAAAGCAGTAAACCTATGAGAGGACTCCTCCCAGTACAAGTTGACTAAGAAAGCATAAATGAGGGAGACTCTCCCCTTCCATGAGAAAATAAGAAAGTAGCCTACACTAGTCCTATTCAACTACGCTACGTATCATACATAGCTAATTAAAGTAGAACAAGTATACGAACCTTCTATCTCGCATGGGGTGAAGAAGCTCTTTTCATCTTTGCCATTTTTAGTCTTGTCGTATCAAGAAAATCCAAAGGAACTATACAACAACATCCATAGCATGAATATCAGCTAAGAAGGGTGAAAGGAGGAGAAGTATATGGAACTTGAGCAGTCAGCAGCCTTGGGATTTTTGAAGAAGAAAGTGGTAGGCTGAAAAGAAGCATCTTGCAAGTCTTGGCTTGACCAGCTGTTTGGATGTTTAACTATTGGTGCCTTGCATATTGGAGAGATTCTTCTGTGCCTGCAATCAAACAAATAAACAGACAAGGAGCTCCAAGAATTTTGGATGCAAGGGGCCTACTGCAAGTGTGAGACCCCTGCATGTATGGCTATTATCTCCCTTTGTTTAAAGCTTTGTGGGCCTGCACAAACAAGTAACCAAGCAAGGATCTCCAAGAATATTATTACTAGTAGTGAATGCAGCCTCCTACATCTCAGCCATGTAGTTGTTGGTGCTGTGATGTAGCTTCTACATGTGTTGTCGTTGGGGAGTTGTGAGACTATATGTATTTGTTGGTGTAGGACTTCCAAAACTAGCTGCTTCAAGTCTAACACAAGGCTCAAAGTTGCATGATGCCTGCACAAAGAGATATACAACAGAGAACAAAGGTAGAACTGAAGATTCAGTTTTGATGTCTGCTGAATGGATTTCCATGTGTTGGAAGTAGTCTTGCTGATCTGGAGAGGTGTTGCTAGAGGCTCCTGAATGTTGTTGAAGGTTGAAGTTCTTGTTCTATGGAAATGGAGCTGTGTAGAAGAGGAAGAACATAACCAAAAACTGGAGCAATTGTTGTGGGGTTGTTGCTGTGTGAGCAGCTCTAAGTTGCTCAGCTGGAGATCCATGTTGTTGCCTTTTATTTACCAAGGTGCTGGGAATAGCACCCCTGGTGTTGTTTCACCTACACAAAGACAATCAAACAAAGACAGGCAACCAAACAAACACAAGACCCAAGAGGGGCTTCTAATTCTCCACAATCCTTTTGTAGCACTCTTGATGATGATATTTGATTTAGTGGTTGTATCTGTGATGTCCTCTATGTATTTATTGTTAATGCATGTTGATGTATCACTCTAGCAACCTGCAACAATACAACAAACAAACAAAAGCAAGAAATGAATTGCACAAGCTAGCAAAAAGGAAAGGACCTCTAAGAGTGCTTTAGAGCCTATTAGCTTTTTCAAGGTCGCTCGACTAACGTCTCCAATTATCTGATTAAGCTGAAACTTATTGAGCTTTGCACATACAACCTTTTCTTTAGTCCTGCAAGATTTGGAGGTTTTTTGCACAAGTTGGAATTTCCAAATTGCAAATTTCTCCCTCTTTAGGCTTAAGACAACTGACTTTTTCAAGGTCGCTCGCCTATCATCTTCAATTATCTGTTTGAGCTGAAACTTCTTGGGCCTTGCCACTATAGTATTTTCTTCAATCCTGCAAACTTTGGAGGCCTTGGTGCAGGTCTACATGATGCAAATCACCCTGCACATCATACCCTGCTATATCTTGGTCTTAGTTCTAGATGTTGCATAGAGGAAGTTGGCATGAATGAGAGGCTGAAGAATTGGTGAAGTCCTAGAATGCCAGGCTGCTGTCTCTCTTTTGTTGAAGTACTTTGAGCCTGTATAAACAAGTGGCAAAGAGACAAACAAGGGAGATAGGTGCATATGCTGCAGGTTCTTGTGCAGCTCCATGTTACTTCCATAGTAGAGGGTGTTAAGATGCTTGTTGTTGCAAGCTACTCCTAAGAGGAGACCCTTCATTATGAATAGGATCAGCTTCTTAGAGTACCTGCACCCACAAATAAAAAAAGAAAAACACACAAACAAACAATTTTACAAGTTGTTGTAACTAATACTAATGACTTGTAGATGTTCCTTAGGTGTTACAGGTTGGTGGAGATGTTGCTGAAGGATGTTGTTGTTGAGAAAGGTAAGAGGCAAGTTGAAGGTGCTGTACAAAAGAGTCCCTAAGCAGGATCTTGTATTACTGCAACCCTTAGAGCAAATCCAAGGAGGGCCTGCATCAAGTGATGTAGGCAGGCTCCCAATTATAACATGTTGCATCCTGCTACTGCTGCACCATGGAACAAGTAAGGCTGTGCCTCCAAGTGTAGATTGAAGAGATGCAAGTTTGTATGTACCTGCATAGACAACCAAGAGAGGAAGAGAAAGAAGAACTACCCTATTCCTTACCTCAAGAGGCAAGCTGTTATGTCTAGGAAAGCAATAAGAAGAGGAGACTCTCCCCTTTACAATGTTCCTAATTATAGGATCTTCAAAGTAGCTATAACTATACATAGAGATATCCAAGTTGAAGATCAAATTAGAACAACAGTTTGGGGGAGGTCAAGGGGGTTTCTTGATCCTTTTGAGCCTTCTTCTTCTGAAATTTGTCATTCCCAACATATCTATTTCCATGTGAGCTCTAGCTTCCCTGGGGAGGTCCTGCTTGGTGAAGTAGAGCTCAGGAGCTGTGCATTTATGGCTATATTTAGAAAGACTATCAGTTGTGGAGTTGGCTTCTCTGAAGGCATGACTGCAGCTGAACTCTTGGAATTGGATGATGAGGCTATTGAGTTTGTCCAACAGTTCCTTGATAGACCAAGAAGGCTTTGCTTCATGCTGCAGCCATCTGATAAGCAGCTGAGAATCAACCTCCAACACTACTTGTGAATAACAAAGATGAAGGCACCAAGAGAGACCAAAGATTGCAGCTTTAATCTCTGCTTGATTGTTAGTTCCAGCACCTAGAGGAATTGCAAAAGCAAAAATGAGCTCACAAGATGCATTTCTAAGGATTCCTCCACCACTAATGTTGCCAAGATTATTGAGAGCACTACCATCAGTGTTTAGCTTCACCAAATGATCAGGAGGCTTGGTCCAGCATATAGGGGTAATCTTGATATCATGGTAGCATTGTTCAATTAAGAGGACAAGGTCTCTCCAGTTGTTAGGCCACATAATATAGGGAAAAACACTGTGAAGCAAGTGGAAAATGTCCTTAAAGATGGAGAATTTGACTCTTGCAAGATTAGACTGCTTCCCTCCATACTTGGAAGCACATCTATTCTTCCAAAGGTTCCAATATATGAAGATAGGGAGAGCCTGTAACAAGAGCCTGTGGGCCTCATTCTTATACTTAGCATTCCACCACCTCATTAGCAGATTTGTACGAGGTGTGTACTCCTTGTTAATGCCCAAGGAATCAGCAAATACACTCCAAGTACTCCTGGCAAAGGCTCCTGCAACAAAGATGTGATCTATGGTATCTTGGCCAGGTCTGTAGCAGCAGTAGCACTGAGAAGGAGGGTGGCCAAATCTGGTAAGCTTGTCATTAGTGGGAAGCTTCCTTCTAATAGCCCTCCAAATAAGAAAGGAGCATTTGAAAGGGATGTGCTAGCGCCAGACATTAGAGTTAATCTTGGTTTTGGGCCTCTTGTCTCTGATGATATCCCAAGCAGAAGAACAACTAAACTCTCTATTATTGTTTAGTGTCCAACATGGTTGGTCTTGCTTGAGAGGCTGATGGTTGATGTGAGTAGCAAGAATAGTAGACACAAACTGTGGAGGAGCCTGTTTAATGAGCAAATCAACATTCCATTGTCCATTGTTCATGAAGGCTGAGACTTGGGTGTTATTGAGCCTGCAGTTGTGAGTGCTGAATTGAGCTAAAAGGCCAATTCCCAGCCAGTTATCCCACCAAAAGAGGCAAGAACCAGACTAAATTTGCCATTATATGTGAGGCTCAACATTATGCTTGTTCTTTATCAGATGCTTCCAGATCAGAGATTGTCCAGAATGCCATTTTTTGGTAATAGGATTGGACCTTTGACAATACTTGGCTTTGAGAAACTCCTCCTACAGAGCATGCTTGGTCCTAAATACCCACCACTGTTTATATTGGAAGGACTTGGCTACATCAGATATTTGTCTCACACCAATACCTCCTTCATCATAGGGGTAACTAAGGTTCTTCCAGGAGGAACAATGGTACTTCATATTGTCATTTTTCCACCCCTAAAAGAAATTTTTAGTGATGCTCTGGATTTGTTTGATAGTGGTTGCAGGAGGGGAACTAGCTGAGAGAAGATGAATAGGAAGGGCTTGAATGACATGCTTAATCAATGTGACTCTGCCTCCATAGCTGAGGATCTTAGCCTGCCACCCTGTTATTTTATTCATAACTTTGGCAATCAAATCAGAGTAATAAGTGATCTTCTGCCTACCAATATAGAGAGGGCATCCCAAGTAAGTGATAGGGCTGGTCTTTTGCTTGAAGCCAGTGACCCTCTTGACCCTTCTTATAGTAGAATTGAAGGCATTAGAGGGGAACATGAAGTGGATTTTATCTCTGTTGATCAACTAACCTGAAGTACTCTCATAAGTGTGCAAAGTATCCATAATGAGCTGCAAGGTTTGAGACCTCCTAGAAGAGAAAATGATCACATCATCTGCAAAGTTGAGATAATTAATCTGGGGGGCCCTCTTTGCCATGAAAAATCCATGATACCTGGGATGATGGTGAAGATTATTCATACGTCTTGACAGCACTTCAGCCCCAAGGATGAATAAGGCAGGTGAGAGAGGGTCTCCTTGTTTAAGACCTCTAGTGGAGTGGAAGAAGCCATGTCTTGAGCCATTAATAATGATGGAGTACCAGTTATAGGACATAATCCTCCATACCATATCAATGAACCCTTCCCCAAAGCCCATTCTCCTCAAGACCAAACAGATATAGGACTAAGAAACTCTATCATATGCCTTGGCCATGTTTACGATGTCATATCATCGGGAAGAATCTTTTGCTCAGCAAGAATCCTCAAACCTCATTTCGATGTATGGCAAAGTTTACAATGTCATATCATCGTTGATTCTTAAAATGAACTTGCTGACGCGGTTGATGCTTCTCCTTCTTGGTGTGTTTCACCTTTAAGCACATATAGATTTTTGCAGCAAGTTTTTCTGCTTTCATCACTACAAGCGCTCCTTTGGATATTTTCATGACTCCACCATGAGTCTTATATGAACATCCATTATCATCTAATCATCCCAAAGACAATAGATTCTTCCTTAAGTCTTTTACATATTGTACCACCTGGATGGTGCGTATCGTGCCATCATACATCTTTATTTTAATAAATCCAATACTAATAACATCCAAAGAATGATCATTTCCCATGAACATAGACCCTCCTAAGATAGGATTATATTGATAGAACTATTCTCTTCGGGAAGTCATGTGTCATGTTGCTCCTGTGTCTATGATCCAGACATTAGTGAAATATTTTCTGCCTGCATTATTTGATATTGCTTCACTACATAAAATATCTTCATCATCCAAGGTACTTGCAACATTCCCTTGAGCATTTGATGGCTCAGGGTGTTCACTCTTCTTCTTGAACCGATAATCTTTCTTGAAGTGCCCTTTCTTGCTACAGTTGTAACACTTGATATTCTTTTCACTTCTTGATTGAGATCTACCATGATTGTGAATCCCAATGGGGCCATGTTCCGTTGATCTTACTCTCACCATCATCAAAGCGTCAGCTTACTGCGAACTTGCTTATCCGTTTTCCTTATTTTTACGCCGATTTTCTTCTTTTAAGACAGCGGCTGCAATTTCATCGAAAACTAGACTGCCTGTATTATTCATCAGGTTGATAATGAGTTGATCATACGAGTCAGGCAAACTTTGAAGTAGAAGCTCCGCATGTTCAGTCCCCTCTATTTTGCAACCCATTGTTGTAAGTTGCGAAAACAGAGTATTCAAAGTATTGATGTGTTTAGTAACTGACATGGACTCTGCCATTCGAAGAGTATACAATCTTCTTTTTAAGAAGATTTTTTTATGCAAAGACTTGTCCTTCTACAACCTCGTAAGAGTATCCCATATTTCCTTCGCCATCTATTTTTCAGCCACACTAGAGAACACTTGATCAGCTAGTGCCAAGTGTAGATCAGAAACTGCGTTGCTGTCTATGTCGTTCCACTTGCTATCATCAACAACGTTTGTGGGCCTGCCTTCAATTGCAGCTAAACAATTATCTTTTCTCAATATCTCTTTTATTTTCATTTTCCACAATGAGAAATTAGTCTCATTGAATTTCTCAATGTCAAACTTTATTGTATTCGACATTGTTATTTGCTTCACACCCTTATAGATCATTTCTAAATATTTTTGTGACAAACTGTACCATCACCAAAATTTACTATTCACATGAATAGTACTTTTTACTCTATTCACGAAAATTTACTATTCACGAATAGTACCTTCGCATAAAATAGACAGAATAACCGATGGCTATAATACCACTGTTGGGGGGAGAAAGCACCACAACTAAAGTTTGATATGATAATAAATAATAAAAATAAGTTGGACACGAAAATTTTATGTGGAAACCCCTCAAACAAATAGAGGGAAAAAACCACGTGGTAGAAGGATTTTACTATTAAAATATGGAAATACACTGCTCTCAAATACAAGGAAAAAACAACAATTAACACTCCTCTCTTGTAAAAGGAACAACTCACTAAAGAGGACACTCAAGACTACAATATTTATCTTAGTGTATAACTCTCTTTTTATTCTTTATCTCACTTTTTGGGATGATCTAAATGAGGGAAAGAGACCCTCTATTTATAGGAGAATGAAAACGCATCAAAAAGTTGGAAGGTACGCGTTTCCTTTTTTCTATCAAAAGTTGCAGCGTAAATTGCTTCTTTTCAAAGGAAACACGTATGTTTTTTTTCTTTCTTTTGCTTTTTACTTTTAGACAAACGCGTATGTTTGTTTTTCTTCCTTTTGCCTTTTACTTTTTTTACTTTCTTTCATTCTCCTACTTGAAGATTTAATTCACACCATTCTTTCTATCCAATTACTGCAATGTTACGTTTCTTCTAGGCCAATAGAAGACAATTCACAATTTACAAAATTATCATACAACATCCAACCTAGAACTACTTTTAAGCTTGGCTAAGCTAACTTAACAGCCTTAATCTCAACACCCTCCTCCCCTCAAGTTGGAAGGGATATACTCGGTGACTGTTGACACCCAATTTTGACCAACCTATAGTTACTTTTTGGATTGATATTTTTTTTTAAAATCTCTCCGTCTATTTTTGAGGATTTTCCATTCTAAAAGACGGAAATTTTAGTTTACGTTTATATTATATTATATTTTGTAAGCCCCAGGTTCCATTACATCGATGGAGGTTTGAAACTCCAACAAACTCCGCTTCAAAATCTGCTTAGAAAAGCCGAACTTTGGTGACCCTTTTTTCTCCCTTTTATATTTTGTCCATATTCATGAATATTATATTTTACAAATATTGCTACTCCATTAGTCTTCATTCTTTTTAGTAGTAGAAATATTAAATTAGATAGTCTCGGCACACTATTTTTCTTCTTGGTAGTAACCTTACCTTTTTTGTTTCTTGTTCGCTCCTTTTGTTGAAGATGATGTATTTTAATATTTTGTGCTCTTTTAGTGGCTAATCTACTACATATTTACCTCTTTAACTTTTGCTTTATATTTTGTTATTCTTGGTTTGACATTTCTTGGGGTGATGCTCATTAATGGATTATATATTGTTCATTGATGTAGATGAATCATCATTTTATTATTATTGTTGTTCTAGATATTTTCTCTTAATGTCACCTTTGTTGTGGTTGTTATTATTATTATACTACTCTTATCTTTAATATCGATATTCTTAATTAAAAAAAATTAAAATAACAAGCTTCATACGTTAAAATATTATTTTTACATGTCTATTTTAGTATGTGTATGTTTTACGTATATACAAATTATTACTTAATTAAGTTTATTATTTATATATATATATATATATATATATATATATATACATATATTGTAATACACCTTATGTGTATGCGTATATAAAAATTATTACTTAATTAAGTTTATTATATATTTTGCTTATTTATGTTAATTACACATCTATTTTAGTACATATTATATACATGTGGGACTTTTATATATATATATATATACACAAATATTTACATTGTATGTACATGCATATTTACTTTATATGTATAAAGTTATTACTGGATTCAACATATATTATGATTATTAATTGGATGACAATTCATTCAATTCTCCTTCAATTTATTTAAAGCATAGTATTTTATCAAATTCATTTATACATTCTCTTGACAATTATTTATAATTCTAGCCTAATTAATTAAACCAATTTTTGGCTTAATCCTAAATTCTCAAATTTTAATTTCATTTTTTTGTTGTAATGACCCTGAAGGTCATTTTTTTTGGAATTTTTTAAAAATGACCATTTTACCCCTCCCTTTAGATGCCCCGAGTCATTTTTAATTATTACCGGGTATTGATTTTTAGAAAATCCCATGAAAAGTTAAGTCCTTAGAAATTTTGAGTTTCATAAGCTTTAAGTATTAAAAAGTGGTATTTGGGGTCAATTGGAGCTACGGGTCTCGAAATAGAATTCCGTCGATTCCAGCAGCACTAAAATGCTGAAATAGGTTTAGGAGACTTTACGGAATCAGTTTTGGAGTTGTAACGAAGATTTGAGGCCTTGAGTTGAGAATTTGAGGAACTTTAAGCCAAGGTTTGACTTTGGTCAACTTTTGGAGTTCCGATGCTCGGAATGGAATTCCGATGACTCTGTTGGATTCGAGAGATGGTTTTTGGTCTAGAAGAAGTGTTGGTTGAATTTTTAGAGGTCCCGAGTCTATTTTTTGAAGGCCTAAGTTGGTTTAATTGCGACTTTTCAAGTTTTGGGTCAATGAAATCTCGAATTCAAATTCTGATGGTTCCATCAGCTCCGGAATGACCAAATTAGGCTAGTAGCACTGTTGGAATGACTATTGAGGCAATCGATACGAGTTTGAGGCCATTTGACGCTTTTGACTTTGAAATTTAGTCTATGGTTGACTTTGGTCAATATTCTTGGAAAATGCGCTCGAATGAAAATTCTGACAGTGCGGTTAGTTTCGGAATGTTGATTTTGGTCTAGAACGACCCTTCGTTTGCTTTTCAAGGCTTCCGGACTAATATCGAGGCCCGTTGTGGAATATGACTTAAAATGACTCTTAGGTGTGGGATCCACTTTTTATTAAAATGATCTCGTATAGGAATTTCGAATGCGCCATTGAGTACGGAATGTTAAATTTAGTGGGGTAGAATATTTGGTTTATTTTTAGCGAATTCCGAATGAATTTCGAGCACTCCATCGGAGATTTTGGATTTTCCAAAATCTGAAAATGCAGCAACAGCCCCTTTCTTTTTTTTTGTTTTTCTCTAACTTTAAAACCCCATAACTTGAGCATTAGGGCTCCAAATTGGGTGAGTCAAAAGGCAATCTTGTGAGAGTTTTCGTGGAGAACGCATTGGGGAGATTGAAAATTGATTTGGAGCATTTCATTCAGGTAAATATCGTGATATTATTTGCAGCAGTGTCCAATTTCGGTATGAATTTTTGAAGAACTTTGACAAGTTATTTCTAGACCTATATAAATCCAATTTGGGTGATTCCAGAGGCTATCTTGCATGAAATGTTGAGGAGAACATCGTGGATGTTTCAGAATCTGCTTTTGGCATGTCGTTCGAGGTAATAAACTGACCTTTAGCTGCAGATTTAGTATTTTTTGGAATCAAATTTTATTGAATTTTGAAAGAGTGTATCTTGGTCAATATAACTCCATTTTGAGTGATTCTTGAGGCTAGATTATGGGGTTTTTCGCAAGGAACGTCATGGTGTAATTTGTATTGATTGAGAGAGTTTCAGTTTTGAGAAATCGACTCGTAAAGAGGCTGCCTTATTTGTTTTCTTAGTTTGAAAATGTGGGAATTGATTGTTTGATCGTCTTGTGTTATTTTTCCACCCCAAATTGTGTTATAAATATGAATTTTGAGCTTGGGGTGATGTTTGGAACCTGTTTTGGGGGTCAAATCTATAATTTCGTATGTGGGTCCCATAATTCTCGTTTTAGACCCCAAAATTGGTCTGTCTCCAAAAATTATAAAATTAGTGTCTAAACGATCGTATCGACGTTGTAATTCCATTTTTGACAGCATGGCAGCGTTCTGAGACCATTCGGAAGGGAAAAGCTCCAGTATAGTGATTTGGAGCCTGCGTGTTTAGCCTACAGGTAGGCTATGGTTTACCTTTCTTTAGATTGAGCTGGAATGTGTGAAAGAATGTTGAAATAGTTGGAATTTGGGTTGGGTAGTTTGATTGTATACTTTAGCTATTAGAAATCATGTTTTAGGCTTGTTATCGGGTTTTTCGGGTATTTAGAAGCATGTGTATCTTGTCGTTATTTATTAGTATTATAAGGAGAGTTGAATGAGAATGTTGTTGATATAGTGGAGTATTTTGGACTTAGTATAGGTTGTAAAGTTTAATTGTATATCTCAGATGTTAGAAATCATATTTTAGGCTTGTTATCGGGTTTTTCGGATATTTAGAAGCATGTGTATCTTGTCGGTATTTATTAGTGTTCTAAAGAGAGTTGAATGAACTTGTTGTTGATACTGTGGAATATGTTGGCCTTAGTATAGGATGTAAACTTGCTTTAGATGCCCCGACGTCGCTCCGATAGACTTAGATCCTTGTAGAATGGTGTAGCAGGCTAGTGCTTGATAGTTTGTCCTTAGCTAGACATTACTCTCGCTCTTAAAAATACCATCATCCATAAATCGGTATAATCCTGACTTTCGTGATGCATTGGCAATACTAGATTTCGTGATCATTGACTTTGACTTCTGTTTCAGTTTTGGCGACATATTGGTTGACTCATTGGGAAGGAGATTCTCGATACTATTATTGTTTAGTTGGAAAGGAGAATATTCGGCACCATAGGATAAAATATCTGTGAGCATCCGGGTACCCAGTCCCGGCCTCTATTCTAAATTATCGGGGAGCATCTGCGTACCCAGCCTCGGCCTTTACTGACTTGCTAGTATGATGAGTATCCGGGTATCCAGTCCTAGCCTCAATCATATTGATGTGTTACGGCGAGCATCCTAGTACCAGTCCAGGCCTCGACCGCACTGATGTAATACGGCGAGCATCAGGGTACCCAGTTCTGTCCTTGACCGCACTTATGTATTATGGCAAGCATCCGAGTACCCAGTCCCGACCTTGGCCACTATGAACATTCAAGCGAGTTTATGGGTCCCAGTCCCGGCCTCGACCCCTAAGGCACCCCTAGATCGATTAGCTCTTAGAGATTCTGGGTTTGGGAATGATATAGTACTTCGGCTTCTAACATCGCAGATTCTTGGTTCCTAGGCTTAGTAGTTGTAGCTATTCTGTGTACTCGGTGAGCTTTTGGGGGTTCGTCTGAGTTTTTATTTAAATTGCGCACGACTGTCCCAGTTGGGCTTATGGGGGCCCAGTTGGGTATAGTTAGCTGTAGCTTTCATAGATAGTACTCTTTTTCACTTTAGATATTTATGTTAATCCCTATTTAGGCTTATTTCTCTTTTGGAGACTAGGGCGAGCACTTGGTGTTTCTGGATCACTTCTGTCTCCTTTAGGATAGATGGCCCATCTTTTGCCTTCTGATACTAGCCAGTTGTTATATATATTTTCGCTCCACTTTCGGGACTTGTACTCGTATTTTATTTTGTAGCAGCTTTGTACTTGTGACTTCCAGCTCTGTACTCGTACTTTCGCTTATTCATTCTGTTTACTTTTAGAATTCGATACTCTTATTTAGTTTCTTCCCTCAAACCCATTACTTGAAGTTTTGAGTTGACGGGTTGGCTTACCTATTAGAGGGTTATAGTAGGTGTCATCATGACCTAAGGATTTGGGTCGTGACAAGTTGGTATTAGAGCCCCAGGTTCATTGGTCTCATTTGTACAGAGCTAACGTTTAGTAGAGTCTCACGGATGGGTGCGGAGACGTCCGTAACTTATCTCCGGGAGGCTACCGGATGTCATTAGGAACATTCTCTATGTTGCTTCATTTCGTGCATTTTTGTGTCTTATTTGTTTCCTGAAATCTCATTTGTTTTGCTCTTTCATCGAGATGGTTCGTACGTGCGGTACTATTAGAGATGATAACCCACCAGTTTTGGGTAGGCCTAGAGGTCGGCCCCGTAGAGTAGGCAGGGGAGCAGCACTAGCTCTCTATCTGGAGATAGAGTCGGAGCTGGTAGAGGAGCATCAGACGCTCCTATTCCTACTCAGCCAGAGGGACCACCACCACCAGCACAACCCCTAGCTGCACCAGTTATGACCCTAGCACTGCAAGCAGTTATTATGCATCTCCTCACAGCTATTGGGATTGTACCACAGGCCCCGATCCCAGTAGCGTGCATACCAGCACTACGGGATCCACCCGCCCAGCCAACACTTGAGGTTCAGCCGCCTCCACCAGTTATTGCACTCCTGCCAGAAGTTCTAGAGGGTGTGATTTCATTACAAGACCAGGAGATGTTAGAGGTCTTTCAAAAGTTGTCACCCCCGATATTTTCTGGAGCCATTAGCGAGGATGCCATGGAGTTCTTAACTACCTATCAAGAGAAACTCTATTCCTTGGTCTTGTGGAGTCTTAGAGGCCCCGACTTTACTGCTCACCAGTTCAGAGGGGCAGCCAGACAGTAGTGGTGCTCTTATTCGTAGTCTAGGCTAGCTGGGTCCCCACTATTGACATGGTCCCAATTCTTAGAGACTTTTTTGGCTCAATACATCTCTAGGAGTGTTAGGGACCAACTCCAAGATCAGTTTACTCAGTCGGAACAAGGCCACATAACAATTGCGGAGTACGAGGCCATATTTCATCAGTTATCCCGACATGCCACTATGATTCTACCTACTAAGAAAGAGTGGGTACGATGTTTTGTGCGTGGATTGAGACCTTACCTGAGGTTAGGGACCGAGCTCTTCGTTTCTTTGGGCCTCTCTTTTCTAGATGTGGTAGATCATGCCCATCAAGATTATTTATCATCAGGCCCAAGGGGGAAGTGATAAGAGACCTAGGTATTAGGGTAGCTTCAGTGGGTCCCATTCTAGAGGCCATGATAGTTATGACAGGCCCCGCCAGCAATTCCAATAGGATAGGTACCAGCACGGTCAGTCCAGCCGGCCGATTCAGGCCTCCCTGCCAGCAGTTGAGGGTAGTCAGCCTCGTTCGGGGGGTTCCATCACAGGGCAGAGCTTGAGGGGATCAGGTCTTCTTTCTTCCTACCATGGATGAGTTATCACGGGTCGCTTAGTTTTAGGATGTTTCGATTGTGGCTCACTTCGATTGTGGCTCACTGGAGCACTGGGTTAAGGAGTGTCCTGGCCGGGCTAGACCATTGATAGTAGCACCACCTCCACCAGAAGGTATAGATCGGGGTCACGGCTACGACAATGGTCAATAGGGTATTCGGGAAGGTTCCCGGGGAGGCAGGTCAGGTAGTAGGGTGAATGTTCATGGAGGAGGCCGACAGAGCCACTTCTATGCTACCCTGGCAAGGGCAGAGGCTGAGGCATCAGATGATGTTATCATAGGTACTATCCTTATTTATCAACAGACTGCTTCAGCTTTATTTGATCCAGGTTCCATGTATTTCTATGTGTCTATATATTTTGCTCCACGTTTAGGTATTCCTTATGAGTCACTTGAGGTCCCGTTACATGGTTCGACCCTAGTAGGGGATTCTTTAGTAGTAGATCAGGTTTGTAGATCCTGTGCGATGACTATTCGGGGGAATGAGACTCGGGCAGATCTTATTTTACTTGATATGCTGGACTTCGATGTTATTCTGGGCATGGATTGGCTATCCCCTCATCATGCGGATTTGGACTGTTATGCCAAGACTATTACAATAGCCATGCCTGGTATTCCCCCGGTCTTATGGCAGGGTGTTTATAGTCGCTCACCAACTGGGATCATATCCTTTATGCAAGCCCGATGGCTAGTTGCATCCGAGTACTTGGCGTACTTAACATATGTCTGTGATGTGTCCAGCGAGGCCCCTACTATTGATTCAGTTCCTATAGTTAGGGAGTATATTGATGTCTTCCTTACTGACCTACCTGGTCTACCTCCAGAGAGAGATATTGACTTTGCCATAGATTTGGAGCCAGCTACTAAGCCTATTTCTATACCACCTTATCATATGGCCCCTGTAGAGCTCAAGGAGCTCACCGTCCAGCTTGAGGATCTTCTAGGTAAGGGATTTATTTGACCTAGTGTGTTGTCATGGGGTGCACTCGTCTTATTTGTTAAGAAGAAGGATGGGACTATGTGGATGTGTGTTGATTACAGACAGCTGAACAAGGTGATGGTGAAAAACTGTTACCCCATGCCTCATATCGATGATCTATTCGATCAGCTTCAGGATACGATCATGTTTTCTAAGATTGACTTGAGGTCTGGCTACCATCAGTTGCGGATTAGAGCAGCCGACATTCCTAAGACTGCTTTTTGGATTCGCTATGGCCACTATGAGTTTCTTGTGATGTCTTTTGGGCTTACCAATGCCCCCACAACTTTTATGGACCTTATGACTCGAGTATTCAAACCTTATCTTTACTTCTTCATGATTGTATTCATCGATGACATACTAGTATACTCACGGAGTAGGGAGGAGCACGAGCAGCACTTGAGGGTTGTGCTCCAGACTTTAAGAGATCAACAGCTTTATGCTAAATCTCAAAATGTGAGTTTTGGTTGTAGTCTGTGGTATTTCTGGGACATGTGGTGTCCAGAGAGGGTATCAGAGTGGATCCGATGAAGATTGAGGCTATTCGTGGTTGGGCTAGGCCTACATCTGTTATGGAGATTCAGAGTTTCATTGGATTGGCTGGGTATTATAGACGATTCATTGAGGGTTTCTCTACCATTGCATCTCCATTGACTCATTTGACCCGCCAAGATGTTCCCTTTGTGTGGTCCGAGGAGTATGAGTTGATCTTTTGAAAGCTCAAGGAGTTGCTTACCACCACTCATGTTCTGACTCTACCAGTTGAGGGAGAGATCTTTTCGATATATTGTCACGCTTCTGGTGTAGGTATTGAGTGTGTACTGATGCAGCATGGCTGAGTTATTGCTTATGCTTCTAGACAGTTGAGAGTGCACGAGCGCAACTACCCTACCCATGACTTGGAACTGGCGGCGATAGTTTTCGCGCTCAAGATATGGAGGCACTACTTATACGGAGTCCATTGCAAGATATATATAGATCATCGTAGCTTACAGTACATTATGAGTTTAAAAGATCTTAATTCTAGACAACGGCGTTGGATTGAGCTACTGGCCGATTATGACATCTCTATTCTTTACCACCCGGGCAAGGCAAATGTAGTAGCGGATGCCTTGAGCCAGAAGACGGGGAGTATGGGTAGTTTAGCTTACTTGTCTATTGCGAAGTGACCCCTAGCCTTGGACATCCAGTATTTGGATAATCGGATGGTTAGGTTGGAAATTTCAGATTCTGGACTGATTTTGGCTTTTGTTGGAGCTTGATCATCTCTACTAGACCAGATTAATGGCCAGTAGTTTGAGGATAGAGCATTGGTAGAGCTTCGAGAATTAGTATTGCGAGGCGAGGGTGGCCAGGCTTCTATAGATTCGGATGGCATACTACGGTTCGATGGTTGCCTTTGTGTTCCCAGAGTTGGAGACTTCACTCAGTTGATCCTTCACGAGGCCCATGATTCCAAATATTCTATCCATCCGGGCATCGCGAAGATGTATCGGGATTTGAGACAGCATTACTGATGGAATGGTATGAAGAGAGATATAGCTGAGTATGTATCCCATTGTTTAAGTTGCCAATAGGTTAAGGCAGAGCATCAGAGGCCTGGTGGAGTCTTTTAGAGATTACCCTTTCCCGAGTGGAAATGGGAATGAATTACCATGGACTTTATGATGGGATTACCTCGATCATCCAAAGGTAATGGTGGTATTTGGGTCATCATTGATCGATTGACTAAGTCAGCGCATTTCTTGCCAGTATGGTCTATTTTTACTGCAGATCAACTAGCTCGAATCTATATTCAGGAGGTGGTCCATCTGCACGAGGTACCGATATCTATTATATCAGATAGGGGATCTTAATTTACTTCCAGTTTCTGGAGGGCCTTTTAGAGAGAGTTGGGCACCCGGGTTGATCTTAGTACGACATTTCATCCATAAACTGACGGTCAGTCAAAGCATACTAATCAGGTTCTAAAGGACATGTTGCGAGCTTGTATTAGAGTTCAAGGGTCATTGGGAGCAGTACTTAGCTTTGACAGAGTTTGCGTACAACAACAGCTACTACTCTAGTATTCAGATGGCCCCGTTTGAAGCTTTATATGGTAGGCATTGTCGTACTCCAGTTGGTTGGTTTGAGTCTTCAGAACCTGGGCCACACAATATCGATTTACTTCGGGATGCCATAGCCAGAGTTCAGGTTATTCAAGAGAGGTTGAGGACAGCTTAGAGTAAGCACTAGAGTTATGCTAATCGCAGGCGTCGGCCCTTGCTCTTTAAGGTGGGAGATCGGGTGTTCTTATGGTATTTCCCTTGAAGGTCATGATGAGATTCGGCAAGCGGGGTAAGCTTAGCATCAGGTATATCGGGCCGTTTGAGATTCTGAGGAGAGTTGGAGAGGTTGCTTATGAGTTGGATTTGCCACCAATATTTTCAGCTATACACCCTGTTTTTCATGTTTCTATGCTGCGCTGGTATATTCCAGATGAGTCTCACGTGCTTCAGTATGACTCTGTTGAGTTGGATGATCGCCTGATTTTTTTTGAGGAGCCAGTTGCTACTCTAGCAAGAGATGTAAGCCAGCTTCGTTCTAAGTCCATCCCTGTGATTAAGGTCTAGTGGCGCCATCGTCCGATCGAGGAGGATACATGGGAGACCGAGCAGGAGATGCGGGAGCAGTTCCCCAGCTTATTTTACCCTCCAAGTATACTCTTGTCTTTACTTTGCGGATGCAAGTTCTTTTAGTAGTGGATATTGTAATGACCCTGAAGGTCATTTTTTTGGAATTTTTAGAAAATGACCATTTTACCCCTCCTTTTAGATGCCCCGAGTCATTTCTAATTGTTACCAGGTGTTAATTTTTAGAAAATCCCATGAAAAATTAAGTCCTTGGAAATTTTGAGTTTCATAAGCTTTAAGTATTAAAAAGTGGTATTTGGGGTCAATTAGAGCTACGGATCTCGGAATGGAATTCTGTTGATTCCAGCAGCTCTGAAATGTCGAAATAGGCTTGGCAGACTTCACGGAATCAGTTTTGGAGTTGTAACGAAGATTTGAGGCCTTGAGTTCAGAATTTGAGGAACTTTAAGCCAAGGTTTGACTTTGGTCAACTTTTGGAGTTCTGATGCTCAGAATAGAATTTCGATGACTCCGTTGGATTCGGGAGATGGTTTTTGGTCTAGAAGAAGTGTTGGTTGAATTTTTAGAGGTCCCGAGTCTGTTTTGGTATGTTAAAGGCCTAAGTTGGTTTAGTTGCGACTTTTCGAGTTTTGGGTCAACGAAATCTTGAATTCAAATTCTGATGGTTCCATCAGCTCTGGAATGACCAAATTAGGCTAGTAACAGTGTTGGAATGACTATTGAGGCAATCGATACGAGTTTGGGGCCATTTGGCGCTTTTTACTTTGAAACTTAGTCTATGGTTGACTTTGGTCAACATTCTTGGAAAATGCGCTCGAATGAAAATTCGGACAGCACGGTTAGTTCCGGGATGTTGATTTTGGTCTAGAACGACCCTTCGTTCGCTTTTCAAGGCTTCCGGACTAATATCGAGGCCCGTTGTGGAATATGACTTAAAATGGCTCTTGGGTGTGGGATCCACTTTTTTATTAAAATAATTTCATATGGAAATTCTGAATGCGTCATTGAGTTCGAAACGTTAAATTTAGTGGGGTAGAATATTTGGTTTATCTTTATTGGATTCCGAACGAATTTCGAGCACCCCATCGGATATTTTGGATTTTCCAAAATCTGAAAATGCAGCAGCAGCCCCTTTTCTTTTTTTGGTTTTTCTCTAACTTTAAAACCCCATAACTTGAGCATTAGGGCTCCAAATTGGGTGAGTCAAAAGGCAAAATTGTGAGAGTTTTCGTGGAGAACGCATTGGGGAGATTGAAAACTGATTTGGAGCATTCTATTCAGGCAAATATCGTGATATTAGTTGCAGCAGTGTCCAATTTCGGAATGAATTTTTGAAGAACTTTGACAAGTTATTTCTTGACCTATATAAATCCGATTTGGGTGATTCCAGAGGCTATCTTGCGCGAAACTTTGAGGAGAACATCGTGGAAGTTTCAGAATCTGATTTTGGCATGTCATTCGAGGTAATAAACTGACTTTTAGCTATAGATTTAGTATTTTTCGGAATCAAATTATATTGAATTTTGAAAGAGTGTATCTTGGTCAATATAACTCCATTTTGAGTGATTCTTGAGGCTAGATTATGGGTTTTTTGCAAAGAACATCATGGTTAATTTGTATTGATTGAGAGAGTTTTATTTTTGAGAAATCGACGCGTAAAGAGGCTGTCTTGTTTGTTTTCTTAGTTTGAAAATGTGGGAATTGATTGTTTGATCATCTTGCGTTATTTTTCCATCCTAAATTGTGTTATAAATATGAATTTTGAGCTTGGAGTGATGTTTGGAACCTGTTTTGGGGGTCAAATATGGAATTTTGTATGCGGGTCCCATAATTCCTGTTTTAGACCCCAAAATTGGACTGCCTCCAAAAATTATAAAATTAGTGTCTAAACGATCGTATCGACGTTGTGATTCTATTTTTGACAGCATGGCAGCGTTTTGAGACCATTCGAAAGGGAAAAACTCCAGTACAGTGATTTAGAGCCCGCGTGTTTAGCCTACAGGTAGGCTATGGTTTACCTTTCTTTAGATTGAGCTGGAATGTGTGAAAGAATGTTGAAATAGTTGAAATTTGGGTTGGGTAGTTTGATTGTGTACTTTAGCTATTAGAAATCATGTTTTAGGCTTGCTATTGGGTTTTTCGGGTATTTAGAAGTATGTGTATCTTGTCGTTATTTATTAGTATTATAAGGAGAGTTGAATGAGAATGTTGTTGATATTGTGGAGTATTTTGGCCTTAGTATAGGTTGTAAAGTTTAATTGTATATCTTAGATGTTAGAAATCATATTTTAGGCTTGTTATCGGGTTTTTCGAATATTTAGAAGCATGTGTATCTTGTCGGTATTTTTTAGTATTCTAAGGAGAGTTGAATGGACATGTTGTTGATACTGTGGAATATGTTGGCCTTAGTATAGGATGTAAACTTGCTTTAGATACCCCGACGTCACTCCGGTAGACTTAGATCCTTGTAGAATGGTGTAGCGGGCTAGTGCTTGGTAGTTTGGCCTTAGCTAGGCGTTACTCTCGCTCTTAAAAATACCATCATCCATAAATTGGTATAATCCTGACTTTCGTGATGCGTCGGCAACACTAGATTTCGTGATCATTGACTTTGGCTTCTGTTTTAGTTTTGGCGGCATATTGGTTGACTCATTGGGAAGGAGATTCTCGGTACTATTATTGTTTAGTTGGAAAGGAGAATATTCGGCACCATATGATAAAATATCTGTGAGCATCCAGGTACCCAGTCCCGGCCTCTATTCTAAATTATCGGGGAGCATCTGCGTACCCAGCCTCGGCCTTTACTGACTTGCTAGTATGATGAGTATCCGGGTATCCAGTCCTAGCCTCAATCATATTGATGTGTTACGGCGAGCATCCTAGTACCAGTCCAGGCCTCGACCGCACTAATGTAATACGGCGAGCATCAGGGTACCCAGTTCTGTCCTTGACCGCACTTATGTATCATTGCAAGCATCCGGGTACCCAGTCCCGACCTTGGCCACTATGAACATTCAGGCGAGCTTATGGGTCCCAGTCCCGGCCTTAACCCCTAAGTCACCCCTAGATCGATTAGCTCTTGGAGATTCTGGGTTTGGGAATGATATAGTACTTCGGCTCCTAACATCGCAGATTCTTGGTTCTTAGCCTTGGTAGTTGTAGCTATTCTGTGTACTCAGTAAGCTTATGGGGGTTCGTCCGGGTTTTTATTTAAATTGCGCACGAGTGTCCCAGTTGGGCTTATGGGGGCCCAGTTGGGTATAGTTAGCTGTATCTCTCATAGATAGCACTCTTTTTCACTTTAGATGCTTATGTTGATCCCTATTTAGGCTTATTCCTCTTTTTTATATTGTTTTCACTTTTTTTTGCTCAGTCGGCCTATGATGCCTACTTGGTACCTGTTGTCTTGGTACTCATACTACACTCTGCATCTACTTTCGTGATACAGGACCGAGCACCAGCTACCGTCACAAATAGATTAAGCCGTTGCAGTCAGATTTGGAGACTAGGGCGAGCACTTGGCGTTTATGGATCACTTCTGTCTCCTTCAGGATAGATGACCCGTCTTTTGCCTTTTTAGACTAGTCAGTTGTTATATATATTTCATTCCACTTTTGGGACTTGTACTCGTATTTTATTTTGTAGCAGCTCTGTACTTGTGACTTCCAGTTCTGTACTCGTACTTCCGTTTATTCATTCTGTTTACTTTTACAATTCGATACTCTTATTTAGTTTCTGCCCTCAAACCCATTACTTGAAGTTCTGAGTTGACGGGTTGGCTTACCTACTAGAGGGTTATAGTAGGTGTCATCATGACCTAAGGATTTTGGTCGTGACATACCAACACCCAAAACCTAAAACTATTTTCACACTTCCCCTCTTATCTCTAAACTATCTCTCCTCCCCTAGGGCTATTTTCCTCTTTCTACCTACACACTCCTATTCTCCATCTACGCCATACCCTTGCTCATTTTCTCCTCTATTCCAAGATTAGAAGATCTTCCATACCTCTTCCCCTTTCAATTTCCAGAAAATTGGGACATCACTTTGCTTCTCTCTCTCTCTCTCTCTTTTTATCTGCCATCATCGGCGAGATTTCCTTCAATCTGCTACTTTCAGTCAAAGATAAAGAAAATGTAAGATTTGTGAAATCTTTTCTCACCTTCTCCTTGTTGGCCTCATAAATGTCTTTGATTTCAGTTCAAATCCAAATATTTAAATCTGGATTTGCCTATAAATAACAAGGTTTTTCACCTCTAGAGGAGATCCCAATAAAAAAAAGAATTTACATTCGAAGACACATACACACAGATTCACGAATCTACTAGTTTTACTATTTTCTTTTTGGTCTTCTTTGATTTTCGAGTTTCGAGTTTTTGGATGGAATCTTTGAGACGTCAAAGCCCTTGTTTGCTGCTCCACACAAGGTCAATCATTGCCCTCGTATTAAGTTTTTTCTCAGTTTTTGAAAGTAAAATATTGTTTGTATCGTTTATCTTGATTCTGTCAGTTTGAATTTATTCAGCTACTCTATGTTCCTGAAGTCTAAGTATAAAAAGTAGTTAATAAGAATTAATGTCAGTTTGAGAAATTATTGATTAATTTATCTTATTTGTGTTTGTTTAATCCCTGTTAATGTGAATATAGCTTCATAGATAATTTGTGTGGATAGATTAATTTTAGGCAGTGAGATAAAACTTCATGTTTGATAAATGACTTGAGTTCTATATAACCAAAACTGGTTTAGTATTTTGTTTGAGATCTATTTTTTTCATGTTCTGTAACTAAGGCTGTGTCTCAATAAGATAAGAGATACTAAAGATATGAGTTGATGAATTATTCTCTATCTTAATTACTTACCATGGCTATAAATCAGCTCCATTTGAAATAAATAAAAAAATTGAAAACAACCATCATCATTTACAGTGTTCAATAAATCAAGTATTATGAAGTCTATTATTGAATTAGTAGCCATTTTACCACTTTTTTTTATATAAAAAAAGTTAGTTAGAAATGACTTAAAGAGCCATGTCTTTTTTTTATTAGTGTACTAATGAGTGAGACATCATAAATGTGGCTGCTTTCCTTCAAGTTTAAAAGCTGTAGATAAAATTATTTGCTAAAGTAGAGAAAAATGCTAATATTAGTAAGTTGCTTCTTTTTCTCGAGGTTATCTTTGAGATGATTTTGTGTACCAAGACTCAAGACTTCTCTTTATTAAGTTAATTAAATTATTTGTGATTATTCAAGTCCAAAGTATGCCTATAGCCTATAGAACTTGGCATTTTTTTATTGGAGATGATCAAGATGTGGAAATAAGTTCGAACTTTAAAAAATGGTAACCTTTTATCCTTAATCATGAGCCGAAGGATTTGTGGTCATTCTTATGCTGAACTCAAGTTTCCATTGTTCTATCATGTCTCGAAGTCTAAAATCCTAATCTAATTGACCACATAGATGATTTTGAGCTTAATTAAGTTATGATATGCATTCCTTAAAAATCTTGTTGCTTCATAAGTCATTTCCTAGCAACCGAGTTACTTCCAAGTGTGTTGTAGTATTTATTTAATAAGATATCCTAAGAATATTATATATATGAATAATCTGCTCTTTGTAACATTTTAAAGTCATAATTTATTAAAATATATTTCATTGTTTGTGCACCAATTATGTTATATTATGTCATCACCTAGTGCAAATTTTCTAATTCTTATTTCTCTCTCCTTATATTTCATATACACCATTGGGAGCTAGAGTTCTACTTTGGAACTTATTTTTTTGGCCCAAAATATCGGGCCAGCAACTATTAGAATCGTCAGAGCTCGAAGCCCTATAAATTAGGAGTCAACATTTCTTGGCCTTTCTCGTTACTATTTTGATTATGTTTCTTTTGATATATTAATTTATTTTTACATACATGTTTACATATATGTGAATGTTAATACTAATTTCTCATCTTTATTTGAGATCCTTTTGTATATGGGCTAATATCATTTGTTAATTATTTTTAGATGTGTTAGAAACTAGTTTAAAGACTAAGAAAAATAGATTTTTTGTAAGAATAGATATGGCCTTGCACCATATTTTGGTAAAAACAACATAATTATAGAATGAATCCCAATAGTTAGGCCATCTTAGAATCTTTTAATAAATTCCCTTATAAAATATTTTTTATTAATATTTTGGCCATTTAGTTTTTTTAAAAAATATATTTTTTTATCATTCTTATTTTATGGCCTAGATATCTTACTAATTTCCGTAATTTATTATTTCAAGATTTCAGATTTATAACAGGTTTAAAACGCAAGGTATATACCTATATATGTCATACATACAAGGTATTTTTTTATTTTTTACACTAATATTTTACTATACTTGATGTATTACTTTGTTACACATAACATATTTTTATATATCTGCTATCCCTTTTATCAATGCTATTTTCATTTTTTTTCCTGTAAACTCTTACACTTTAACACACACATTATTTCACTACATATATATCTATTATCATTTTCTCCCTACACATAAATAAAATAATAAGATCTTATAAGCTTCAAACAACATATATATGCATATTTTATTTTATAGTAAATATATGTTAGACCATAAGCTTTACGTAATGTTTTAACACTTTTATACTATTTTTAGTTATAAAAATTTCATTTTATCTATTATTTGCTCGAATTATATTTACTATACAATGCACATGTGACTATATTTGACACCCATCTATTGTCTTTTATTTATTTATTCATTTATTTATTTTACATCTTAATTCTAGATAATAAAGTAACAAATCCTCATGTCCTTCTAACTCAATATTTATAGAGAGATTATAATTTTTTTACATATGGCAAACATATATTTATTACAAATATATTATTATTACTTTTATTTATTTGTTTTATTATTTATTTTATTTATTATATACGTATCTATGACATACCTTGTATTTTCAACATTTTCTCAAAACTAATGAAAACTTTTTTTGTTAATATTTTCTAAAGCAAATAAAAATGAATAAATATCCCTAAATCATTTTTCTAAAAATAAATTTAATGACTATCTTTGGATAAGCTCCGAGGGATGCCTAATACCTTTCCCTCGAGTAACTAAAACCCTTACCCAGAATCTCACTTGTTTCGCAGATCAAAGAATAGTTTACATTTACATTTTTTAAAAATAATTTTCCTAATATTTTCCTTAAAATTAGGTGGCGACTCTAAACATTTTCAAAATCAAAGGCATAGCCATTTTTATGTTGTGAACTATTTTGACCAGTTCGAATGTATGGTGCGACAGCTTGGCGACTCTGCTGTGGAATGACCATGTAATTAGCATTTTAGGTTTTAACCTTAGTAAAATTTAGTTTTAGAATTAAGGGATATTTATTTATTATTTGTCTATTATTTTCTTTAATTATTTTACTCGTGATTTATTATATTACTCTTCATTTGAAAGGACGCAAGCTAAATCCAAACTTGTGCTCCTTGTTTGTTTGAAAACACTATATGCTACTTCTTTTCTTACATTGTCACTTGCACATTTTATAGAGTCCTTGGTCATACACAATACACACACTGGTTCACGCGGGGAGTGTCTCACACTCCCCAAACCTTCTTTTGGATTCCTTAGTTTCAGAGTTGGCGCAATAAGATTAGTGTGCCTTCTCGCAAATATTAAGTCCCACTCTTGAACATCTAGGAAAAATCTTACTGTATATAGAAGGTCATGATGCATATTGCTAATCGTCTTCGCAATTAGGAAAACCATCCTTTGTCAAAGATTACACACATGAGGACATATTTTATGTGGAAATTGTTATGAATGATCCAAACAAAAACACATGACGGATTTAGAATAAAATACTTATCATACCCTTATATTTCTTTTAGATGAATATCAATCAAAACCTCCCAAACATTCAGATGGTTGTTTCGGCCCCCACATCATACAAAATTTGTGGCAAAACATTCATAGGGCACACAGAGCTAAGATTAGAAGGCATTTAGGTGCATTGTTGTCGCTTATGGGAATTCGAACCAATAATATCCTCATTATGCTACTAATGGAGTTTTGGGATTCAAGCACAGTGACCTTTAAGTTTTTGGACTTTGATATCACTCCAACACTAGAAGAGTTTAGTGATTTTTTGGAATTATCAATAAGAGGAAAAACACTGATATGTCCATCAACTATAAGTACAGGAGATTTCCTTGGGCTGTTAGGGCTGCATATCTTGCTATCGCTAAGGAATGTAGAAAATGGAAAGGTAAAGTTAGAGTATCTTTTCCAAAGATTTGGTCATCTCGAGAGCTTCAATAAACATCGAGATAAATTTCCCTACACTCGTAGACAATGGATACATATGAGGCCAAGGATATTTGTGATGGCCTTTTTGGGGGCTATGGTCTTCCCAATGAGGTTCCATTCAATAAATATCAACATTTTGTCGATAGTAATGGACCTTTTTGCGGTGCCGCATAACTATTCCTTGGTGCATATGATTCTTGCCGAAGTATTTCGATCATTGTCAGCTTGCACAAGGGGACATAACTTCTTTGGGGGCTGCAATTTGTTATTACAAATCTGGGCAATAGAGCACTTCTATTGCCGAGAAACATGAATAGACTATACTATAGACGTCTGTAACAAAATTCAGAGCCACAATGATCATCTTAGATTTTGGGGCACGCCTATGGGAGAGGAAGAGTGGCGTTTGTTCTTGACCAACCTCATAGGAGATTCCGTCCACTGGAAGTATTATTGGACAAGAAGATTGGTTTTTATCAAGATGCGACACCTCTATTTCATTGAGTTAATCGGGCTAGGGGGTATTCAACTATATATTCCTCTCCGAGTCTTGCAATAATTTGGAGCTGTCCAAGACATACCGCTATGGGCAAATATAGTGTTACATGAGGATGATCTCATTTTGGTCCCAGCAGCACGGATAAAAAATTTGCAATTGGAATAGGATCATATGATTATAATAAACGCAGGAAATGAAAAATGTTGCACGCCAGAGTATTATGTGTGGCTTACCACTGTGATCCATTTGGCTCGACCAAGTTTAAAGGGGATTGGAGGTGTTGCAAAAAACCAGTGGGTTAATTGGGTTAGGGAGGAAATACTCACTCACGTAGAAATCACAACACCAATGTATAATCAAATAATTCCAGGATCCATAGATCATTTGATACCAATGATCGAAGAAGATCCAGAGGAGGAACCTGAAGAGGATCCAAGTGAAGATCCATAGGAGCCGGAAGAGGAATATCCAGAAGAGGATCCAGAGAAAGAAGCTAGAGTATGGTTCGATAGGGTTCGACGAAGAGGTAGGATCAAACCAGATTGATGAATCCTCGGAGTACCATCCAGGGCCATATTATGTTTACGATGATGATGATTACGCTCCAACATGACCTTAGATTTCATTCTTATATGTACTCTGTCATCCTTTTGTTCACCTTATGGCCTCCATGTACTTTCATTTTTTTAGGTTTCCGCCCATCCACTTTATTGTAAGATCCAAGTCATCTTTGATTAATGAAATTATGTTTGTTCTAAATCCAAAATGTGTTTGAATGGATCATTTATCATCGAACTAATTGCAACGTAGGCCAACCTCTAGCAAAAAGAGGCTCCGTATTAGGACATATTTGAATGTTGCTAACTTGGCGTATATATGTATTATATACTTGTTTTATTTTTAAATCTCTCCCAAACTAACATAGTTTCCTTTTTTTTTCTTTTATTTTGTTTTGTTAATCCCTAAAAGAACGTTGATTTATGTCGACTTACAAACTGGCTGACTCACGGTACAACCTTCGATCAAGGTGAAAGATGATAAGTGGAGAAGAATTTAATGTTGCTGCAAACATAATGATACCAGTAGAGAATCTTGAGGGTTCTCAAAATAGGGCCGACACCCAAAATGATGAGAAAATTGATCACATAGCACAAGAGCTTGAGATCTTGAGAGAGGAATTACGTCAAGTGCGAGACTTGGCCAAATATTTGGCTGCTACCTTCCCAAATTTCAAGATGCCCAGCTACTTCCCAAGAGCTGACTTGCCTTCTGCAGATTCACCAAATATGCCTAAACATGCTCCCGTTCATGGTCAAGCACCACTAGCTGATCTATCTGCAATTAGGAGCGGTCCTGACCTTCCTACTCAAGACCCCACCACACCTACCTACCTAGCAATACAACAGATATATGGAGCATACACTACTGCTCCTTATGATTCACAAATGCCACATGTATATGCCGTTGAGGCTCTTAATTTCATAACACCGGCTAGGGTCAAGGTCTCATATGAGGTTGACCAATATGCAGAGATGGAGAAGGATACCCAATTAAAAGAAGATGAGTCGATAGACGCCCAACTTTGAGTTCTAAGAAAGACATTGAAAAACTTGCAAGTCACTAGGGGAATAGAGAGCCTAGATTATGATGACTTATGCATCCACCTAGACATTGACATGCCGGTAGGATACAAGCCCCCAAAGTTTGACATATTTGATGGAAAGAGAGACCTTCACACACATCTGAGGGCATACTATGACAAGTTAGTTGGTGTAGAGAGAAATGAGAAGCTAAGAATGAAGTTATTCATTTGAAGTCTATCTGGAGAAGCGTTGACTTGGTATACATGCCAGGATCCTCGCAAATGGCATAACTGGCAAGAAATAGCTGAGGATTTCATGAATCGCTTCAGACTTAATACCGAAATTACTGCGGATAGGTTCTTATTAGCCAACATACAGAAGAAACCATCAGAGGAATTCAAAGAGTATGCATAACATTGGAGAACTGAGGTTGCCAGTGTTCAACCACCACTGGATGAGAGTGAGCTCTCAAAATACTTTATTCGAGCCCAAGAAGGTATCTACTTTGATAAGATGATGTCGATGATAGGCCAAAAGTTTGTAGAATTGGTCAAGATGGGGGATTGTATAGAGGAAGGCATCAAACCATGTAAAATTTAGTCCATGAACACATTGCAAGATGAAAGTAAGGCCATACAATCAGGCTCCATTGGTGGCATCAAGAAGAAAAAGGAGGTTGTTTCAGCTATCAATTACCAACATGGAGGACAATCCCACCGATACCCCAACAATCCCTAAATTATTGGACATACTCCATACACCTCGTACCCAGTATATAAAACCTGACCATACTATAATCCACCCTGAGCATCAACATACCAAAGTCCAATAAGACCACATGTCCCACTCAAAGCACCAACCCACCAAAATAGACTAGCATATACGCCAAGACCACATCCAAATCTCGAAGCTTGAAATATCGCACCTACACACCTATTACTAAGTCTTATGCTTAATTGTTTGAAAGGATGAGGATAGCAGGAGTGCTACAACCAATTGAGAGAAAACTCCCCGACCTAATCCCTTATAATTTTTATGGAAAAAAGCAATATGCTTACCACTCGAGAATCCAAGGGCACAACACAGAAGATTGTTATGGCTTGAAGAACCAGGTTGAGTCTTTGATTAGAAGAGGAATAATAAAATGCAATCCAACACCTCCGAATATGAACAACAACCCTTTGCCAAATCATGAGAATTGAAAAGTCAACATGATTTCTCTAGAAGAAGAGTACAACTAAGGAGAAACCATCGCTCCTTTTTGGAACGCCGAAGAAGTTGCCACGTATCTCCAGTGCAACCTATTATCACTGTTCGACTAAGGGAACCTATTACTATCCAAACATATCTCTCGAGAGTTATAATAACCACTGCAGTTGTTATAAAGGCTGAGTTTGACACCAAAGGAGTCCCATGGGATTATAAAATAGAAGCCAAGGGAAAGATGATTGACGCCACTGTGGCTCATAGAATGACTAGGTCGGGAAGGTTCTATGTTCTAGAGGATCTGAATTGAGGAGTTCTTGGGAAAGAACAGAATCCCAAGAAGAATGTTATTGATGCTGAAGTCATAGAATTTTGGAGGAAGATGCAGCTGAAAGACTATTCAGTCGAAGAGCAACTGAAGAAGACGTAGGCTCATATATCCATAATGTCTTTATTAATAAGTTCTGAGGCACATAGAAATGCTTTGATGGAAGTGTTAAATGGGGTTTGCATTCCAAAAGAGACCAAAAGTGAAACCTTAGCATCAACAATTGGATGAATGGTGGAATCTAAAAAAATCTCTTTCTATGATGATGAGCTACCAATTGAAAAGACTGGACACAACAAAGCACTTTATATCGCGGTCAAATATTATGATAAGATTGTGACTCGAGTTTCTATTGATGGCGGTTCTGGATGTAATATCTTCCCTTTTATAACTCTGAGAGTTTTAGGCTTGAATATGGGAGATATAAAGGAAAGTCGTGTAAAAGTTAGAGCTTTTGATGGAGCATAGAGAAGCGTCATTAGAGAAATCTATCTCATATTGCAAGTGGGACCAGCATAATTCCTTGTCTTATTTCAAGTGATGGATGTGTCATCCAACTACAACATGTTGCCAGGAAGACCATGGGTCCATGTGGCAAAAGTAGTTCCTTCAACTTTTCATCAATGTGTAAAGTTCGAGTGGGGTCACGTAGAAGTTACCGTTCATGGGGAGCTCAATCACCCCATCTATTCTGTCAATTCTATTCCAGTCACTAAGGAATTAGATGGAGCCACTTTTCATACTTTAGAAATCATGCAAGCTATAAGGGTTGACGAGAAGTTAGAGTCGATTGATGTGAAATTGTCAAGAGCAGCAAAGATATCGCGGCAGAGATTTTGAAATATGGGTATCAGCCTAAGAAAGGGCTTGGACCCAAGGCCAATGGCATAGTTTAACCCATCCAGCTAAAGCATCAAAAAGGAACCACTGGACTCGGATATGGATCTACATCGAGATGAGTCCACAACACAGGATCTATTAAGACAACGTTTGTACCAGAGCAAGTTCCAATTCTAGATCACGCATCTGACGATGACATAGTAGAAGGAATAGGAAATTTGTTTGTGGCCATGATTGGAGAAGAGGAAGAGATAGATCTCTGCAAATTGACCATCCATGATTCCAAGCCTGGAGAAAGCTTGCAGAATTGGACCATCAGTCCGTCCCTGTTTCGACAAGAGTCCTGGTAGTGTGGAAAGTAGTTTTGTATTTTTAAATTTGAATGATCAAAGTTGAGGCTTGTATCATGCTTGATCCCTGTTTGTCGCTTGCTTTTTCTAAAAAAGCTAGAACGCTTTTAAATAAAAGTCTTTAATTTCTTTAAAATTATCTCATTATTTTACCTATTTATTTATTTTACTTACCTTTTATACTTTTCAGCACTCATATTAAAAATCCTAGTTCAATGATTATAACATGTAACGAATCCATCAAGCAAGGTAAAATTAATAAAGAAGATCACAAAGAATATGATGAATGCATGATGCATGAAAACCTACCATAGGAGGTCGAGCAGTTTGAGAGCCAGGAGAAACCTAATATGTTTGAAACAGAGGTTGTCCACTTAGAAGATGAGGAAACTGTGAAGGCAACACGAATTAACATACATTTGGAGGCCGAAAGAAAGAAGGAATTAATAGAATTGCTTAGGCAACATGTCGACATATTTGCTTGATCTTATGACGATATGCTGGGGTTATGCACCGATATCGTCTCACACAGACTACCAATTGATCCCACCTGCCTACCCGTTAAGCAAAAGACAAGAAAGTTCAAACCAGACTTGAGTCTAAGGATCAAAGAGGAGGTAACCAACCAGATTGAGGAGAACGTTGTGAGGTTCACAAATTACCCCACTTGGTTGGCTAATATAGTACCAATGCCAAAAGAGGATGGGAAGATCAGAATATGTGTGGACTATTGAGGTCTCAACAGAGATAGTCCTAAGGATGATTTCCCTCTCCCAAATATTCATATACTTATTGACAATTATGCAAAATATGAATTGCAATCATTTGTCAATTATTTTGTGGGATATCACCAGATATTGATGAATGAAAATGATGCAGAAAAGACAATATTTATCACTCCATGGGGGGTGTATTGCTATAAAGTTATGCCATTTGGCCTAAAAAATGCTGGTGCAACCTACATAAGGGCTATGACCGCTCTTTTTCATGATATGATCCACAAGGAGATTGAAATATATGTGGACGATATCATTATCAAATCCAAGAGAAGTTTGGACCACCTATATGATTTACAAAAATTCTTTGAGAGGTTGCGAAAGTATAATCTAAAATTGAATCCAGCAAAGTGTGCATTTGGATTACCTGCAGGAAAACTACTAAGATTCATTATTAGCAAGAGAGGCATAGAGTTGGATCCCTCTAAGATCAAGACAATTCAAGAATTACCTCCCCCCAAGACCAAGAAAGACGTGATGAGTTTCTTGGGAAGGCTTAACTACATCAGTCGGTTCATAGCACAATCCACAGTAATTTGTGAACCCATATTTAAATTACTAAAAAGGATGTTTCCACAAAATGGATAGAGGAATGTCAAAGGACTTTTGATAAAATCAAAGAATATTTGTCCAACCCGCCAGTATTGGTCCCACCTGAGCCTGGGAGGCCGTTGCTACTATACTTATATGTCATGGATAATGCATTTGGATGCGTATTGGGACAACATGATGAGACAGGTAGAAGAGAGTAAGCCATTTACTACTTGAGCAAGAATTTCACACCGTATAAGGAAAGATATACCTTGTTGGAACAAACGTGTTGCGCTTTGTCTTGGATCGCGCAGAAATTTAGGCATTACCTGTCTGCATACACCACTTACTTGATCTCAAGAATGGATCCACTCAAGTACATATTTCAGAAGCCAATGCCTATAAGTAAATTAGAAAAATGGAAAATTTTGTTGAGCGAGTTCGACATTGTGTACATGACACAAAAAGCCATTAAAGGACAAGCCTTAGCTGACCACCTCGCAGAATATCCAGTGGATCAAGATTAGGAGCCGCTCAAAACTTACTTCCTTGATGAATAGGTATTGTTTGTAGGATAAGACATATCGAAACCATACAATGGTTGGAGGATGTTTTTTGATGGAGCATCAAATTCAAAATGGGTCAGAATAGAAGCAGTCTTAATTTCATAAACAGGTCAATATTATCCAATTTCAGCCAAGATTAGGTTTGATTGTACAAATAACATACTAGAGTATGGAGCTTTATTCTCAGACTTAGAATGGCTGTAGACATAAACGTCAAAGATCTTTTAATCATAGGCGATTATGACTTATTGGTTCATCAGGTGCAAGGAGAATGGGCTGCTAAGAATGTGAAGATTCTTCCTTATTTACATTGTATAAAGGAGTTGAGTAGGAAATTCACAAGGATTGAATTCAAACATCTCCCTCGAGCTTAAAATGAATTTGTTGATGCTTTGGCAACATTATCCTCAATGATTCAACATCTAGACAAGAATTACATCGACCCTATTGAAGTAAAGTTATATGATCGACATGCATATTGTTTTCATATTGATGAGGAATTGGATGGAAGACTATGGTACTATGACATCAAGAGATTGATAGAAGAACGAGAATACCCCAAAAATGCCACAAGAAAGCAATAAAGGACTCTGAGAAGAATGGCCAATCATTTCTTTCTTAATGGAGAAATCTTATATAGGAGGACTCCAGATTTAGGATTACTGAGATGTGTTGATGCAATGGAAGTGACAAGGCTTTTAGAAGAAATACATGCAGGAATATGTGGACCTCATATGAATGGGTTCACTCTGGCTAAGAAGATCCTAAGAGCTGGATATTTTTGTATGACCATGGAGAGAGATAGTATTCGATACGTGCAGAAGTGTCATCAATGCTAAGTGCATGGAGATTTTATTCGAGTTCCACCAAATGAGCTCAAAGTTATGGGTTCCCCTTTGCCATTTGCCGCTTGGGGAATGGATGTAATTGGACCATAGAGCCTCCTGCATCAAATGAACATCGTTTCATCCTTGTGGCTATCAATTATTTCACAAAATGGGTCAAAGCTTCGACATACAAGGCAGTGACTAAGAAAGTAGTGGAAGACTTTGTTCGTGATAATATAGTTTGTCGGTTTGGAATTCTAGAATCATTCATACCAGATAATGCGGCCAATCTCAACAGCGATCTTATGAAGGAAATTTGTGAGCGGTTTAAGATTGCTCATCAAAATTCCACAACCTATCGGCCACAGATGAATGGAGCAGTTGAAGTTGCAAATAAGAATATCAAGAAGATTTTAAGGAAGATAGTGGATAGTCACAAACAATGGCATGAAAAGTTACCATATGCTCTTCACGGTTATCGTACCACAATCAGAACTTCCACTAGGGAAACTCCTTATATGTTGGTTTATGGTTCAGAAGCAATAATACATGCTGAAGTGGAAATAGCATCTTTAAGGATTATTCAAGAGGTCGGTTTAGATGATACAGAATAGATTCACAAAAGGATTGAACAGTTGATGCTCATTGATGAGAAAATAATGGACTCAGTTTGTCATGGTCAACTCTATCAGAACAGAATGGCCAAAGAATTCAATAAGAAAGTCAAACCTCGACAGTTCACACCGGGATAATTAGTATTGAAGAAGATATTTCCTCACCAAGGAGAAGCTAAAGGAAAATTTGCACCAAATTGGCGAGGTCCTTACATGGTTCATAGAGTATTATCTGAAGGAGTGGTAGTCTTGGCAGAGATGGATGGTACAGTGAGCACGAAGCCAATCAATTCGGACGCCATCAAGAAGTACTACATCTGAAGAAATCAAGACTAGCTTTCATTTTTTTATATACTCTTACATTCCATGTAACAGAACTACGTCTCGACCTGAATTCCCATGGTGGGGTAAGTAGATAGCCCACATCGGGTTCGTTCCTCCCTTAGAAAATCCCAAAACATTATTTCCATATATTTAGAACTACGCTGGACCTTAATTCCCTCACCGGGATAGGTAGGCAATCCTTGTCGGATTCGGTCCCTTCATATTTTTACTTTTATATTGTACACGAACTACATTACGATCTGATTCCACTCGGATACATAGGCAGCCTGAGTCAGGCTCAGTCATTGCATAATATTTACTTTTTATCCTCGAACTACGTACAGACCCAATTCCCACTTGGGGATACATAGGCAACCTTAAAGATTCGGTCATACCTATAAGGAACCCTCCTTCAATTAGGTATCATTAGAAAATAAAGGATATCGCGAACGAGTCAAGAGAAACGTCATCAAAAGACAACTCTGCGAGAAAGATTACATTTGGATATGGAGAAGCTTGATGGACTCCTTGTTAAAGAACAAACTATTATTTATTTTTTAAAAAATTGCTTCTTTACTATTCCACCTACTAAGTCTCTTGATTAAGATACTACGGATGGACTATAGAAGTATTGGAGGTTCCCGGTGAAAAGGCCTGAATCGGCGAGTCGATACAAATCAAAACCCCCTCCCAAACTAAATTTTCTTTGAGCGCAAGAAAACAGGAGATCAGGGAAGACGACCTCAAGTCTAGGGGGGCATGACTGAAGACGCTTTGTGACTTCTTGAAATCATAAGCCAAAATATCCTTCTCTTACCTTATTTATTGGAAATACTTTATACCTGAATTTGCTTCCTAATGTATTTCCTTTTAAAATCTTTGTAGGTACGCTCGAGTTTCAGATCAAAACATTGAAGACAAGGGGGGTCCCATAGGATAGATAGGATAGTTAACTTTTTGTCAAAGATAACTCCATCAATTGGAGCTTGTCATCTAACCTCGTCAACAACTCCTCCGTTGGAGAATATAGTCTAACACGCCCAAACGCTGCTGTCTGGAGTTTGTATATAGAAAATATTGTTCAAACTCTGCCGTCTGGAGGCTGTATATAGCAAACACTGTCCAAACTCCACCATCTGAAGGCTGTATATAACAAACATCGTCCAAACTCCACCATCTGGAGGCTGTACATAGCAAACCTCATCAAACTTTGCCGATCAGAAGCATGCATACAACAACGTCGTACATCTACAGTTAAATTCCACATTACAAGATTTACATCATCGGATACAGTCATTACATTTATAAGCTTTACGCCACCAGATACAGGTGTTATATTTACAAGCTCTGCACCGCCGGATATAGGCGTTACATTTAAAAGTTCTACACCGCTGGATATAGGCATTATATTACAAGCTTTACACAGCCAGATACAGGCGCTTCATTACAATCGCCCTGCCAGTCGGAGGTTTTACATTATCATTTACTTTGCTTACATCGCATTCATCCCACAAGATAGAGACATCAACAATCGTTTGGTCATCTACACTTTCCTCTTTACATTAATATTTCAATTTATTATATTTGAACTGCGACAGGTACTTTTCACCCTTTTACCTATTTTGCAGGACACCACATTACAACGTGGAACTCCCTCTAAGCATCAAACTAGGGCAAGCTAGTGGAATGTCAAGCATCCCAAGCTACGTCAAGGATTCTCTTTCAAAACTCGACTCGACTCGATTTTCAAAGTTTGGATTTGAATTTTTCTTTCACGTCCCAGCATCACCATAACTCGATACTGAGGCAATTATTTTTGAAAATTCTTGTTCTTTTCTCTACCATAGGTCTTTAGTAGAAATTACTATGGAGCATTTCGCATTTTGAGTTGTTCTTTAGAATTGCATCTGACCTAATTTCCCACTTCCTGGGAAATGTAGCTAACCTCATTTTGAGCATGATCATATTCGTTCTATTCATGCTAACATCTTCGTGCGTCATCACCTGGAAGAACTCAGCGTTACCATAATCTAAGACTGGGGCAAATTTTGAATCAATCAAAATTTGCTGTGATTCTACCATCTAGAACTACACACGGCCTGATTCTCGTATAACCAAAGATATGTAGGCAACTCAAAACCGAAGTCTCGACCACAATCTTTTTGTAACTCCAACTCATTTCATTGGGTCCCTCTGAGGTTATTCCATCGGTCAGACAAAACGGCTACTCCATTAAATTTTCTTTGCTCATCAATTCATCCTTCATTCTCGAGCAAAGAAGAGACAAGTTGCTGACACCCAATTTTGACCAATCTATAATTACTTTTTGGATTGCTATTTTTTTTAAAAACAAAAATCTCTCCGTCTATTTTTGAGGCTTTTCCATTCTAAAAGACAAAAATTTTAGTTTACGTTTATATTATATTATATTTTGTAAGCCCCAGGTTCCATTACATCGATGGAAGTTTAAAACTCCAACAAACTCAGCTTCTAAATCTGTTTAGAAAAGCCAAACTTCGGTGACCCTTTTTTCTCCCTTTTATATTTTGTCCATATTTATGAATATTATATTTTGCAAATATTGCTACTCCAGTAGTCTTCAATTTTTTTTAGTAGTAGAAATATTAAATTAATAGTCTCGGCTCACTATTTTTCTTGTTGGCAGTAACCTTACCTTCTTTGTTTCTTGTTCTTTCCTTTTATTGAAGATGATGTATTTTAATATTTTGTGCTCTTTTAGTGGCTAATCTACTACCTATTTGCCTCTTTAACTTTTGCTTTATATTTTGTTATTCTTGGTTTGACATTTCTTGGGGTGATGCTCATTAGTGGATTATATATTGTTCATTGATGGAGATGAATCATCATTTTATTATTATTCTTGTTCTAGATATTTTCTCTTAATGTCACCTTTGTTATGGTTGTTATTAGTATTATACTAATCTTATCTTTAATATCGATATTCTTAATTAAAAAAAAATTAAAACAACAAGTTTCATATGTTAAAATATTTTTTTACATGTCTATTTTAGTATGTGTATGCTTTATTTATATAAAAATTATTACTTAATTAAGTTTATTTTATAATTTATATATATATATATTCTAATACACCTTATGTGTATGCGTATATAAAAATTATTACTTAATTAAGTTTATTATTTATTTTGCTTATTTATATTAATTACATACCTATTTTAGTACATATTATATACATGTGGACCTTTTATATATATATATATATATATATATACATATATACATACATATATTTATATTGTATGTACATGCATATTTACTATATATATAAAAAGTTATTACTGGATAAAATTTATGATTTTACTTATTCAACATATATTATGATTATTAATTGGATGACAATTCATTCAATTGTCCTTCAATTTATTTAAAGCATAGTCTTTTATCCAATTTATTTATACATTCTCTTGATAATTATTTATAATTCTAGCCTAATTAATTGAGCCAATTTTTGGCTTAATCCTAAATTCCCTAATTTTAGTTTCATTTTTTTTACCAACACCCAAAACCTAAAACTATTTTCACACTTTCCCTCTTATCTCTAAACTCTCTCTCCTCCCCTCAGGCTATTTTTCTCTTTCTACCTACACGCTCCTATTCTCCATCTACGCCATATCCTTGCTCATTTTCTCCTCTGTTCCAAGATTAGAAGATCTTCCATACCTCTTCTCCTTTCAATTTCTAGAAAATCAGGCCATCACTTCGCTGCTCTCTCTCTCTCTCTCTTTTCGTCTGCCATCATCGACGAGATTTCCTCCAATCCGCAACTTTCAGTCAAAGATAAAGAAAATGTAATATTTGTGAAATCTTTTCTCACCTTCTCCTTTTGGCCTCATAAATGTCTTTGATTTCAGTTCAAATCCAAATATTTAAATCCGGATTTGCCTATAAATAACAAGGTTTTTCACCTCCAGAGGGGATCCCCCAAAAAAAGAATTCACATTCGAAGACACATACACACAGATTCACGAATCTACTAGTTTTACTATTTTCTATTTGGTCTTTTCTAATTTTTGAGTTTCGAGTTTCTGGCCGGAATCTTTGATACGTCAAAGCCCTTGTTTGCGGCTCCACACAAGGTCAGTAATTGCCCTCATATTAAGTTTTTTCTCTGTTTCTAAAAGTAAAATATTGTTTGTATCGTTTATCTTGATTCTTTCCGTTTGAATTTATTCAGCTACTCTATGTTCCTGAAGTCTAAGTATAAAAAGTAGTTAATAAGAATTAATGTCAGTTTGAGAAATTATTAATTAATTTATCTTATTTGTGTTTGTTTAATCCCTGTTAATGTGAATATCGCTTCATAGATACTTTGTGTGGATAGATTAATTTTAGGCAGTGAGATAAAACTTCATCTTTGATAAATGACTTGGGTTCTATATAACCAAACCTGATTTAGTATTTTGTTTGAGATCTATTTTTTTTTCATGTTCTGTAACTAAGGTTGTGTCTCTATAAGATAAGAGATACTAAAGATATGAGTTGATGAATTATTCTCTATCTTAATTACTTACCATGGCTATAAATCAGCCCCATTTGAAATTAAAAAAAAAGATTAGAAAACAACCATCATCATGTACAGTGTTCAATCAATCAAGTATTATGAAGTCTATTATGGAATTAGTAGCAATTTTGCCATTTTTTTTAAAAAAAGTTAGTTAGAAATGACTTAAAAAGCCATGTCTTTTTTTTATTAGTGTACTAATGAGTTAGACATCATAAACGTGGCTGCTTTCCTTCAAGTTTAAAAGTTGTAGATAAAATTGTTTGCCAAAGTAGAGAAAAATGCTAATATTAGTTAGGTGCTTCTTTTTCTTGAGGTTATCTTTGAGATGATTTTGTGTACCAAGACTCAAGACTTTTCTTTATTAAGTTAATTCAATTGTTTGTGATTATTCAAGTCCAAAGTATGCCTATAGCCTATAGAACCAGGTATTTGTTTTTATTGGAGATGATCAAGATGTGGAAATAAGTTCGAACTTTAAAAAAATGGTAACCTTTTATCCTTAATCATGAGCCGAAGGATTTGTGGTCATTCTTATGCTGAACTCAACTTTCCATTGTTCTATCATGTCTCGAAGTCTAAAATCCTAATCTAATTGACCACATAGATGAATTTGAGCTTAATTAAGTTATGATACGTATTCCTTAAAAATTTTGTTGCTTCTTAAGTCATTTCCTAGCAATCGAGTTACTTCCAAGTGTGTTGTAGTATTTATTTTATAAGACATCCTAAGAATATATATATATATATATATATATATATATATTGAATAATTTGTTCTTTGTAGCATTTTAAAGCCATAATTTATTAAAGTATATTTCATTATTTGTGGGCCACTCATTTTAAAGCCATAATTTGTTAAAATATATTTCATTGTTTGTGCACCAATTATGTTATATTATGTCATCACCTAGTGCAAATTTTCTAATCCTTATTTCTCTCTCCTTATATTTCATGTACACCCTTGGGAGCTAGAGTTCTACTTTGGAACTCATTTTTTTGGCCCAAAACTATCGGGCCAACAACTATTAGGATTGTCAGAGCTCGGAGCCCTATAAATTAAGAGTCAACATTTCTTGGCCTTTCTCGTTACTATTTTGATTATGTTTCTTTTGATATATTAATTTATTTTTACATACATGTTTACATATATGTGAATGTTAATACTAATTTCTCCTCTTTATTTGACACCCTTTTGTATATGGGCTAATATCATTTGTTAATTAGTTTTAGATGTGTTAGAAACTAGTTTAAAGGCTAAGAAAAATAGATTTTTTTTAGAAATAGATATGGCCTTGCACCATATTTTTGTAAATACAACATAATTATAGAATGAATCCCAATAGTTAGGCCATCTTAGAATCTTTTAATAAATTCCCTTATAAAATATTTTTTATTAATATTTTGGCCATTTAGTTTTTAAAAAAAATATAATTTGTTATCATTTCTATTTTATAGCCTAGATATCTTACTAGTTTCCATAATATATTATTTCAAGATTTCAGATTTATAACAGATTTAAAACATAAGGTATATACATATATATGTCGTACATACAAGGTATTATTTTATTTTTTACTCAAATATTTTACTATACTTGATGTATTACTTTGTTACACATAACATATTTTTATATATCTACTATCCCTTTTATCAATGCTATTTGTTTTTCCTGTAAACTCTTACACTTTAACACACACATTATTTTACTACATATATCTCTATTATCATTTTGTCCCTACACGTAAATAAAATAATAAGATCTTATACGTTCCAAACAACATATATATGCATATTTTATTTTATAGTAAATATATGTGAGATCATAAACTTTATATAATGTTTTAACACTTTTATATTATTTTTAGTTATGAAAATTCTATTTTATCTATTATTTGTTCGAATTATATTTACTATACAATGCACATGTGACTATATTTGACACTCATCTATTGTCTTTTATTTATTTATTCATTTATTTATTTTACATCTTAATTCTAGATAATAAAGTAACAAATCCTCATGTCCTTCTAACTCAATAATTATAGAGAGATTATATTTTTTGTTACATATGGCAAACATATATTTATTACAAATATATTATTATTAATTTTATTTATTTATTTATTTTTATTATTTGTTTATTTATTATATACGTATATATGACATACCTTGTATTTTCAACATTTTCTCAAAACTAATGAAAACTTTTCTTGTTAATATTTTCTAAAGCGAACAAAAATGAATAAATATCCCTAAATGATTTTTCTAAAACTAAATTTAAGGACTATCTTCAGATAGGCTCTGAGGGATGCCTAATACCTTTCCCTCGAGTAACTAAAACCCTTATCTAGAATTTCACCGGTTCCGCAGATCAAAACAGAGTTTACATTTACATTTTTTTAAAATGGTTTTTCTAATATTTTCCTTAAAATTAGATGGAAACTCTAAACATTTTTAAAATCAGAGGCATAGCCATTTTTATGTTGTAAACTATTTTGATTAGTTTGAAAATAGGGTGCGACAGTGACAACTTTCCCAAAATGTGAGAGCGTTTAGGTCCACTTAATGACTTAGTTAGGATGTCAGCCAACTAGTCATTTATGGAAATGAGTTCTAGAGTAATGAGTACCTCCTGGAGCTTGTTCCAGATATAGTGGCAGTCTACCTCTATATCCTTTGTATGCTCATGAAACACTGGGTTCTTTGCAATGTGAATGGCGGCTTGGCTGTCAAAAAATATTGTTATGGGTAGAGAGCAAGGTTCAGTCAGCTTAGTTAGTAGTCTTTCCAGCCAGATCAATTCTCCAACAACTTTTCTCATAGCTCTGTACTCTGTCTTTGTTAAAGATAGGGACAAAGTGGTTTGTTTCTTCGATTTACATCCAATAGGACTGTCCCCCATAAACACAATATATCCACTCACAGATCTTCTAAAGTCAAAACATACTGCCCAATCTGAGTCACAAAATGCAGTGACGGTGCACTTTGTATTTTTGGATAGGAATATGTCTTGAGTTAAATCACTCTTCAAGTACCTCAATACATGGAATGCTTCCTTGAGGTGTGGTTCTCTTGTTGCTTGTAAAAACTAGCTAAGGTGTTGGACAATATAAGAGATGTCCACTCTTGTGTGAGTGAGAAAGTTCAGATTTCCTATAAGTTTTTTGTAGTAAGTTGGGTCAGTACATAGTGGTTCTTTAGTTGAGCTCAACTTCATAGTGGGATCAAGAGGTGCAGTGGTTGTCCTGTAATTCAGGAAATCAAATTCTTTAATCAGATCAGTGGCAAACTTCTGTTGTGAAATCACTACACCATGGTCACTATAGAGAATTTCCAATCCTAGGAAATAGTTGAGCTTTCCCAGATTCTTGATCCTGAATTGATCATGCAAGAATTCCTTCAAGGTCTCAATCTCTCCTAAGTCTTTTCCTGTCAATATTATATCATCAACATATATTGCAATAAAAACATTAGATGCTCCATCCCTCTTATGAAATAGAAAATAGCCACTTGTAGAGTGTGAGTAGCCCTTTGAGTACAATGTTGAACCCAATTTTTCATATCACTGTCTGCTTGCCTGTTTTAATTCATACAAATACTTCTTCAATCTGCAAAACATCTTCTTGTCACTGACTAATAATCCTTATGGAAGGGTCACATAGACTTTCTCATGGAGATCACCATGAAGAAATGAATTATTTATATATAGTTGGTACAAATTATAGCCCCTCTTAACTGTTAGTCCAATCAAAGTACTCATTGTGGTCCTCTTAACTACTGGTGAAAATGTTTCAGTAGTCCACTCTAGCTTGTTTAGTGTAACCTTTCACTACAAGTCTGGCCTTAAACCTTTCCACAATGTCGTCAAGTTTGTGTTTGATTTTGTATACCCATTTGTATCCTATAGCTTTCTTTCCTGCAAGCAAAGGCACTAGATGCCAGTGTTATTTGCATATAAGGCTTTCAAATTCCAATGTCATGGCTTCTTTCCAGGAAGGATTGAAGGCTACTTCCTCATAGCAAGGGTTCAAGATCATGAGAGATATATTGCATCAATTACTAACTATCATGAGAAAAAGTATGTTTGAGTGGGTAATTTGTAGGTGTATTCTTTTAGGTAAGATGGTATTGTATGGAATCTACTAGATCTCCTAGGTGCTGGGGCATGTCCAGTGTCATTAGTTTCAGGGAGGTTTGTCATTGGTGGTTTGTCTTGGTGGTTTATAGCCATTACTGGTTATAGAACATTGGTATTGATATCAATAGGAGGTGTCTCACTATGTGAATTAGCATTAGTTGTGCATGTGGCATCATTAGTGGCATCCTCATCTAGCATGTAACCATTATCAAAAGTGTTGAAAGTAGAGTTCAATAGTTTAGAATTGGGACTTAGCTTTTTCAATATAGAAGTAAAACTAGGATCAAGAAAACATTCTCATAAAACACAACATCTCTAGAAACATGTATCCTCCTAGAGCTTAAGTCTAGGATGTTATACCCCTTAGAGTTGAAAGGATAACCAACAAAAATGTGAGGTGTGGATCTTGGCTCAAAATTTTCTTTGTGAGCTTTGAGGGTGACTGGAAAGCATATGTATCCAAAGGATCTAAGGTGTAAGTAAGTAGGGTATTTGCGGTTGTAAGATACCAGAATTTGAAAAGTCAAAAATTGAGGATCAAAATATGAAATTGATAAAAACTATAATTTTCTATACCATGTGATGACCATGAAAGGAAATCATGGGTCGTGGTCCTCACCAAGACTCGTGGTGAGCCACCGTGGTGGTAACCTTGAAACTCAGACAGGTAGGAAGGGACCATGACAAGGGACCACAGACCGTATTACCACCACGGGACGTGATGCCCTCCGTGGTGACCTCTCCCCTAATACCTTAGAAAATGATTCCAAGACTAGAACCACACCTCACCATCAGGGGCCATGTAGCCCTTGATGGACCATGGTGGGTTCTATGGTGGTCGCTCTTGTAGACCACCCTACAGGTCCTACACCACGTCTATAATTCACGAACTATGATGCCTTCTACGGATCGTGAAGGGTTCTGTGGAAGAAGTTTTGAAACTCTTCTCTGCAACTCCCAAGATTCAAGCTTAAGTTGATCATCACGGACACCACCACAGGCCGTGATGAGCATCACATACCCTGATGGGTCAATCGTGGTGAGTCCTAGTTCCAGTTAAATGAGGGATTATTTGGTCATTTTCCTATTCTTTCATTAATATATATGGATGTGTTTTGGACCAGATTCATTACAAAAATATCCTAAATACTCCTAAACCTATTCTTTTCCCTCATTAATTCTCAAACAACTTAAAAGACTTCTCTCTCAAGGATTACTTCAAGAGTTCATCTTCTTCATCAAGTTTGGCTAGGGTTTCTTCAAGAACGTCTCCGTTTTCAATTCTAAGCTCAAATTTAATCAAGGTATGTGGGAATTGATTCATGGGTTCCTTTCACCCATGGAGTCCCAAGGTTTTCATTCAAAATCTCATGAATTTCAATTGGGTTTGTAATCCTAGTGTTGTGAATTAAATTGGGTTGTTTCGATAATGCTTTTAATCATTATAAATGATCATTATAAGTATGTTTCTACATGAATTGCATGATTTTAATTTGAATTATGAATTTCCATGCATGAAGCTATTTTCAATAATGGTATTATGAAGTATGAATTATGAAGTTCAATGATTTCAAGTGTTCTTATGGTTTTTATCCAAATTAACTATGTATATGAGTTTTACTCTAAATTCAACTATGTATTATGATCATAGATTACAATTGTGTTCAAACAATGAATTACATGCAAGTATGAAAAAAGGTGACTTAGGGTCCTATGTGGTGACCTAGGAACCTAATGATATGAATTATGCAAGTATGATTTTGGATGATGAAAGGTCAATACTCACATTGCAGTTATGTTATGAAATGAACTATTCTATGAATTATGAAGTTTATGAATAAGTTTATGATATATATTAAGTATGACTACTATGTTATGTATTCCGTGGAATTTAACTTAGCACCGAGCGGACATTGAGGTAGGGGCACTACCAAAAGCCTTAGTAGCAGCCTCAAGTTGCTTAAACTACATGCCACCATAGGTTTCCTTTATGGCTTAGCTAGTGGATCCACATATAGCATATGTACATGACCTGCTGTCACCATCCAAAATCTGAGGTCATGATGGAATGCATCCTAACTCCATCCTGATGCGTAAACCAAAAGTAAAACCATATGATACTCTCAAAAGGGAAGTCAAACCATGATATATACAATAAAAGGGCAACAACAACGAAACAATTCCCAAAACCTTGTGTCATAAGTGTAAAGAGCATCTAAATACAAATTTGAGTCTGAATACACAGTTTAAGACTTTGGAATCATCACTGATCCGATGATAATGTATCCAATGAAATCAACTACCGCTGAACACCCTGGCTAGTATTTGTATCAAAAAGGGATAAAGAAGTAAGGGTGAGTACAATCCACATGTACTCAGTAGGTTTAATGGACTGAGTATAAGGAATTAATCAAAAGCTATGAAATATACTAAGGAACGCTTCCACCTACATACAGAAAAGTTTTACTCCAGCTACGCTACCGCCAATTTATATAGAACTGTTTGAGTAAAGAAAAAACATAAATACAGTTCAATTTCAATGTTAGACAAATAGGTCAAGAATCACAACTATCAATGGAATGGAATGCAATATGATGATGCAATGATGTAATAATACAGTAGTACCAAGGTTGTCGCACAACCTGTCGCATACACTTGCTGAGCAGTGCTACCAAGCAGGACCCATTAGGGTCTCGTAGACCATATACCTCATCACAATCTCAATGTATCAACTACCTTTCCACCAAACTCATGGCCAAGGACTCATGATACTAATGTCTCATTCACTTGCCACCTATTTCGTGGTCAAGGATACAAAAGATGTCATATTTTCTTTCTCGAAAGAGTTTCCACAGCTCTCAACTTTCCAATGATCAATAATAGTATGAATGAGGATGAATGCAATCATAATGTATAAGGCATGGAGGTAATATTTGAATCCATATATAGTACCAGGTTTAAAGTTCTCAAAACATAACCTAAGCATGATATTCACCCTTAATAGACAGTAATGGGAAGGAAAAATACATCAATTAAGCGTTCACCCCTTTCTCAATAACATACCACTACTCAGGCATGCTCAAAATCCTCAACTCAACCCCTCAGAAGGGCATTACCAGTAAAATAAACTCTACTCATCTCTACTCAATTAAGTCACAGATTACACAGTCTCAATCACAGATAAAATATCATATAAGGCCCCCACATGGGCTACACAACACATATAAGCCCCCACATGGGCATCACAATATCAATTATCAGTCAAAAACTACACTACAACCCCATTATAAAGTCTACAACATAGAACTTGACTAATCATCCCAATTCAGCCCAAGAAGGATAGCCAAACCTATCTCAATTGCCAAAATCGCACTCGAACACTCTACCAGATGAACGACCTTTAAACTCAACACCCGAAATGGTAATACACTATCAATAATGAAACATACGTGTCATAAAAAGTCCAATGGCACCCATATTAATAGGTTTCGGAACCGGAGGTAAAATAATCCAAAAAATTGATTAATTTAAAAAATGTTCAAATTTGGAATTTTATTAAAAAATCATGTTCTACTCATTGAGGGGAGTTTTTGGATGAAAAACCCATAAAAATAGGTCAAGCAACAAGGTAGAAATCAATGAAATCGAATTGAAATTTAAGCACTAAAACCCCCAACAATTCTTAGTTAAAACTAGGCTTAATCAAGGATTTAAGGAATGAAATTCATAGATAAATGATGGAAAACTGAAAAAGGAACTTACCCACAAGAAAACCTTCAAGAACTTGACCCAAAATCGCCTACTCAAAGCTCAAAATAAATAACAATATTGGTTTTTCAGAAATGGGTTGTTTTCATGACTTAACACTGTTAACGCACAAAATACGTATCGCGATCGCGAGCAACTTATTCTCGCGATCGCGAGGTTCTAGAAAAAGACTCATCGCGATTGCATGAAAAGAGTTGCGATCGCATAAAATAAAATATGAGCAAGTCACGATCGCAATGAACTCTTCGTGATCGCAAAGAAAAAATAGACCTACATCAGAAACCAGAAACAACAGCTAAAACACCATCCAAAAATGTCCTTGGTTATACCCTCGGAGATCATTTGGGGTACGATAAAAAATAAATCAAATATGCTATTACACTGAATTCGATATTACGGAATCAATAAAATTGTCAGATTTCTGGAAAGAAGTTATTTTCACCAAAATTCCCTCCCGAACCCTTTATTGGCCTAAAACTCAACTGTCTAAAAATCGAAAAATGATGATTAAGGTCTCGAGGCTCGAAGTCAAGGTTCACCCAGACCAAATTCGATGTTTTGGACACAATGGAACTAACAAAATTTTCATCCGATGCTCGCATCTCAAAATGACTGAAGTCAAATTAACTCATTTGAAACTTCACTTTTCAACTCAAGACCTCAAATTCACATATCAACCCCAAATCTATTTTTGACAACTCTCCTAGACCAAATTCCCTATTTTGGAGTTGATGGAACTGACGAAATCTCATTCCGAGACACGTAGCTCCATTTGGTATAAAAGTCATTTTTTTACCTCTTAACTCTATAGAACTCAAGAATATGTCCATTTCACTATCTATTAAGATTTTAACACATTCTGCCGTACAAACTAAATAAATAATACTTAAAGGCACTAATAATGGGGGTAAAATAGTAGTTTCATGCAAATTTTCATAATGATTCTCAAGGTCATTACACCTGCCTAGCGGGGTAGAGTCTACCTTAGTAAGTAGATTCCCCATTCTTCCATTGTATGGGGAGACATCAGAATACCATGTTATAGCTCACATGGTCTTATTATTGGTATGTTTCCTATACTACATATGTATACGCTCATTTCTTATTTTATGATTTTCAACTATGTCTCTTAAATGCTTTGATCATTATGGTTTTCTCATGACTTCACTTATCCTCTTTATCATGTACGTTATCCAATCATTGCATCTTATAATTTATATTGTATGTCATTCCCACATACTTACTACATTCAATGTACTAACGCATATTGTTGCCTACATTATCTCATAATATAGGGATTGAGGTTGGGATCACATTCCCGCATGTGGCTAGTAAATCTTTTATCCGGTGATGTCTTGGTGAGTCCTCATCCATCGAGGGCTGATTATGAATTGCTTTTGTTCAAAGACTTTTATTTCATTCATGATTAAATGTGAGCTAAGAACATGTCTTAGCCCTTGTTCATCTTATGTAGTAGAGGCATTGTTGGACCTATGTTATAAAGTCTATATAGTCAAGTTTAATCTTTCTTCTATGATCATGTTTAGAATCTTCTTATGATGTTTCTGCATTTACTTTACCTTATGAATGCTTACGATATATCAAGAGGCTTGGTTGGACCCTTCAGGGTTTCAATCGTCGTGTTACGACTAGGTCCTAAGTCGGGTCATGACAAACTTAGTATCAGAGCACAAGGTTTAAGATATCTTATGGAGTCCAACATACCGCATCAAGTAAAGTCTTATTCATAGTTGTGAAGCGTGCCACACCTATGAATATGAGGCTGTAAGGCATTTTAGGAAGTTTTTACTTTTTTTATGGTCTATGTTGTGCGATAGAGTATGTTCTAAGACTTTCTTTTCCTAACAATTATCCTTTGTAATTTTCCGAAAAGACCTCCAAGAAGACAAGTCCCTCAAGACAATGGTCCCCTACCCGACCAAGTATCTAATGTGGTGTTCCAAATAGCTATTACTATGCTAGCCTAAGTTGTGGACAATCAAGGAGTTGTGGCTCCTCCTAATATTCCCATTATGGCTTCTAGGATGAGGGACTTTGCAAGGATAAATCCTTCGGAGTTCCATGGCTTAAAGGTTGATGAGGATCCCCAAGATCTTATCAATGAGGTATACAAGATAGTGAGTATAATGGGGGTGACTTCGAAAGATAAAGTGGAGTTGGCATCTTACCAACTCAAAGTTTTGCTTAAGTTTGGTATACTCAATGGAAGATAGAGAGGGTGGATGAAGGACCTATTGAATGGGAGGACTTCAAACTTTCTTTTCTTGATTGATTTTCTCCTTTTTAGCTAAGGGAAGCCAAGGTGTTGGAGTTCATCAATCTTCTACAAGATAACATGGGAATGAGGGATTATGTCCTTTATGTTCCTTTATTGGTTATTGATCCACGTGCTCGAATAAGTTAATTCATATCAAAGGTATCCAACTTGGTTGGCAAGGAATGTCATACCACCATGATTATCAAGGAAATAGACATATCTCAGCTCATGACTTTCGCCAAGCAAATTGAGGGAGAGAAACTCAAAAAGATGAGAATGAGAGATTCCAAGAGAGCCCGGTATTAAGGTGGGTTCTTAAATACTAGGTTCGGTGGTGGTAGTAGTCATTCTCAACAAGGCCAAGGTTCTGGAAAGAAGTTTGTTAATGATAAAGTGCCATACCCTAAGGCTCAAAGAGAAGGTGTGAATGCTAGTAACTTTTCATTTCCCAAGTGTGCAAAATACAGGAAGAATCATGGAGGGAGATGTTTGATGGTAATGGGTGCTTGCTTTGGATGTGGCAAAATAGACAATCTGAGTGCCCTCATATTACCAACAAGGGTAGAGAAGGTCGTCCTCAAGGCTAAGTTACTCAAGAAAGCCATGTTCCATAAGGTGACCAAGATCAACCTAAGGGTGGTCAATGTAACAAACAGTTTTATGCTCTTCATGGTAGGTAAAAGGTGGAGGAGACTTAGATGTTATTGCCATTATGTTACAGGTCTTTCACTATGATGTTTATGCCTTGCTTGATCCAGGTATAAATTTATCTTTTGTTACTCCTTATATGGCTATGAGGTTTGATGTAAGCTCTAAAATATTGATGGAGTCTTTTTTGTTTATACTCCTGTAGGTGAGTTGATTATGTCTAAAATAGTCTATAAAAATTGTCTCATATTGATTTTGCATAAAGTTATCCCTTGTGATCTTGTTGAACTAAAAAGGACCAATTTTGACATTATTCTTGGTATGGATTGGTTACTTTCCTCTTATGCATCCATCAATTGTAGAACCCGTAGGGTTAAGTTTCAATTTCCTAATAAGCCTATTATTGAATGAAAGGGTAATTATTCGATGGTTAAGGGTCGATTCATTTCATGTCTTAAGGCTCAAAATATGAGTTTCAAGGGTTGCATCTACCATCTAGTCTGGGTTAGAGATACTAACTCTGAGACTCCTACTCTTGAGTCAGTTTCAGTTGTAAATGAATTTCCAAAAAATTTCCCCAAATATCTCTGAGGTATTCCTCGCGAAATAGAAATAGACTTTGGTATTGATCTCCTACCCAATACATAGCCTATCTCTATTCCTCCTTACCGTATGGCTCAAGCGGAATATAGGAAGTTGAAATACCAATTGAAGGATTTGTTGGATAAGCGTTTCATAAGACCAAGCATTTCACCTTAGGGTGCTCCTGTGTTGTTTGCTATGAAGAAAGATGGGTCACTCCTAATGTGTATAGATTACCGATGAATAAGGTCCCCATAAAATATCCAATTTTGAGGATAGTTGACTTATTTGACCAATTGCAAAGTGTGAGTTACTTTTTAAATATTGATATTCGATCAGGTTATCATCAACTTCGAGTAAGGGAATATGACATTCCAAAAATGGCTTTTAGAACTCGATATGGTCACTTTGAATTTTTGATTATGTCTTTTGGACTAACGAATTCCCTTACAACTTTTATGGATTTGATTAATAGGGTGTTTAAGCAATATTTTGATATGTTTATGATAGTCTTTATTGATGATATTTTGATTTACTCACAGAGTGATGAAGAGCATGCCGATCATTTGAGGACTATGATTCAAATTCTCAAGGACCGTTAGGTGAATGAAAAGTTTAGCAAATATGATTTTTGGCTAAGGTCAGTTACTTTCCTTGGTCACAATATTTCTGGAGAAGGAATTGTGGTTGATCCAAAGAAGACCGAGGCAGTTAAGAATTGGCCTAGACGGTTGAGTCCTTCTGATAGTCAGATTTTCTTAGGCTTAGATGGTTATTATAGATGGTTCGTGGAAGGTTTCTCTTCCATTGCATCGCCCTTGACTTCTTTGACAAAAAATAAGGTGAAGTTCCAATGGTCCGAGACATGTGAGAAAAAGCTTCCAAGAGTTGAAGGATAGACTTACCTCCGCTCTGGTGTTGACTTTATCGGAAGCGTCTGATAGGTTTGTTGTGTATTGTGATGCTTCACAAGTCGATCTTAGTTGTGTGCTATTACAAAATGGTAAAGTGATAGCATATGCTTCTAGGCAACTCAAGGTGCATGAGAAGAATTACCCAACTCATGACTTAGAGTTGGCAGCGATGGTATTTGCTTTGAAGTTATGGAGACACTATCTTTATGGTGTCCATGTAGATGTTTTCACCAATTACAAGAGTTTCCAATATGTGTTCACCCATAAGAACTTGAATCTTCAACAAAGGAGATGGTTTGAACTGTTGAAAAATTATGACATAATATACTATACCATCCGGGTAAGGCACTTGTGGTTGCCGATGCTCTTAGTAGGTTGTCTATGAACAATATTGGTCAAATTGAGGATGAAAGGAAAGAGCTAGTTCGGGATGTACACTGATTAGCCTTTTAAGTATTTGATTGGTTGATTCCATAAATGGGAGTGTCGTTGTGCAGAATAGTTCTGAATCGTCTCTTGTGTAGATGTAAAGGCAAAAAAAATAGTGATCTCATTTTGGTTGAATTGAAGAAGGTGGTTGTTGAAATAGCCATTGAGGTGAGGATTTCTTTTAAGCTGGAGATAGTGTTTTAAGATATCTAGGTTAATTGTATATGTTGAATGTTTATGGATTGAAAGAAATGATATTGTCCGAAGCTCATAGTTCTTGGCATTCTATTCATCCTGGTTCTACAAAGATGTATCGAGATTTGAGGGAAGTGTATTAGTGGAATGGCATGAAGAGGGATATTGCAGAATTTATGGCTAAGTGTCTCAATTGTCAACAAGTGAAAGTTGAGCATCAAAAACTAGGAGGTTTGGCTTAAGACATTGAGATTCTTACTTGGAAGTGGAAAGCCTTAAATATGGACTTCGTTACAGGTTTGCCTCGTACTCGTAGGCAACACGACTCTATTTGGGTGATTATTGACCGAATGACTAAGTCATCTCATTTTCTCCCAGTTAAGATTTCATACTCAACCAAGGACTATGCTAGATTATATATTCGAGAATTGGTGAGGCTTCATGGTGTTCCATTGTCCATCATTTTGGATCTAGGTACTCAGCTTACATCTCAGTTTAGGAGATCTTTCCAAAAGGGTCTCGGTACCCAAGTTAAACTTAGTACAACTTTCTACCCATAAATTGATGGTCAAACAAAACGTACCATTTAGAAATTAGAGGATATGTTAAAAGCATGCGATGGATTTTAAAAGAAATTGGGATGATCATTTTCCATTAATAGATTTTTCTTATAATAATAGTTATCACTCTAGTATTGAGATGGCTCCATTTGAAACTTTGTACGATAGGTAGTGTAGAACCCCTATCGGTTGGTTTGAGGTAGGTGAGGTTTCTTTGATAGGATCTGAGTTGGTATTTGAGGCTATGGATAAAGTTAGACTCATTAGAGAAAGATTGAAAAAAGACAAAGCCGACAAAAGTCCTATTGAGATGTGAGGAGAAGAGAACTTGAATTTGAAGTTAATGATTGGGTTTACTTAAAAATTTCACCCATGAAGGGTGTGATACATTTTGTTAAGAAAGGTAAGCTAAGTCCCCATTATATTGGCCCATATCAAATTTTGCGGTGAATTGGTAAGGTGACTAGTGAGTTGGATTTGCCTTAAATTTGGCATCGGTGCATCTGGTGTTCCATGTGTCATTATTGAGAAAGTTTGTTGGTATTCCTAGCTCCATTGTGCCATTAGACAACATTAAGTCTAAGGAGAGTCTTTCTTATGAAGGGGTTCTGATTAAGATCTTGGACCGGCAAGTTAAAAAGTTGAGAAATAAAGAAATAGCTTCAGTTAAAGTATTATGGAGGAAACAATAGGTTGAGGGTATGACATGGGAGGCTGAAGCCGATATGATGTCCCGATATATTCATATCTTTCCTTCTGTGCCTAGTTGAGGTATTTAGCTCCTTCATGATCCAACCAGTCTAAATCATGCATTTCAGTTGTGTTCATGGCTTTATATATATTTATGTTCATGAAATCAGTTTTAAAGTTATGTTTTTGCTTAAGTTTAAATATTTCATGTTTTATGCATTATCGAGATGTTTTGTATTCATGTTGGGTTGTTATGTTCCTTTCCTATTCCATTCATGCTAGCTTGAGTTCCATTCAATAATGAATGTTCCAAAAGGGGAGATATTATAAGACCCCAGAATTTAAAAATTCAGAAAATGAGGATCAGAATATAAAATTACTGAAACCTGTAATTTTTGGCACCAGGTGATGACCATGGCCATCACAGGTCATGGTCCTCAGCTCGCCTCATGGTGAGCCACCATGGTGGTAAACTTGAAACTCAGACATGTAGGTAAGGACCACTATAAGGGAACACGGACAACGGTGAGCACCACGAGCCATGATTCCCTCCATAGTGACCTCTCCCGTGAGACCTCAAAAAATAATTCAGAGGCTAGGACCACGCCTCACCACCACGGGTTGTGTATCCCTTCATGGACCATAGTGGGTTCTGTGTTGGTCGCTTTTACAGACCACCCTAAAGGTCCTGTACCACGTCCATGATGCACAGACCATGATTCCCTCCACGGACCGTGAAAGGTTCTATAGAGAAAGTTTTTAAACTCTTCTCTGCAACTCCCAAGATTCAAGTTTAAGTCGATCATCACGGACACCATCACGGACCGTGATGAGCAGCACGGGTCGTGATGGGTCCTCCATGGTGAGTCCTAGTTCCAGTTAAATGAGGTATAATTTGGTCATTTTCCTATACTTTTATTAATATATGGGGATATTTTTGGGGCTAGATTCATCAAAAAAAATATCCTAAATACTCCTAAACTTATTCTTTTTCCTCATTAATTCTCAAACAACTTAAAAATTTCTCTCTCAAAGATTACTTCAAGAGTTCAGCTTTTTCATCATGTTTGGCTAGGGTTTATTCAAGAACAAGTCTCCTTTTTCAGTTCTAAGCTCAAATTTAATCAAGGTATGTGGGGAATGATCCATGGGTTCCTTTCACTTGTGGAGTCCCAAGGTTTTCATTCAAAACCTCACGAATTTCAATTGGGTTTGTAACCCTAGTATTCTGATTTTCATTGGGTTATTTTGATTATGCTTTTAATCATTATAAATGATCATTATAAGTATGTTTCTACATGAATTACATGATTTTAATTTAAATTACGAATTCCCATGCATGAAGCTATTTTCAATGATGATATTATGAAGTTCAATGATTTCAAGTGTTGAAGAATTCACTATGCAAAATAACAGGAAAATAAACCTCTCCAAGATTAGCTCACGTTTTTTTTATCCAAATTAACTTTATATTTGAGCTTTACTCTAAATTCAAGTATGAATTCTGATCATAGATTATAATTATATTCAAACTATGAATACATGCAAGTATGAAGAAAGGTGACTTAGGGCCCTATGTGGTGATCTAAGAATCTATGTTATGAATTATGCAAGTATTATTTGTAATGATGAAAGGCTAATACTCACATTACAATTATTTTATGAAATGAGTTATTTTATGAATTATGAATTTTATGAACAAGTTTATGATATATGTTGACTACTATGTTATGTATTTCGTGGGATTTGACTTAGCACCGAGAGGACTTTGAGGTGGGGCCCCACCAAAATCCTTAGTAGCAGCCTCAATTTCCTTAAAATACGTACCACCGTAGGTTACCTTCATGTCTTAGCTAGTGGATGCATATATAGTGTATGTACATGACCTACCTAGTGGGGTAGAGTCTACCTTGGCAAGTAGATTTCCTTTTCTTCCGTTGTATTGGGAAACATCGAGATTCCATGTTATAACTCACATAGTCTTATTGTTGATTATGGTTACTATCCCATATATGTATACACTCATTATGTTATTTTATGATTTTAAACTATGTCCCTTAAATGCTTTGATCATTATGATTTTCTCATAACTTCACTTATCCTCTTTATCATGTACGTTATTCGATCATTGTATCTTATAATTTATATTGTATGTCATGCCCATATACTTAGTACATTCAACGTACTAATGCATATTATTGCCTACATTGTCTAATAATGTAGGGATTAAGATTGGGGATCATATTCCCACACGTGGCTAGTAGAACTTTTATTCGGTGAAGTCTTGGTGAGTCCTCATCCATCAACGGTGAATTATGAGTTGTTTTCATTCAAAGAATTTTATTTCATTTATGATTGAGGGTGATCTAGTGACATGTATTAGCTCTACCCATCTTATGTAGTAGAGGCAATGTTGGACCTATATTATGGAGTCTATGTAGTCAAGTTTACTCTCTCTCTCTTTTATGATCATGTTTATACACTTCTTATGATGTTTTCGCATTTACTTTATTTATACATGTTAATGATATGTTAAGAGTCTTAGTTGGAGCCCTTCAAATTTTTGATCATCGTGTTACGACTAGGCTCTTGGTCAGATCGTGAGAGTGGTATAATGTTTTAAATGGTGTCTTGTTGTGAAGTGTTACAGTTGGGAGTCTATTTATGAGGTAGTTGGTAGTTAAAATGCATTATCCCCAGTACATCATTGTTAGTTTAAAGTGATATAACAAAGCTCTAGCAGTTTCAAGGAGGTATTTATGTTTTCTCTCTACTACACAACTCTGTTATGGTGTGTAGGGGCAAGTCTTTTGATGTATGATCCCTTTATTTTGTAGGAAATTAGATGTTTCTTTGTTTGTAAATTCTGATCCATTGTCAGTTCTTATGGATTTAACTGTAATTTTTAATTGGTTTTCTATCAAAGAGATGAGAGCTTTGATGGTGTGTAATGTATTACTTTTACAAGTGTGTAATTGTGTCCATGTTGATCTACTAAAATCATCATACATGGTCAATAAATTATCCTTGGTTTTCATGAGTTGGTGTGTGATATAGGCCCCACAAGGCAATTTGTTAAAAATCAAACACTTTACTTAATTAGGATGTATGTTTGGTAGGAAAAACGGATCTTGTTTGTCTTGCCAAAGGGAAGATAATGCAAGTGAAAGGCTGTTTTGGGGCAAAAGATACTGGTATGGTGGATAATCCCTTCATCTTTCCAAAGGGTAACTGGCCTAATCTAGTATGCCATAGGTGGTCTATACTATTTTTATGAGATAGATATGGTGCATGAGGGCGAGATTGGGTATGATCGAGGTCGAGTTTGGGTTCCCAGATGCTCGTCATACTAGCAAGTCGGTAGAGGCCGGGGCTGATTACCTGGATGCTCCCTGATAATTTAGAACAGAGGTTCATTGGTCTAACTTGTACAAAGCTAACATCTATTAGAGTCTCGCGGATGGGTGCGAAAATGTCTGTAACTTATCTTCGGGAGGTTACAGGATGTCATTAAGAATATTCTCTATGTTGTATCATTTTGTACAGTGTTGCGTCTTATTAATTTGGTAAAATTGCATTTGTTCCACTCTTTCACAAGGATGGTTCATATATGTGGTACCACCAGTCGTGATAGTGCACCAAGGCCTGACATATTTAGAGGTCATCCTCATGGGACAGGTAGGGGAGCAACACCAGCTCCCGACCCGGAGATAGAGCCGGAGCTGGTAGAGGATCATCAGGATACTCTTATTCCTACTAAGCGAGAGGGACCACCACCACCAGCACAGCCTCCAGCTTCACCAGTTATGACCCCAGCACTATAGGCAACGATTGTGCAGCTCCTCACGGCCATTAGGGTTGTACTATAGGCCCCAACCCAGTAGCAGGAATTCCAGCACCGCGGGATCCACCCGTCCAGCCAGCACCTAAGGCTCAGCTGCCTCCACTAGTTGTTACACCCCTATCAGCAGTTCTGGAGGGTGTGATGTCATTATAGGATCAGAAGATGTTAGGGGTATTTTAGAGGCTATCACCCCCGATATTTTCTGGAGCTATTGGTGAGGATGCCATGGAGTTCTTGACTACCTGTCAAGCGCAGCTCCATTCCTTAGGTCTTGAGGAGTCCATAGGTGCCGACTTCACTGCTTACAAATTTAGAGGGATAGTTAGATAGTGATGGCGCTCTTATTTACAGTCCAGGCCATCTAGGTCACCACCATTGATATAGGCACAATTCTTAGAGGCTTACCTGACTCGGTACATACCTAGGAGTGTTAGGGACCGACTCCAAGATTAGTTTACTCAGTTGGAGCAAGGCCACATGAAGATTATGGAGTACAAGGCCAGATTTTATCAGCTTTCTCGACATGCCACTATGATTTTACCCGCTGAGGAGGAGTGGGTATGATGTTTTGTGTGTGGATTGAAACCTTACCTGAGGTTAGGGACCGAGCACTTAGTTTCTATGGGCTTCTCTTTTCTGGATATGGTGGATCATGCCCGTACCATTGAGATTATTCGACATCAGGCCCAAAGGGGTAGCGATAAGAGACCTAGGCATCAGGATAGCTATAGTGGGTCCTATTCTAGAGGCCATGATAGTTATGACAGGCCCCGTTAGTGGTTCCAGCAGGATAAGTACAAGTAGGGTCAATCCAGCTGGCCAATTTAGGTCGCCCTACCAGTAGTTGATGGTAGTCAGCCCCTTTCCAAGGGTTCCACCGCAAGGTAGAGCTCGAGAGGATCAGGTCCGCTACCTTCCTACTATGGATGAGTTATCATAGGTCGCTCAGCTTTAAGATGCTTTAATTGTGGCTCACTGGAGCATTGGGCTAGGGGGTTTCCCGACCGATATAGACCGTTGGTAGTACCACCACCTCCATCAGGAGGTATAAATCAGGGTCACGGCTGTGGCGATGGTCAGCAGGGTATTTGGAGAGGTTTCCAAGGAGGCAAGTCAGGTTGTAGGGTGAATGTTCATGGGGGAGGCCGACAGGGCCACTTCTATGCTGCTTTGGTGAGGGCAGAGGTTGAGGCATTAGATGATGTTATCACAGGTACTATCCTTATTTGTCAGCAGACTGCTTAAGCCTTATTTGATCCAAGTTCTATATATTCCTTTGTGTCTATATATTTTTCTCCATGTCTGGGTAGTTCTTATGAGTCACTTGAGGTCCCGTTGCATATTTCGACCTCAGTAAGGGATTTTTTAGTAGTGGATCAGGTTTGTAGATCCTGTACGGTTACTATTTAGGGGCATGAGACTTGGAGAGATCTTATTTTACTTGATATGATGGACTTCGATGTTATTCTGGGCATGGATTGGCTATCCCCTCATTATGCAGTTTTGGACTATTATGACAAGACCATTACATTAGCCTTGCCCGTTATTCCCCCGGTCTTATGGCAGGGTATTTATAGTCAACCACCGACTGGGATCATATCTTTTATGCAGGCCTGGTAGCTAGTTGGGTCCGGGTGCTTGGCGTACTTAGCATATGTCTATGATGTGTCCAGCGAGGCCCCTACTTTTGATTCAGTCCATGTGGTTAGGGAGTATAGTAATGTCTTTCCTACTAACCTACCTGGCCAACCCCTAGAGAGAGATATTAACTTTGCCATAGATTTGGAGCCAGGAACTAAGCCTATTTCTATACCACCTTACCGTATGTCTTCTGCAGAGCTCAAGGAGCTCAGCATGCAGCTTAAGGATCTACTAGGTAAGGGATTTATTCGCCCGAGTGTGTCATCGTAGGGTGAACCCATCCTGTTTGTTAATAAGAAGGATGAGACTATGCGGATGTGTGTTGATTACAGGCAGCTGAACAAGGTGACGGTGAAAAATCATTCCCCATACCTCATATCGATGATCTATTCAATCAGCTTTAGGATTTCATGGTATTTTCTAAGATTGATTTGAGATTCGGAGATTCATTGAATTGGCAGGGTACTACAAGCACTTTGTTAAGAGATTTTCTACTATAGAAGCACCTTTGACTCGATTGACTTGCCAGGATGCTCCATTTATGTGGTCGGAAGATTATGAAAGGAGATTTATGAGACTCAAGAAATTGCTTGCCACCGCTCCTGTATTGACTCTTTTAGTTGAGAGCGAGAGATTCACCATTTATTGTGATGCATCTGGCATTGATTTGGGTTGTGTACTGATAAAGCGGGGCCCGGCTAGTTAGCTTCCCCTTTTGTCTCCCTTACCATTGATTTTGTGGTGATGTCGTTCCTTGTTAGATAGGTGACTAGACCAACTTTGTTTGGTATTGGGAGTTGTGGTTTTGGTTGGATTAGGAGGTTGTCGTAGTTAGAGGCTGTCCCATGGGGTTAGTGATTGAATGGTTATTTATATAATTGTGCTGAACTAGATTTGATTTGATTAGCAACCCCCTCCCCCCGCCATTCTAGTATCTTGGCTTAGACGATTGTTCTCATTAATTTGTTGATTTTGATGCTGCCATTTTTGGTCTTTTAGTCAAAATTTATGTGTTTTACTTGCATGCGCGTTCCGCATAGTTTTCCACCCAGAATTATGTTATAAATCTGATTTATGAGATTGGGATGATGTTTCAAACCTATTTTGGGGGTCAAATCCGGAATTCCATATACGGGTCCCACAATTCCCATTTTAGACCCCAAAATTGGTCTATCTCTAAAAATTATGAAATTAGTGTCTAAACGTTAGTATTGACGTCGTAGTTCTGTTTTTCACAACGTGGTAGCATTCTGAGGTAGTTCAAAAAGGAAAAGCTCCGGCATAGTGATTTGGAACCCGTGTGTTTAGCCAACAGGTAGGCTATGATTTTACCTTTCATTAGATTGAGCTGGAATGTATGAAAGCATGTTGAAATAGTTGGAATTTGGGTTGGATAGTTTGATTGTATATTTTAGGTGTTAAAAATCATGTTTTAGACTTGTTATCGGGTTTTAGGATATTTAGAAGCATGTGTATCTTTTCGTTATTTGTTAGTATTATAAGAAGGGTTGAATGAGCATGTTGTTAATACTGTGGAATATGTTGGCCTTAGTATAGAATGTAAACTTGCTTTAGATTCCTCAGCGTCGCTTCAGTGGACTTAGATCCTTGTAGAATGGTGTAGCGGGCTAGTTCCTGGTACTTTGGCTTTAGTTAGGCGTTACCCCTTCTCTTCAAAATATCCTTATCCATAAATCAGTAAAATCATGCCTTTTGTGATGCGTCGGCCACACTAGATTTCGTGATCATTGACTTTTGCTCTGATTCTAGTTTTGGCGGCATATCGGTTGACTTATTTGAGAAAAGATTTTTGGTACTGTTGTATGCCAGGACGCTCAACTACAAAAGCCATCCATCTTATGAGGATACTGGTGGAGTAGTATAGGGAGAGGAAAAGGGACTTTCATATGGTATTCATCAACCTAGAAAAGACTTATGATAAAGTTCCATAAGAGATACTATGGAGATGTTTGGAGGATAAAGATGTACATGTGGCATATATTAGGGTGATAAGGGATATGTATGAGGGTGCCAAAATCAGGGTAAGGATAGTAGGAGGAGACTCAAAGCACTTCCCAGTTGTGATGGGGTTGCATCAAGGATCAGCTCTTAGTCCATTTTTATTTGCCTTGGTGATGGATGGATTAACACGACAAATCCGAGGTGAGGTTTAATGGTGTATGCTTTTTGCAGACGACATAGTCCTGATCGATGAGACTCATAGCAGAGTTAACGCTAAGCTGGAGAATTGGAGACATACTTTAGAGTCTAAAGGGTTTAAGTTGAGTAGGACCAAGACAGAGTACTTAGAGTGCAAGTTCAGTGAGACACCTTAGGAGGTTGGCGCGGAAGTTAGGCTTGGTGAAGAGGCCATCCAAAAGAAATAGTTTCAAGTACCTTGGGTCTATTATGTAAGGCAGCGGGGAGATTAACAATGATGTCACACATCGTATTGGGGCAGGGTAGATGAAATGGAGGCTCACTTCCGGTATGCTATGTGACAAGAAGGTGCCACCACAACTTAAGGGCAAGTTGTACAAAGTGGTGGTTAGTCTGGCTATGTTATATGGGGCGAAATGTTGGCCAGTTAAGGTCTCTCACATTCAAAGGATAAAAGTTGCCGAGATGAGAATGTTGAGATGGATATGTGGGTATACTAGGAGTGACAGAATTAGAAATAAGGCTATTCGGGTCAAGGTAGGCGTGGCCTCAATGGAAGACAAGATGCAGGAAATGCGACTAAGATGGTTTGGGTATGTGAAAAGGAAAGACAAAAATACCCCAGTGCGGAGGTGTGAGAGGTTGGCCATGGATGGTTTCAGAAGAGGTAGGGGTTGGCCGAAGAAATATTGGGGAGAGGTGATTAGACAGGACATGGTGTAGTTATAGCTTAACGAGAACATGACCTTAGATAGGAGGGGCTGGAGGGCCTACATTAAGTTAGAAGGCTCGTACATAGTCGTGTTATTCTTCCTTATTAGTTGGTGCATTAGCACACTATAATTTCTTGTTCTCTAATTCCTGTTATTATCTATTACTTTCGGCACTTTGATTATTCTATTTTATTTGTGTCGCTTTCGTTATTTTCTTTCTCATATCGCTTAGAACTTCTTAGCCTTATCTGACCTATTTTTATGCTTTCATTTAGCCGGAGGTCTTTCAAAAACAGCTATCCTACCTTGGTAGAAGTAAGGTCTGCGTACATTTTATCCTCTCTAGAATCCACATTGTGGGATTTCACTGAGTTGTTGTTGTTGTTGTTGTTGTTGTTATCATTCAAGGTATGTGGGTACTTCATCCTATGGTACTTTTATCTATGGAGCCCAACCAATTTTTCATCTTTTTAAAAAATTCAAGTTTGTATTTTTATGGGTTTTATGCTCTCTATTTCCATTACATGAATTATGATTATGATTATGAATCTATTTTAATATAAATTAATGATTATCGCATGGATTTGAAGAGTTTTTCAATGAATTTCCTACATTTATCTTTAGGGTTCATAATATGAATTTTGAGTATTTTCAATTTTACTTCCAATTGATATTATTTTTATGAATTATGTATGGGCTGATATAAAGTATAAGATCATGCATGTTTTCAATCCAATTTCATGATTTTTCAAGTCAATTGATTATGTATTCATGTTTCTACACTAATTTCAAGTAAGCTATGATCATGAATTTCAAGTATGAAAGCAAGTTTTATGAAAGATGGAGACTTAAGACCCTAATGATGTTTCTATGAAAAGGATTCGTAATGATGGAAGGCCTACACCCACATTACATGAATCACATGATAATGAGCTAATGACCCATGAAAAGTAAATGAATGATGATGAATGAGCTATTCTTATGATATGTTTATATTATAATATAATATATATATTCCATGGGATGTTAGCTTAGCACCGAGTGGACTTTGAGGTGGGGGTTCAACCTAAGCCTTAGCAGCGACCCTTAGTCCCTTAAACTACGTTTCTACCATAGGTTTATTGGCAATATGATTTTAATGATGATAATAATAATATTGGACGGAGTCTATCTTGGCATGTATCACCCCCTCCTCGATGTGGATATCATCGGATTCCATGTTATGGATCGCATGGTCTTAATGTCGGTTAAGGTTATCTCCCACATATGTTAGGTCCATAAAATATTTTAAATGGATAATCCTCTCTTTACTTTTATATGACACTCTTATGATTTATTATGCATTGATCCTTCTTATGTCTACTTATATTTTACTACTTCTCTTATCATGTTTTTTGAAATGATCATTTGCACAACATGGTTTACTTATGCATTGCATTGCCTACATACTTAGTAAATTCAAATATAATAACACATACTTCTTTGCCTACATTATATCACAATGTAGGGATGGACGCTCCATCACATTCTTGTGCCAGTTAGTGATCCATTTGAAGATTGTGTGGTGAGTCTTCTTATGTCTACTTATGTTTTAATATTTCTCTTATCATGCTTTTTGAAATGATCATTTGCACAACATGGTTTACTTGTACATTACATTGCCTACATACTTAGTACATTCAAATATAATAACACATACTTTTTTGCCTACATATTATCATGATGTAGGGACGGACGCTCCATCATATTCTTGTGCCAGTTAGTGATCCATTTGAAGATTGTGTGGTGAGTCCTCATGCTTCTAGGGCAAATCGAGTCATTCATTCCTCTTATTGTCATTTTTAGTTTATGTCGATGTTTTGAGACTACCGTATGTCATATTATCTCTTTCTTGAGGGTGAGCTAGGAACATATCCAAGTCTCCGCCTATATAATCATGTAAAGGCATGTTGGATAAATATATATGGGGTCTATGTTGTTTTGATTCACTCTAGTTATGTTATGTCTTCTTGGACTTTTATGAGTTTCCTCTTATTTCTTACCTTATGTATGTTTATGATATGCTAAGAGCCTTGGTTGAGATTTCTTCGAGAATCCTAATTGTCATGTCACATCTAGACCCTAGTTTGGATCTTCACAGTCCCAAAGTTACTTAGCATTATTGACATGTTATAGACTATCGCTTAAGTCCTTCCACAAGGAGTTCAATAGCCAGCAACTTACCATGTCGTCACACATTCCCATTGTGCAAGTTCAGGGTAATTTGTAGGTGGTTTTGGATTTTTTCATTGATGAAACTAGGTTTCTTTTTACGAAAAGAGCTCGAAGTGCACCTTGCTTTTAGGATCTGTATCCAGTCTCGTAAAAATGACTGGAATTATCGAAGATCCTGCACTTTCTGATGGATGCATGTAAAGTGCATTGTTCGAGACACAATTTTCTGGTGTCTGATTTTACCCTGTTGGATCTGTTGAATTTGAATCCATTGTTGAAGAAATGAAAGAGTGAAGGAGTTCATTGATGGGGGAATCGAACAAATCTGAGCATAACTGAAATGAACTTCAACACTGAAATTCTATGATCGAATCTAGAAATCTCGAGAATTCAAGAAAGGTGAGTGTGAGAATGAACCTTACGACTCTTATACTATGTTAAAATGCTAAGTTGATTGAGAAATCTGGCCGAAGACTCCATGGGAGAAGCTTAGAGAAGATAAGCTTGAAAGTGTCTGAGAAGAAGTTTGAGACAAAAATGAGTTGAGAAATGAAAACATAATCCATTCCACTTCACTGTTGCGTATAAATACATATTTGTAACAAACTCAAAATATCTAGAAAGATCTGTGACTAACTAACTAACTCTAATTCAGAATTTACAAAACTACCATTCAACATTCAACCTAAAACTATTTTTAAGCTTAGATAAGCTAACTTAACTACCTTAATCTCAACAATCTTTCCTTTGAATAAACAACAAAAGTCGTAATAAATTATTCTCCTTCGAATATGATAGTCAATACTTTCTTGATCCCTACTCCATAAATTTATCATAATTTTTTTCCCTTTTTATACTCTCTACTTTGAATAGAAACTAAAAGGCATGATAAATATTTTTTCGTTCAACCACGATAGTCAATATTTTGTCATAATATTTTTTTCATAAATTTCTCCTAAATTCTTTCCTTGTCCTATTCTCTCCTTTGAATATCCATAAAAAAATCTTGTTAAACATACCTCCATTCTCTTTGTTTTTTTTTTTTTTTTCAAACTCCATTAATTCATTGAATTTACATCATTCAGTAAACCAATTTCTATTTACCATACTATACACACAAATCATACACTTATGTTTGTATAAAATTTGATATAAAAATATTAAGTGAACTAGCTTGTATATCATATTTTATACACTAATCATATGCAAATTAATATATATTTGTATATAACTTGGTATAAAAAAATTCAATAAATCAGATCGTATACCATATTATATATCCATTTCATATACTAATATATGTTTGTGTATAATTTGGTATAAAAAAAAGATTAAGTAAATCAGGATGTATGCCATATTATATATTTGTTTCACACAATAAATAGTAAAACAAAATCAGTTTTCATACACATTAAAATACACATGCTCAATACTAAAAAAAACTTCTATTACTAACGTATACAAAATTTATATGCAATTCACACACACATCTCAATTCATTTTACATACCAATTTGTATATCCAGTTCATACATTAAAATAGTTAATAATATATAAAATTTGGTGAACATCAATTTTCATACAAATTTCCACAGTCACAATACAACTATGATATATAAGAAACCACTTTATAAGTGATTCTTTCAGTATACCCCCGAAATGAAATATCACAATGTATAAATACCAATTTGTACACCTATTTCATAAGTTAAAACAGTTAATCAAATACAAAATTTGATGAGCACCAATTATTATACTAATTTCTATTGTCAGTATACCATTTCATACATATAAAAAAACTTAAGAATACTATTTTGTATGCCCAATTTCAGACTACAGATAGTTAAATGTTCAAAAAGGTGAACATACCATATTACATGTTTATTCCATACAGTTATTAAATTGTGAAATATTTTAAGACAAGTTAGTTATACCAATTTAAAAATCTGTAAAAGAGAAATAATTTTGATGTACATTCATGATAAACAAAGGATTTTGTCGAGAAAATCTGGAAAAAAATGGAGACTTATGGAAGAGAGAGGGGGGGGGGGGAAGGAGGAGGGGGAGGGGGATGGAGGGGGATTGATTTTGGGTGATTGTATTAAAGAGATATAATGATTTTGAAATAGGCGGAATAACTTGGGAGATCCCTGTACTTGATTTCGTTTGTCAGTTGAGCCCTCCTACTTATCAGTTTGTCAATTGAACCATTAAATCCATTAGAACACAACATTTCAAATCATTTTCTCATCCGGTCATTGTGCATGTAATACAATCAATTACATGTGGAATTCCACATCATTTTTAATGACACATAAGAAATTATATTTTAAGAAAATAAAAAAAATCAAATAGGCCACTTTTGCAATTTCTGAAAAATTTCAAATAGCCATGTGCTTCATATTACCACAAATTGAATACCAAATTCATGTAAAATAGTGAAATTCTTCCTATTTAACTTAAAAATTCAACTACAAGTTCACCAATACAAACCCAACGAGCATCAATCATAATTTTAAATTAATGTCATAAATTTACAAGACCCCTTTATTGTTCTTTAAGCTTTCTTGAATTCATCCGTGGAGTTTTAAATTTTTCAATACTCATCATCACCCTTCATGTTAATCTATACCACACCTCTTCTTTGAATATAACTAACACAAACAATGGTGTTTATATTTTTAAAATCTAGAAAATTAAAAATTAGAGAGGTAAGGGTGTGGGGAAGAATGAAGGGGCTAGGGATGGGATGTTGATGTCACGACCCAAGCCTAGGGACTAGACGTGACACAGCAAATGAAGCATCCGGAGATACCTCACCCAAGCCTCTTAGCATTTTATTTATCTTTTCATCAATAATGATAAACAAATCAAGCGATAACATAAAGGGATATCGGGACTAAGGGGTTTCACAGTTCAATAAGAGTAAAATCATTTAAAACATCATGCATTTGTCCAAACATACCTTCTACTTTAAAGACTTGGCGGGAGCTAAGACATGTCTCTAGCTCACCCTCATAATAAAAGAACAAGTACTAAAAGGGAATTCAATGTTTAGACATAGCATAAGCTAGAAGTGAAATAGGGGCATTGTTCCCGAACCATGGAAACTCACCAAAAGTGGTAGCCTTCAACGATCAAACTTAGCCACAGTAGGAGAGTGTAGGCAATGTCGGTCCCTACATGGTGATATCATGTAGGCAAAGGTATGCATTAGTACTTTGAATGTACTAAGTATGTGAGTATGCTGTGTAATGAAGAATATTAAGACATTTATAAGCAATATGCATAACTGAATGCATGCATGAGAAATCATCATATGAAATCTTAAAATATTTATTTTGTGCGAAGATGACCATAACCGATATTTAAGATCATGCGAGCTATGACATAGAATCCAACATAACTCCTACGTTGGCACGGGAAGACTACTTGCCGGGTAGAAGTCCATCAACTATAATTATTTCTTTAACTTTAATTTTAAGGGCTAATTGTGGATCAACTTGTCTAAATAGCCTACAAGGGCTCCTATTGTAACACCCCCTAAATATTATTGATTCATGGATCCTTTATTTCATGAAGTCCAAATGAATTATCAAAGTTTTTTATTTAATTCAAGCATGAAACTTTATGGATTTTTCATATCATGATTCCAAATGCATAGATTATTAAATATTTGAAATTTAATTACCTATCTTATATTAACTTATATTGGCTTTTAAATGCATTAAATTGTTGATTTATCAAAATTCCTTATATGAAGGCATGAAAAGATTTTGATCATGTTCTAAAGTATTTTGATCATGTTCTAAAAGTATTTTGATCATGTTCTCTCATGCCTAAAGTATTTTGATCATGTTCTAAAGTATTTTGATCATGTTCTAAAAGTATTTTGATCATGTTCTCTCATGCCTAAAGTATTTTGATCATATTCTAAAGTATTTTGATCATGTTCTAAAGTATTTTGATCATGCTCTAAAAGTATTTTGATCATGTTCTCTCATGCCTAAATTAATTTGGGCATAACTTTTCATAGGATAGTCCAAATAAGGGTGATTCAAATTTTTGAGTAACCACAACATCATTACCCAAAACTTTCATGTAGAACATATCTTAAGATTCGGAGTTTAAATAGATCAAATAAATTAATCTTTGTAATACATAGTGTTGTGATGGAATGGAGTATTTGTAGAATAAAATTCATATCTCGATGTAGAATGCTTCAAATTAGATGATTCTTGAACTAATTGAAACTACACTTCTATATCTACAATTCTTATGAAGACACCAAATCCTAATAAGGAATTTATCTTATTCAAACGCAGCTTCGAAAACAGATATTCCGTTAAAAGAGATTTCATCTCACCTACCATAGAAAGATCTAGAACCATTTGACATCATCCATGACATCAAAATTCTCCATTTAATTTTCAAGATCATCCTTTATGATTATGTTTATTTATTGTTAGGTCCCTTCTCCACACCTATAAATACCCATCTTATTTCCTCATTTTATTCACCAAGCTTTCTTAAGCAACTCTTCTCTCTATATACTTCTTTACTCCTTCTCAAAAATAGTTTTAGTTTTAGTTTTAGTAGTATAAAAATACTACTCTGGTGATTCTTATACTCCGGGTAGTACACAAAACAAACCGGCTAGAAGAAAAGGCTAGGGGTCCAAGAGTGTTCCAATTCGAAGTAAAGCTTCCGATTTAAGGTATGTAAGGCTTCCATAGCATCAGATTGAGTTCGTCCATGTGCCCAATATTTAAATTCATTATAATTGAGTTATAGTTGAGTTTTATCCAAATCTTGAGTTCTAAATGAATTAATTCTTCTTCTATTGAGTTAGATATATTTATGCATTAATATTATTATTATTATTATCTCTCATATTATTGGAATTATTGTTCATGGCTATTTTCCCATGAATCCTAATTGATTTGATGTTCATAAATATTTTTACATATGTTTTGAGTAAAGTTGTTGGCTTTTTAATATTTTCATTGATAAAAAGAGTGATATGAATTAATACTATATACGTATTTTATTGAGTTTTGAAAGAACAAAAGAGTTTAGTTTAAATGAATTTGAGTAAATGATGTTTTGATGAGATGTAAATGATGTTTTTAAAGTATAATGATTGATGAAGAGGTAATGAGATGAGTTTGATGATTTAAATTAAAGTCCAATAAGACTAGATGATGAGATTAATATGAGCAAATATTTTGAGAGTAGTATTGAGCACCGAGTTGGGTAAGAGTTTAATTGACTCAAACCCCCAGCGTAGGATGGAGGCTATGCCTCTTAAGTCCCAAAAAGATGACTTTGATGAGTGGATCCAAGATGGTGATGTCCTTTACCCTGGCAAGGTATTGGATGGATGTGGCAACGACATCGCTTCGTTGTATCATCGCTAGCTCATAAGTGATGGTTGTCGGTTAGAGAAACTCCCAACTGAGTAAGCATTGCTTGTTACTATTATTTTTATTATTATATTTTAAACTTGCATTACATATTGATGTTGAGATGATGTTGAGTTCTGAGCTGAGTTTTCTTGAGAAGAGTTTCTTGATATTTGTCCTTACCTTCCTGCCAGTTTACATACTCGTACATTCTACGTACTGACGTCATTCTACCTGCATCGTTTTATGATGTAGATACAGATGTTAGAGATCCTCAACAGGTGCTTCATTGAAGATCATTATTTTTCAGCTATTTGGTGAGTCCTTCTTGTATTCGGAGGAACTCTTTATTCTTTAATTATTGTTGAGTATTATGTTTCTTTTAAGGTAGCCATGGACATGTCATTGGCACTATCTAAGAGTATTAGAGGCTTCATAGACAGAGGTTAATGATGTAATTGGAGTAGTTCTCCTTTGAAACTACTTCTTCTAAAAAAATTTCTTCTTTCATTAGATGTTGTTAATAGAGAGCCCATATAATTATTCTTATTAAGTCTTCCGCTGATGAATGAATAAGTGATGAGACTAAGTGGTTCTCTCAGAGGCCAAAGATGGTTTCTGACTGTCGGCCACGCCTAGGGTACCCTCTCGGGGCGTGACAAACTTGGTATCAGAGCACAGAGTTTAAGAGTCCTAGGGTGTCTATGAAGCCGTGTCTAGTAGAGTCTTGCTTATAGGTGTGTCGTGCACCACACTTATAATCAGGAGGCTATAGGACATTAGGAATTATTTCACTTCTTTCATAATCTGAGTTCGTGCGATAGAGTTTAACTCTATAAAAGCTTCCTTTCTAATTCCTGTGTTTATACGTTTCAGACATGCCTCCTAAACGTTCAGCTAGTCAGAGGAACACTGCCAGCATTGAGGTTCCACAATCAGTGATGCCTCCACGAAGAACTAGGGGCCGACCTGCAAGGTCTACTGAGGTACCCCAAGTACCTACTGTTCATACCACTCCTACTTCTGAGGAAGATTTTCGAGGAGCGGTTTCTATGCTCACCCAGTTGGTGGCTGCTCGAAATAGTAGCCAGAGTTCACCAACTCCTAGCTCTAGTTATCAAGAGTCGTCTGCTGCCACGAGGATTAGAGATTTTCTGAGAGTGAATCCGCCGGTCTTCACGGGTTCCAAGGTTGATGAAGACCCCCAAAATTTCATTGATGAGATGTGGAAGATACTAAAAGCGATGCATACTACAGAGATTGAGGGGGTTGAGTTGGTGTCTTATCAGCTCAAGGATGTGGTAAATGTCTGGTATAACCAGTGGGAAGAAAGTAGAGGTGAGGATGCAGAGCCTGCTCTTTGGGATGAGTTTGAAAGAGCATTCCTTGATATCTTCTTTCCCCAAGAGCTACGTGAAGCAAAGATTGAGGAGTTTGTGAACCTCAAGTAGGAGAGTATGACTGTGAAAGAGTATAGTTTGAAGTTTATTATATTGTCCAAATATACCCCAGAAATGATTCCTCATATGAGGTCTAAGATGAGGAAGTTTGTCTCTGGCCTAGGCAAACATGTAAAGAAAGAATGTAAGGCAATGTTAATGATTTCTGACATGGATTTTTCTAGATTGATGGTGTATGCTCAACAGGTTGAGGATGATAAGAAAAAGGACCAAGAGAAACACCTAAGCAAGAAGGCTAAGTCTGTTGGGCATGAGAACGAGCAAAAGCAAGGGAAGGGTAACAAGTCCTTCTTTCAGAAGAGGTCTTCTAATTATGTACTTTTCCCAACAAATGTTTTTACACCTAATACCAGGTATGATCAGAGGTCGCTGAGTCACCAAAACTTCTGAGCTCAGGGTTCTCAGTCCCAATTAAGTGTGGCTCAAGGTTTTAGAGGGAAACCACCATGTGCTAGATGTGGGAGGCTCCATTTGGGAGAGTGTCATGTGGGAACCAATGCTTGCTATGAATGTGGAAAGACAGGTCACTTCCAAAATGAGTGTCCTTCAAAGAGACAGGGAGATGGAAGTAGTAGAGCTCAATTTTCTTCTGTAGCTCTACAGAATAGAGGTAATCATAGAGGTACAGCTTCAAGTGCAGGCGGGGGAACCAATCCTCTGTATGCTATGGGTAGTCGCCAAGACCAAGAGAATGCACCCGATGTTGTTACTGGTATGCTTCGAGTCCTTTCTTTTGATATGTATGCATTACTTGATCCAGGTGCTACTTTATCTTTTGTGACTCCTTACTTGGCTAGTAAATTTGAGATCCTTCCTGAGTGTCTTCTTGAGCCTTTTAGCATATCTACTCCTGTTGGTGAGTCTATCTTAGCTGAGAGGATCTATAGAAATTGTACTGTGTCAATCTATCACAGGGATACTATGGCTGACTTAGTTGAGTTGGACATGGTTGATTTTGATGTGATTCTTGGCATTGACTGGCTTTATTCTTGTTATGCTTTAGTTGATTATAGGACCCGAATTGTCAAGTTTCAATTTCCAAATAAGCCTATCTTAGAGTGGAAGGGGAGTTCTGTAGTGCCTAGGGGTAAATTTATTTCCTACCTTAAGGCCAGAAAATTAATCTCCAAGGGATGTATATATCATATAGTCCAAGTCAAAAATATTAAGGATCAGGCTCCATCTCTTGAGTTAGTTCCCATTGTGAATGAGTTTCCTTAAGTCGTTCCTGAGGATCTCCCCGGAATCCCTCCTGATAGAGAGATAGACTTTGGTATTGATGTCCTTCCTGATACACAACCTATCTCCATTCCTTCTTATAGGATGGCTCCTGCTGAGTTGAAAGAGTTGAAAGAACAACTGAAAGACCTCCTAGATAAGGGGTTTATTAGGCCAAGTATCTCACCTTGGGGCGCTCTGTCCTATTCGTGCGAAAGAAAGATGGGTCCCTTAGAGTGTGCATTAATTATCAATAACTAAACAAGGTCACCATAAAGAACAAGTATCCTCTCCCCAGAATAGATGATTTATTTGACCAACTTCAGGGTGCCACATGCTTCTCTAAGATAGACCTCAGATCAGGCTATCACCAGTTGAAAGTGAGAGAATATGACATCCCGAAGACGGCTTTCCGAACCCGCTATGGTCATTTTGAGTTTCTTGTTATGTCTTTTGGATTGACAAATGCTCCAGCAACTTTTATGGACCTCATGAATCGGGTATTCAAGCCATACCTGGATACGTTTGTAATTGTCTTCATCGATGATATTTTGGTCTACTTTAGAAGTAAGAGTGAGCATGCTAATCACCTTAGGATTGTCCTTCAAACTCTTAAGGAGAGGGAGTTGTATGCTAAGTTTTCGAAGTGTGAGTTTTGGCTTGAGTCTGTAGCTTTCCTAGGCCATATTATATCTGGTGATGGAATTCAAGTGGATACTCAAAATATTGAGGCAGTTAAGAACTGGCCCCGACCCATCTCTCCAACCGACATAAAGATTTTCTTAGGTTTGGCTGGTTACTATAGGAGGTTTGTTGAGGGATTTTCATCCATATCCTCACCATTGACTAAGCTGACTCAGAAGAAGGCTAAGTTTCAATGGTCTGATGCTTGTGAGAAAAGTTTTCAAGAGTTAAAAGCTAGATTGACGACTGCTCCAGTACTATCCCTACCCGAAGGAACGGATGGTTTTGTAATCTATTGTGATGCTTCCATAGTTGGGTTGGGATGTGTATTAATGCAGAAAGGTAAGGTCATTGCCTATGCCTCCAGACAGCTTAAGGCTCATGAGAGAAACTACCCCACTCATGACCTTGAGTTGGCAGCTGTGGTATTACTCTTAAGATTTGACGTCACTATCTTTATAGTGTACATGTCGATATGTTCACAGACCATAAGAGCTTACAGTATGTATTCAGCTAGAAGGAGCTGAATTTGAGGCAGAGGAGATAGCTAGAGTTGCTCAAGGATTACGACATAAGCATTCTCTACCACCCAGGTAAAGCAAACGTAGTTGCTGATGCTCTTAGCAGGTTATCTATGGGGAGTACAACCCATGTGGAAGAGGAAAAGAAGGAGTTGGCAAAGGAAGTGCATAGACTTGTGCATTTGGGAGTTCAACTTATTGACTCTAGTGAGGGTGGTACGATAGTACGAAATGGAACTGAATCATCTCTAGTTGCATAGGTGAAAGAAAAGCAAGATTAGGATCCCATTCTTCTTCAACTGAAGGATGAGGTTCACAAGCAGAAGGTAATAGCTTTTACCAAAGGGGGAGATGGAGTGTTGAGATATCAAGGGAGATTGTGTGTTCCAAGTGTTGATGGTATTCGAGAGAGAATCATGGCAGAATCCCATAATTCTAGGTATTCCATCCACCCAGGTTCAACAAAGATGTACCACGACTTGAGAGAAGTATACTGGTGAAGTGGAATGAAGAGAGATATAGCAGAGCTTGTGTCCAAGTGCCTAAACTGCCAATAAGTTAAAGTTGAGCACCAAAGGTCGTGTGGAGTGGCTCAGAATATAGAGATCCCAGAATGGAAGTGGGAAATGATCAATATGGACTTCATTACCAGTTTACCACGAACCCGCAAACAACATGACTCTATTTGGGTGATTGTGGATAGGATGACCAAATCGGCTCATTTCTTTCCAGTTAAGACTACAAACACTGCAGAGGATTATGCCAAACTGTATCTTAGAGAGATTGTTAGACTACATGGAGTTCCTTTGTCTATCATCTCTGATAGGGGAGCTCAATTTACTGCTCAATTTTGGAAGTCATTTCAAAAGGGTTTGGGTTCAAGAGTGAACCTTAGTACTGCTTTTCATCCACAAACAGATGGTCAGGCAGAGCGTACAATACAGACTTTGGAGGATATGTTAAGAGCTTGTGTCATTGACTTCAAAGGTAATTGGGATGATCATTTACCCCTTATCGAGTTTGCATATAATAATAGTTTCTATTCGAGTATTCAAATGGCTCCTTATGAAGCTCTGTATGGAAGGAGAAATAGATCACCAATTGGTTGGTTCGAAGTTGGTGAAGCTGAGTTGATTGGACCAGACTTGGTTCACCAAGCTATGGAGAAGGTGAAAACCATCCAAGAAAGGTTGAGGACTGCTCAGAGTCGCCAAAAATCCTACACTGATGTTAAGAGGAGAGATTTGGAGTTCAAAGTGTACGATTGGGTATACTTGAAAGTTTCACCCATGAAGGGTGTGATGAGATTTGGAAAGAAAAGAAAGCTTAGTCCTTGCTACATTGGTCCTTATCATATTATGAGGAGGGTAGGTAACGTAGCCTATGAATTGGAGTTGCCCCCAGAATTACTTGTTATTCATCCTGTGTTTCACATCTCTATGCTTAAGAAGTGTTTGGGAGATCCTTCACTTGTTGTCCCAGCTGAGAGCATTGGGGTGAAAGAGAGTTTGAGTTATGAAGAGATTCCAGTTCAGATTCTTGATCATCAGGTTCGCAAATTAAGAACTAAGGAAGTAGCATCTGTCAAAGTCCTATGGCGAAATCAATTTGTTGAAGAGGCTACATGAGAAGCTGAAGAAGATATGAAGGCTAAATATCCTTATCTATTTGTGCCTTCTGATGATGATGTTCAAGGTAATATTTTATTTACTCCTACCTTTGAGTCGATGTATATTCTTGAATTTTAGTCATGGAGTTTTTGAGAAATTGATGTCTTGATGGTACTCATTCTTGATGTCTCCTAGTTTCATCTTCATTCGAGGACGAATGATTCCAAGGGGGAGATATTGTAACACCCCCTAAATATTATTGATTCATGGATCCTTTGTTTCATGAAGTTCAAATGAATTATCAAAGTTTTCTATTTAATTCAAGCATGAAACTTTATGGATTTTTCATATCATGATTCCAAATGCATAGATTATTAAATATTTGAAATTTAATTACCTATCTTATATTAACTTATATTGGCTTTTAAATGCATTAAATTATTGATTTATCAAAAGTCCTTATATGAAGGCATGAAAAGATTTTGATCATGTTCTAAAGTATTTTGATCATGTTCTAAAAGTATTTTGATCATGTTCTCTCATGCCTAAAGTATTTTGATCATGTTTTAAAGTATTTTGATCATTTTCTAAAGTATTTTGATCATGTTCTAAAAGTATTTTGATCATGTTCTCTCATGTCTAAAGTATTCTGATCATGTTCTAAAGTATTTTGATCATGTTCTAAAGTATTTTGATCATGCTCTAAAAGTATTTTGATCATGTTCTCTCATGCCTAAAGTAATTTGGGCATAACTTTTCATAGGGTAGTCTAAATAAGGGTGATTCAAATTTCTGAGTAACCACAACATCATTACCTATAACTTTCATGAAGAACATATCTTAAGATTCGGAGTTTAAATAGATCAAATAAATTAATCTTTGTAATGCATAGTGTTGTGACGGAATGGAGTATTTATAGAATAAAATTCATATCTCGATGTAGAATGCTTCAAATTAGATGATTCTTGAACTAACTGAAACTAGACTTCTATATCTACAATTCTTATGAAGACACCAAATCCTAATAAGGAATTTATCTTATTCAAACGCAGCTTCGAAAACGGATATTCCGTTAAAAGAGATTTCATCTCACCTACCATAGAAAGATCTAGAACCATTTGACATCATCAATGACATCAAAATTCTTCAATGAATTTTCAAGATCATCCTTTATGATTATGTTTATTTATTGTTAGGTCCCTTCTCCACACCTATAAATACCTATCTTATATCCTCATTTTATTCACCAAGCTTTCTTAAGCAACTCTTCTCTCTATATACTTCTTTACTCCTTCTCAACTATAGTTTTAGTTTTAGTAGTATAAAAATACTACTCTGGTAATTCTTATAGTTGAGTTTTATCCAAATCTTGAGTTCTAAATGAATTAATTCTTCTTCTATTGAGTTAGATATATTTATGCATTAATATTATTATTATTGTTATCTTTCATATTATTGGAATTATTGTTCATGGCTATTTTCCCATGAATCCTAATTGATTTGATGTTCATAAATATTTTTACACATGTTTTGAGTTAAGTTGTTGGCTTTTTAATATTTTTATTGATAAAAAGAGTGATATGAATTAATACTATATACGTATTTTATTGAGTTTTGAAAGAACAAAAGAGTTTAGTTTAAATGAATTTGAGTAAATGATGTTTTGATGAGAATAAAATGATGTTTTTAAAGTATAATGATTGATGAAGAGGTAATGAGATGAGTTTGATCATTTAAATTAAAGTCTAATAAGACTAGATGATGAGATTAATATGAGCAAATATTTTGGGAGTAGTATTGAGCACCAAGTTGGGTAAGAGTTTAATTGACTCAAACCCCGGAACTACGTAGCCAGCGTAGGATGGAGGCTATGCCTCTTAAGTCCCAAAAAGAGGACTTTGATGAGTGGATCCAAGATGGTGATGTCCTTTACCCTGGCAAGGTATTGGATGGATGTGGCAACGACATCGCTTCGTTGTATCATCGTTAGCTCATAAGTGATGGTTGTTGGTTAGAGAAACTCCCAACTGAGTAAGCATTGTTGTTACTATTATTTTTATTATTATATTTTAAATTTGCATTACATATTGATGTTGAGATGATATTGAGTTCTGAGCTGAGTTTTCTTGAGAAGAGTTTCTTGATATTTGTCGTTACCTTCCTGCCATTTTACATACTCGTACATTCCACGTACTGACGTCATTCGACTTGCATCATTTTATGATGCAGATACAGGTGTTAGAGATCCTCAACAGGCGCTTCGTTGAAGATCATTATTTTTCAGCTATTTGGTGAGTCCTTCTTGTATTCGGAGGAACTATTTATCCTTTAATTATTATTGAGTATTATGTTTCTTTTAAGGTAGCCATGGACATGTCATTGGCACTATCTAAGAGTATTAGAGGCTTCATAGACAGAGTTTAATGATGTAATTGGAGTAGTTCTCCTTTGAAACTACTTCTTCTAAAAAAAATTCTTATTTCATTAGATGTTGTTAATGGAGAGCCCATATAAGTATTTTTATTAAGTCTTCCGCTGATGAATGAATAAGTGATGAGACCAAGTGGTTCTCTTAGAGGCCAGAGATGGTTTCTGAGTTCCAGCCACGCCTAGGGTACCCTCTCGGGGCGTGACACCTATGTTGGCGCATAGTTAATTCAACATGAGACTTTACTTAAGAATTCCCTTAGGTCGAGTCCCCATCTACATGCTATATTCAGTGCTAGGTCAATCCCACGGAATACATATGAATATCATAATAGCGTAGGTGTTTATATAACTTAAACATCAAATCATCATTCGGTAGAATAGCTCATTAATTATTTTATTTGATTCAAAATGTAAGATTTGTCCTTTCACATTGAATTCTTTCTTTGGCTAAGAAGCTCCTTCGTCATCATTCAAACATTTTATATGACTCCCTTAAACATACACATTTGCTTCATAAACTTTCATTTGGAGTCAAAGCTTTCATTTCAACTTTACTTTAACATAAGGAAACTAGGTGGGTTCATTTCATAAAACCTTCAATTGCATTTAAAAAATATTTGTATGCATGAGAGTGATGAAAATGCATCAAATTAAACATCTTAAAATAATCCACCATATACACTTTATAAAACCATTTTCAAGCCTTCATATAAGAACGTTAACAAATCCTTCTTTTTATGAGATTAAGAGTCAATATACATCCATATAGGTAAATAAACTTCAAATATATCAAAATTTATGCATTTAGAGTTATCATGTAAAAGCCCATAAGAATTCATCATTTAGAATTTGAAATATCAAGTTGAGGAAAATATTTGGACTCCATGGGGGAAGAACCCATGAATGAGACCCACATACTTTGGTGGAAACAAATCCATAATGAAGACTTGAGGAGGAACGGAGACTTTAAGAGGTCTTGAACAAACCTTCTTTTCTTATACACTTCAAAAACCCTAATCTTGCCTTGGAATTCTTAGGAGATCTTAAGAAGAGAGGATTTGTAAGCCTTGAGCCTAAGTGTGTAGAATGAGGTCTTGGAAGGGTTTAGGGTCTTTAGATGGGTGAATTCTACCCTTAAAATGATATCATTTTGAATTAAAATGCAGAAAGTACCCAAATGTCCCTCTTAAATTTTGATTGGAATAGGTTTCACGGGGACCCTTCATGGTCCGTGGTGCTAACCACGACACATGGTAGGGTCCCATGTGTTTGACTTGGGAAAATGTTTTGAAAAACCTGCCGGGGAAGTCTCTAAAGTTTTACCACAGAACATCTTCACGGTCCGTAAAGGACACGACGGGCGGTGAAAAGTGGTTGTGGTACAAGTCCTGCAAGATGCCTGTAGAGTGACCACCAAGGGGACACACCAAAGTTCGTGGTGGTTATCCGTTGACCTTGCCTTGGGAAAATTCCTAAGGTTCTTAGGGAGGGTGATCACAGAGGGCTTCAATGTCCATGGTGCTCACCACGCTCATGTTCCTATGATGTGGTTCATCCCCTGCAAGTTTGAGTCTCTGAATCTCTACCACGGTTTCTCACCACGGATCGTGATGCTTACCACGATCCATGATGGCTTCCATGGTCAGTACCTAGTGCCAGCTTTCTGCACTTTCTGAGAACTCATCTTTTGTTCCTTAGTTTAGGACCTTTCACATTTTCGGGGTCTTACAATATCTCCCCCTAGGGAACATTCGTCCTCAAATAAGAATTAATAACGTCGAAAAGGACATAGCACGAGGACTAGCTGCCCAACATGAGTACAATGACACTTGAAATGCATCAAACATAATATCTTTAAACTTTAGCATAAAACATAACTTTAAAATTCAACTTCATATATATATATATATGCATGCTTATGAATACTTGGAAAACTAAAACATTAGAGTCTTAAGTACTTGAGCATGAATGTCTTAGTACCTTAGACTTGAGTAGAATGAAAGAGATGCCGGTAACGTTTCATCATATCCGCTTCCATTTCCCATGTACAACTTTCAACTTGTTGATTCCTCCAAAGGTCTTTAACGAATGCAACTTCTTTATTCCTCAATCTTTTGACTTGTCGGTCCAAGATTTCAACCGGAACCTCTTCATAGGTCAAGTTCTCTTCAACATTCACTATCTTCAAAGGAACAATAGAACTAGGATCCCCCACACATTTCCTCAATATTGATACATGGAACACTAGATACACCATGGCTATTTCCGAAGGCAATTCCAACTCATAAGCAACTTTACCAACTCGCCTCATAATTGTATAAGGCCTTACATGCCTAGGGCTCAATTTCCCTTTCTTACCAAATCAAACTTCACCTTTCATGGGTGACACCTTCAAATACACCCATTTATTCACATTAAACTCAAGGTCCCTTCTCCTAGTATCGGAATAGGACTTTTGACTACTTTGAGCCATCTTCAACCTTCCTCTAATAATTCTCACCTTCTCTAAAGCTTCAAGCATTAAATCGGGACCTAACAAGGTCATCTCACCTACTTCGAACCAACCAACTGGAGATCTACATTGTCTCCCATATAAAGCCTCAAACAGTATCATCTAGATAATTGATAACTATTATTATAAGCAAACTCGATGAGCGGTAGATGATCATACCAACTCCCTTTGAACTCCAACACATAATACCTTAACATATCCTTTAGTGTTTGAATTGTTCTTTTTGCTTGCCCATCGGTTTGAGGGTGGAATATGGTGCTTAACTTTACCTTAGTTATGAGGCCCCTTTGAAATGACCTCCAAAAGTGAGAAGTGAATTGGGTACCACGATCTGAAATGATTGACAATGGCACACCATACAACCTCACCAACTCCCGAATATACAACTTGGCATAGCCTTCGGCACTATAAGAAGTCTTGACCGGTAGAAAATGATCCGACTTAGTTATTCTATCAATAATTACCCAAATTGAGTCATGATGCTTTCGGGTATGAGGAAAACCCACTCCAAAATCCATATTCACATCTTTCTATTTTTAAGTGGGGATTTCAATGTCTTGTGCTAGGCCTCCTGGTCTCTGATGTTCGGCCTCCACATACTGGAAATTCGGATATTTGGACATAAACTTTGCTATGTACTTTTTAATGCCACCCCACCAATAAAACTCATTTAAGTCTCGGTACATTTTCGTTGAACTGGAATGAATAGAGTATGAAAGATTATGAGTCTTTCTCAAGATCAAACTCCTTAGGCCGTCCACATCGGGAACACATAACTGACTTTGGTAGTATAGCACACAATCTCCCTCTAATGAAAAGACTTTTACTTTCTTTTCATTCACTAACTTTTTTAACTCCACTAATATTGGGTCAAGGTCTTAATTGACTTAAAATCCCCCACCAAAGAGGATTCGGACACATTATGAACAACCATACCATCACCATCGGCACCACATAACTTCACCCCTAATCTAGCCAACCGTTGAACATCTTTCACCAACTCTCTCTTTCTTTCATCAACATGGCCATACTCCCCATAGACACTCTAATAAGTGCATCAGCAACCACATTGGCTTTACTCGGATGATAATGCACACTCATGTCGTAGTCTTGAGGAGTTCTAGCCATCTCATTTGCCTTATAATGAGGTACTTTTGGGTGAACACATATTAGAGACTTATATGGTCAGTAAACACATCTACATGCACCCCATAGAGGTAATGTTGCAAAATCTTCAAATCAAAAACAACGGCCACCAACTCAAGATCATGGGTAGGGTAGTTATATTCATGAACCTTTAATTGCCTAGAAGTATAAGCTATAACTTTGCAATTTTGCATCAAGACACAACCCAAACCAATCTTTGAAGCATCACAATAAACCATAAACCCTTTTAATGCTTCACGTAGAGTCAAAATAAGAGCGGAGGTAAGTCTATCTTTTAAGGTTTGGAAAATCCTTTCACACTCATCCGTCCATATAAACTTTGTTTTCTTCTGAGTCAACTTCATCATAGGAGATGAGATGGAAAAAAATCCTTCAACTAACCTTCTATAATAACTGGCTAGACCCAAGAAACTCCTAATGTCCGAAGGATACAATAGTCTAGGTCAATTCTTGACCGCCTCTATTTTCTTAGCATCAACCTTGATCCCATCACCGGATACTATGTGACCAAAAAAGCCACCTCCTTCAACCAAAATTCTCACTTACTAAATTTTGCAAACAATTACCTATCCCTCAAGGTTTGAAGCACCATCCTCAAATGGTTCTTATGTTCTTCCTCACCCCGATAGTAGATTAAGATGTCATCAATGAAGACCACAATAAAAGCATCAAGGTAGGATTTGAACACCCAATTCATTAACACTACCGGTATATTCGTGAACCTAAAACTCATTACTAGAAACTTGAAGTGTCCATACCTTGTTCAGAAAGCCATTTTGGGAATAGTCTATGCACTTTTAAAGTGACCCATCTTTCGGTGATAGCCAGACCGAAGGTACTTGTTCTTAATGGTCACTTTGTTCAATTGGCAGTAGTCTATGCACATTTAAAGTGACCTATCTTTCTTCCTTTCAAATAACATGGGAGCACCCCATGGTAAAATACTTGGCCTTATGAACCCTTTTTCTAACAAGTCTTTCCTTCAAATCATTCAATTCCACCGGGGTAACTATGTTAGGAGAAATAGAGATAGGTTGGATATCGGAAAAAAGATCAATATTGAAATCAACTTCCCTTTCGAAAGGGATACCGAGAAGGTCATCGAGAAAGACATTGGGAAACTCACTAACCATAGGGACCGACTCAATAGAAGAACTTTCGAAGTCGACATCCCTAACCCTCACAATGTGGTAGATACAACCCTTAGCGATCAATTTTTGCGACTTAAGACAAGAAATGAACCTACCATTCACTATCAAATCATGATCCTTCTATTCAAGAATAGACTCATTTGGGAATTAAAATTTGACTCGATGAGTTCTACAATCTATGGAAGCATAAGATGCATATAACCAATCCATCCCAAGTATAACATCAAAATCTACCATGTCTAACTCAATGAGATCACAAGGAACAACTTTATGCAAGATAGAACAGGACATCTCTTATAAACCTATCTAGCAACAACCGACTCACCAATGGGGGTAGACACCAAATAAGTCTTTACTAGCATTTCGGGTAATGTGTCAAACTTATTAGCTAAGAATGTAGTAACAAATGACAAGTTTGTACTCGAATCTACCAATGCATACACATCAAAAGAAAATACCTTTAACATACCGGTAATGATATTTGGTGCTTCCTCAACTTCTTGCCTCTCATGCAAGGCATCAAAGCGGTTGGTGCATTGGCCACCTCCTAAAGCTTATTGACGATGAGAAATTTGGCCTTGAGGCTTGCCACCACCACCACCTCTACAATCCCAAGAATGATGACCCAACTTTCCACATTTGAAGCATGCATTAGAGCATGCCAAGCACTCCCCTTTATGGGTCCTCTCATACTTCTTACAAGCAGGGAAAGCTTGAGCACCAATATTTTCTCTTTGGACCATTGGATTAGTACTTTTGTCCTTGTTGAACATGGGAGGAGGAGTATTAATAAAACCTTGTCCCACAAACCGTTGCCCACATTGGCCCTTGCCATTGTTACCATAATCGTACCTTTAAGGGTTGAACCCTCCACCATCCACTTTAGCATTCTTGAACTCTCTTAATCTCTCCCCTCAATTTCTCTTCTTCAATTTGCTACGCGTAAGTCATTAACTGGGAGATGTACATCTCCTTGACCAACATGGCCAGTTGCAATCCTTGGACACCAAGTTTTAGATACCAAAAATAAACTTGGTCATCCTTTCCAAGGGGTCGGAGACCATAAAGGGAGTATACTTTGACAACTTAGTGAATTTGAAAGCATACTCTGTTAAATTCATGCTCCCTTGGCAGAGGTTGATAAACTATTAGATTTTGGCCTCCTTTAGATCCAATGGAAAGAAGCGGTCTAGGAAGATACCCTTAAACTCTTCTTATCCTATCGGCCCCATTTCTTCATCCCTCTCATCAATCCATTGTTCGTACCAAACTCGTGCCACTCCTTTGAGTTGATAGGACACTAACTCGGCATTCTCATTTGGAGTCACACCCATGATAGCCATAATCTGGTACACCTCATCAATGAACTCTATAGGGTCCTCATCTATTTTAGAACCATCAAACTCGAGAAAATTTATCCTTTGGAAATCCCGAATCCTAGAAGCCAAATTTTACACTTGCGGAGGAGGAACACCTTGGTTCCCTTGGTTGGCTATGTCTTGAGCCAACAAATTGATAATATTCTAGAATTCCACATGGATTACTCCTTTCTCATGGTATGGGGCATCGGGAACTGGAGGAGCTTGGTCCTCATTGTCAACCCTTGCTTTTGGAGGTGCTCTTTCTTGAGGAATTATGTAGAGAATGCAAATGGCTCATTATTTATAGGAAGTCTTAGGACACTCTAAGGCACGATATGAAATTGGAAAGAAGTTAAAACCTTTCTAAATGTCCCATAGTTTCCTATTTATAGTTGTGGCGCACTTCACAACCATGAATAAGAACCTATTTGATGCGGTATGTTGGACTTCGATGACCATTTCAAAATTTCAAGCTCTGATACCAAATTTTCCATGATCCAAGCCTAGGGCATAGACGTGACACGATGAATGAAGCATTTGGAAAGACCTCACCCAAGCCTCTTAGCATTTTATTAAGTTTTTCATCGGTAATGATAAACAAATCAAGCAAAAACCTAAAGGGATATCGATATTGAGGGGTTTCACATTTTAATAAGAGTCAAATCATTTGAAACATTATGCATTTGTCCAAACATACCTTCTAATTTAAAGACTTAGCGGGGGCTAAGACATGTCCTAGCTCACCCTCATAATTAAAGAACAAGTACTAAAAGGGAATTGAATGTTTAGACATAGCATAAGCTAGAAGAGAAATAAGGGTGTTGTTCTCGAACCATAGGAACTCACCAAAAGTAGTAGCCTTCAATGATCAAACTTATCCATGGAAAGGAGAGTGTGGAGCAATGTCGATCCCTATATGGTGATATCATGTAGGCAAAGGTATGTGTTAGTATTTTGAATGTACTAAATATGTGAGTATGATATGCAATGAAAAACATTAAGACATTTATAAGCAATATGCATAACTGAATGCCTGTATGAGAAATAGTCATATAAAACCTTAAAACATTCATTTTATGGGAAGATGACCATAACCGATATTTAAGACCATGCGAGCTATTACATGGAATCCAATATAACCCCTTACGGTGGTACGTGGAGACTACTTGTCGGGTAGAACTTCATCAACTTTAATCATTTCTTTAACTTTAACTTTAAGAGCTAATTGTGGATCCACTAGCCTAAATAGCCTACAAGAGCTCCTATGTTGGCTCATAGTTAATGCAACATGAGAATTTACTTAAGGACCCCTTAGGTCGAGTCCCTCTCTACATGTTACATTTGGTGCTAGGTCAATCCCATGAAATACATATGAATATCATAATAGCATAGGTATTTATATAACTTAAACATCAAATCATCATTCGATAGAATAGCTCATTAATTATTTCATTTGATTCAAAATGTAAGAATTGTCCTTTCACATTGAATTCTTTCTTTAGCTAAGAAACCCCTTCATCATCATTCAATCATTTTATATGACTCCCTAAAAGATAAACATTTGCTTCATAAACTTTCATTTGGAGTCAAAGCTTTTATTTCAACTTTACTTTAACATAAGAAAACTAGGTGGGTTCATTTCATAAAACCTTCAATTGCATTCAAAGAATACTTGTATGCATGAGAGTGATGGAAATGCACCAAATTAAACATCTTAAAACAACCCACCATATACATTTCATAACCATTTTCAAGCCTTCATATAAGAACCTTCAAAACTTCTTCTTTTCATGAGATTGAGAGTTAATATAAATCAATATAGGTAAATAAACTTCAAATATATCATAATCTATGCATTTAGAGTCATCACGTAAAAGCCCATAAGTATTCATCATTTAGAATTTGAAATATCAAATTGAGAAAAATATTTGGGCTCTATGGGTGAAAGAACCCAGGGATGAAATTCACATACCTTAGGGAAACAAATCTCTAACGAAGACTAGAGGAGTAATGGAGACTTGGAGAGGTCTTGAGATGAAACTCTAATCTTGCCTTGAAATTCTTGAGAGAGCTTGAGAAGATAGTATTTGTAAGTCTTGAGCCTAAGTGTGTAGAATGAGGTCTTGGAAGGTTTTAGGGTCTTTAGAAGGGTGAATTCTACCCTTAAAACGACACCATTTAAAATTAAAATGTAGAAAAAGACCAAAATATCCCTCTTAAAATCTTATCGAAACAAACTTCACGGTCCATAATTCTAACCACGGCCCGTGGTGGGGTCCCATGGTGCTTGACTTGGGAAAGTGTTTCGGAAAACCTGCAGGAGAAGTCTCTAAAGTTTCACCATGGAACACCTTCACGATCCGTGAAGGACACAACGGGAAGTGAAAGATGGTCGTGGTGCAAGTCCTGCAGGAAGCCTGCAGAGTTACCACCATGGGGACACACCTGGTCTGTGGAGGGTTCCACGATCCATGGTGGTCATCTATGGACCTTGCTTTGGGAAAATTCTTGAGGGTCATGGGGAGGGGTCACCACGGCAGGCTTCACGGTCCATGGCCCGTGGTCTCCACCATGGTTCGTTCCCTGTAAGTCTGAGTATCTGAATCTCTACCACGGTTGCTTACCACGGTCCGTGATGCTTACTAAGGTCTGTGATGGCTTCCGTGGTCAGCATCTAGTGCCAGCTTTCTGCACTTTCTGAGAATTCATCCTTTATTCGTTGGTTTAGGACCTGTCACATTTTCAGGGTCTTATAGCTGATCTGTAGCAGAAGAGTTGAGGAAGAAGAAGATGATGAGAATAATGAGTGTGATGGGTCGAAGAAGAGAAGGGCTGAAGGAGAAGAATTTTGGGGATTGGGGTGCGGAGGAGGCTGGGTTGGAGAAGAAGAAAGTTGGGGGTGGGGGTGGGGGTGGGGGTGTGAGTGGTTGAAGAAGATAGTTTTTTTAAAATTTCTTTTTTAAACACTAATTATTATTTTTTAAAAAAAATTTAGAGCATGTTTGGAAAGTCACCATGTAATTGGGATTTGATGTAATTAGGTGTAATTACACTTTTTGACATATTTGATAAACCAAGTAATTACTTGGTAAGAGAAGAATTTAGTGTAATTGAAGGGATGTAATTGAAGGGGAGTAAATCAGATAAAATTTATAATATTATAAAGTAAAGTATATCTAAATAATTAGCTTTTAAACTAGTGAATTTCTGAGAGTTTTCCAATGTAGTTAATAATGAGGCCAATCTGTGACAAGAGCCCAATCCTGAAAAGAAAAGAACGGCCCATCTAGCCCGAAAGGCCACGTGAAAACACACTGATATGACAGGCTTCAAAGAATATTTTTCAATTCTCATTTTTATATGGAAACTGCAACATGGCCAGCTGTAAGCAACGTTGAGTAAATTTTTGGTTTGACCAGACAATTAAGAAGTCAAAGCATACATCTGGAGCAGAGACCAGTTAAATCAATTTTAATTGAATGGCCAGTCAATTTTCCCAGTCATTTCACCATAGAGACCAACCGTCCTACTTAGGGCTGGGCATTCGGTATTTGATTCGGTATTTTCAAAATTTTGATTCAGTAATTTGATAATCGGTAATTCAAAGTATATACCAAATACCAAACTTTCAAACTTCAGTTCGGTAATTCGGTAATCAGTAAATCAAACTTCGGTTCGGTACGATATTCGGTAATACCATATTAAAGTCGAAGTCCACACGGAATATGTTAGTAGATCATATTCACAATAGCAATATATGTTAGTAGATCATTATTCACAATAGCAATAATAAGAGATGTGAGGATTTTTAATAACAAACTAAACAATGGATCGAATACAACTGAGTCTCAAACTAATTATAAAAGATATGTACATTATGGCTTATTCAAAATCTCCCAACTTCAACGACGCATATAACTCCAATGATGAAAATCCCGGCATTACAGAAACTGGCAAAACGTCACTGAGGGTAACCTACCAATGGAAGCTGCTGTTCTATTTTCTTGGTTTTCTTCAAAAGATGCTGCAGTTTATCATGGTTTTCTTCAAAAGAATGCATCAAGAATAACAATGACGAGATGATTATCATGTTAGTTTAACAGTATGATCCAGCAGACCAATCTTATGGATAACAAGATTCTGTACATCACATTTTTCGCAAAGACGCTCAATAGCTATTCCTGGCTGCTTCCTGCACATGATCAAGTCAGGGTGATGCTTGGCCATATTTTTGTCAACAATGTCTTAACCTGCACGAATGCAAAAAATTATTAGTACTGCCAAATAAAGGAGACAAGCATACAAGAGGTTACACCTCCATAGATTCTGCACAAGCACTTGGATTATCAAAAACCACATCAAAATCATTAATACTCGCCCAAAAAGGATGTTAATGGGGCTGATCAGTGATCAAATGAAATAATGTGGAATAATCAAATGAAAATTCAGAGTCTTATACCTGAGGCATCTTGCGATTACAAATCAAGAACGAGGGAATCTTGTGCTTTGTAGCTAATGTTCATAGAACATCTTTTTCATCAGTCTTGTTATTGTTGTTAGTACTGTCATCTTGAAGATCCTTTAAGATGAACTTTGGCACCACAAAATTTGCAATCCAATACATAAATAGCATTAATGCACTGTCAAAACAATTTACCAGAAAAGAACACATAAGCAAACACATTATATTTGTTAGTACATCTAAACTAAACATTCTCCATCTAAACATAGAAGAGATTACAAATATTATAAGACATAAATTGAAAGTGTAAAATAAAATCAAAAAATACAATACGGAAGCTATTAAAGAAGCTTAAATAAGTTCTATTTTCTAAATTGTTATACTATGTTTCTCCTATGTCCTTTCTTCAACTAAAACAAAAAGAATCAAAACTGCAAAACAACTTAAATTTTTCCTTTTCTGTGTGACTACAACCATATTCCCCGATGCTCTTCCCACATCAGCATGAACAATATATGAAAAACAAAAAGAAAACGAATTGAATAGATGAATACCCCAAGGCCCAAGCTCCCAACATGAACCACATGATAAAAAAACAAATCAAGAAAGGACCCAAGTAAGCAGTCACCTACTCACCTCGCGAAAGAAGAAGAAGAAGGAGGTACGACCGTACGAAGATGGAGCAGAATCAGAAATTAACATGGAGAAATCACAGGCTTTGCCGCTTTGGATGAGAAATTTGGAAGAAGCTGCTCAGCTGCTGTCTAGGGTTGGGCATTTGGATGAATAGAAAGGGAATGTAGATGTAGGTGATTTTTACGGATTTGGGTTGCAGGGGCAACGGATTTGGGCTGGAGGGCCACAAGGCTGGTCTTAAAATATTTATGGCCTTTAGCCCTTTACTTCTTTAGACAATTAGGACCAACAGACGTAATTTATTTTTGATATTCGGTATTTTACCGAATATCGAATAATAAAATTATAAATATCAAATACCAAAATCGAATATCGAACAGAAAAATTATAAATACCGAATATCGAATTGAATTACCGAATACCAAATACTGAAATATCGAAATAGCCAATTCGGTTCGGTAATTCGATTTTCGATATTTTATGCCCAGTCCTAGTCCTACTTCTAAAGAGAGAGAGAAAAGACCTTGATATAAATTAGTAGAAAATTTCAGACTTTCTTCTTCACATTCTTTCATCTATTCCAATAAAGATACACAATTCAACGTGTAAATAATCGCTATTTTTGTGTATCAATGTTCTGGTAAAGGCGAACGCAAATATTTTGCTAAAAACCAAAAAAATGCAAACCGATCTTTGGAGGTTAATTTGTTTTTTCCTCCGTAAAAAAATAAATAAATTCGAAGAGTATTGCAAAACCCCATAAATTTCCAGATTTATAATTTTGAGAATTATGAAATTGTTGGTAGGCTGGGTTTAAGATATGAGTCTCTTTTAATTTTGTTTTATTTATGAGGTCCATATTTACATGACAAATAAGTTTATTTTATTTTGTCATGTCATTTTTTAATGATAAATTTGGTTGAGTGATATTATAAAAGGAAATCTCTAATTTGAGTGATTTTGTTAATATAAAACAATGTTGAATAACTTTACTATATAATTTCTCATATTTGAGTGATCTTTTGAAATATTACTTGTTTCATGCATTTGGTCTTATGTATACAGATAATCAAATCATACATCTTTTTCAAATTTTAATAGAGATAAGTGTCAAAAGCATACCTGAACTATTTTTCTTTTTTGAGTTTCATACCTAAACTATTACGAGTGTGAGTTTCACACCTAAACTATCACTTATTAGTTTGAGAAACACACATCTCTCTTTTATTTCACTCTCATCATGGTGTGTGTACTACAATCTATCTTTTATTTAAAAAAAATTGTCACGTCACATTCTACATGAACAAAACATTCTACCTTAACCAAAAATTAAATAAATTATTAGAATTAGTTAAAATTAAATATTAAAGTATTACGATCTCCTGCCCAAAAAAAATTATAAAATATTTTTCTTACACTCATTACATCACTTTCTCTCACCATAACCCCCCTCCCCCAAACCTCAATTTTTTTGTTTTATTTATTTTTATTAAATTTCTTTTATAAAGGATATTTTAAAAAATTCCTACTTCATCTCTATCCCCCTTTCAAATAATAATTTAGATTTTTTAAAAAAAATTAATTCTACCCCGACCCACCTAATCCTCTGCTTTCAAATTTTTTTCTCGTTTTGTGTTTTATATATATATATGATTTTAGAAAATATTTTTTATTTACCGCAAAAATTTTCTTAAAATAAAATTTTTATTTCTGTTATATTCGGTATGCAAGTAGAAAAAAATATTTCTCTAAAAATATATGTACATATCTAACACAAAACGAGAAAAAATATAAAAAAGATATATAAATTAAGATGGGAGGGTTAAATGGAGTGGGTATAATTTTATTTTTTTAAAAAATAAAAATAATTTTTAATACTTATGGATACAAAATAATATTTTTTAAAATTTTACCAAAACTTAGGAAAACTTGGGGCCAAACGCATGATGTAATTTCACCAAAATTTCTCTCAAGAATAATTGTTAAGAATATTTGGGAACTTGAGACCAAACGAGGCTTTATTTTTATATTTGTACAATCATTAATTAAGTTTGAACGACTATCTTATAGAAGGTGAAAATTTAAGAGAGTATATAGCGTAAAAATAACTAAACATATGTAAATATAAAGAACCGAATCAACAAGTGAACAATCAAAACCTATTACACTTGTGAAAATTTGGAAATCCATTAAAAAAATAAAAAGGAGTCAAAAATGTCCTTAAACTATTTGAAATGAATAAAAATGTCATTTGTTAGTAATTTGATCCAAAAATGTCCTTACCATTAATACTTTGATCCAAAAATACTGTTACTGTTAAGCAAATCTTTATCTTACTTCAATTCAAAAAAATAATGAAATTTTTTCTTATTTTCTTATAATTATTTTAATCGTTATCTAAATATAAATTAATGATGAATTTACTACGATCTTATATATATGACATATATTACCGGTTAAAAGAGTACATAAAATTATTCTATTTTAATTGATAAAATGAGATTAAGAAGAAAACAATTATTTCCTAATATTTTTTTAGTTAAAGAAATAATATTTTTATTTGGAAAAAGATCGTTTTTATCTATTTAATAATAATAGGGGCTTTTTTGTACTAAAATAACAACAACAAGGCCATTTTTAGACCTTAAAAACATTTCAAATTATAAACAAAGGTCATTTTTATTTATGTAACATGATTTAAGTACAATTTTTTATCCTTTTCCATTTAAATAATGTAGCGTAGTTTTTAATCTTCATGAGAAAGAAAATAAATAAGTAAAGATGGGAGTGGATAGTGATTGTGGGTGCAGACAAGACAGAGTGGCAGTGGAGGGGAATAATGGAGATGATATATTGGCAATTAGGAGGCCTCAGAAAAGGGTCATTTTGTGCTAGCTGGATACCCTCTTCCTCTTAGTTGGATTAATTTTTACTCATCCTTTTTTGAAAGTTGCCTCATAATTTAATAGGAAAAAAACAAATGGCACCCATCTTACACTTTTTAAATTAATGTGATAAATAAAATTTAAAGACTAAAATGTTTAATCAAGAAGAATAAAAAGAAGGGAAAATGTTCAAAAATGCTCTTAACATATTAGAAATAGTTCAGAAATATCCTCCTTCCACCTTATGGATCAAATTTGTCCCCCTTCCACCTATTGGGTCAAAAATTATCCTTAACGTATTATAAATGGTTCAAAAATGTTATTCTTTCACCTATTTGATCAAAAATGCTCTTAACCTATTAGAAGTAGTTCAAATCTTCCCTTTCCTCTACTTATTGGATAAATAATTTCTTTAACATATTAGAAATAACACAAAAATTTACTAATTCTAATTATAATGTCAATAAATTTTTAGCAATACTTTGACAATTATTTAGTTTTTTTATTTGTATTGATTGTTTGTCTTACATAATAGAAGTATTTGCTTTAAATAAAATATATAAACTAGCGTGTGAATTAACCCGAATTTATGTGGTATAATAACATTGTCCATAAAAAGATAATATTTGTTGAATTTTTTTCTGAGTGTAAATACAATATCAGTTAACATAATTTATCAAAAATTTCAATAGTTTTAAAAGATTCAAATTGTTAGACAATGGGAAAAAACATATAACTAAGATGCTAATAGAAGTAAAATGAATTAAAAAGTTGAGTTTTAATTTATTCAAATTTGAAGGCTAAAAAGAATTTTTAAAAATATTTTGATGTTATAAAAATATTATATTTATTGATAAAATATATTAAGATCGTACGAAATTCGGGCATATTAAATAGTATTTAATAATTGATAAACATACTTTTAGGTAGAATGAAGGCAAATTTAAACTATTTCTAATTGGTTAAAGACATTTTTTATTTGATAGGTGAAAGAAAGACATTTTAAAATAATTTCTATAAGTTAAAAGCATTTTTGATCTAATAAATAGAAGAAGAACATTTTTGCATCATTTCTAATATGTTAAAGGATATTTTTTAACCTTTTCTATAAAAAGAATGTGTGTTAGACATGAGGGTAATAAGGTGTTTATGAGGATAGAGCTAGCAAGAAATGATGGTCACTCGTGGGCAGGTCTGGGAATATTAAAAGGAAAAGAAAATATTTTTTCTCATCTTATTTTTACCCTCATCACGTGCACCTGACGAGACCTTGGCCAGTTTGGCACTTCAACCGGACAACGGAACTGGTCACGTGCCTTATATAAGCGGTGAAAGTATGGATCGTTTGGTAGGGTGTATTAGAATAAATAATCAATATATTATGTATGGTAGGAATTTTAGGCATATATATAACTAATTCATGAATTAGTTATACACCTTATATGGTAATATAGGATGTATAACTAATACCGTCCATTTGGTGGTATTAGTAATACATAGGATTATGTATATATGTGCACGCACGTGTGGTTTTCTAATTATTTGTATTTTGAAAAATTTATAGAATTGCATACATATTAAAATTATAATTTATAATTTTTATGTGTAAACTTAGATGGTTTATTCGATCTTACTATTGTTGGAGATGAGTACGAGGTAAGCCCATAAAAAAATCCATATTCAAATCTCCCACTTCCAAGTAGGAATCTCAATATCTAGAGCCAAACCTCTTAGTTTTTGATGCTTAACCTTCACTTGTAGACAATTAGGACACTTAGCTACAAACTCCGCTATGTCCCTCTTCATACTATTCCACTAGTACACTTCCCTCAAATCATGGTATATTTTGGTGGATCCTAAATAAATCAAATACCAAGAATTATGAGCTTCGGACAATATCATTTCTCTTAGGCCATCAACATTGGGAACACACAAACAATTTTGGTAACGAAGTACACCATATCCTCTCCGAGAGAAAGCTTCAATGGCTTTTTCGACACCCAATTTCTTCAACTCAATCAAAACTGGATCACTATCTTATTTTTCCTTCACATTTGCTACAAAAGATGATTCTGAACCATCTTGAACAATCACACCACCCTCATCGGAGTCAACTAAATGAACACCCAAATGGGCTAGTCTATGCACATCACAAACCAACTCCTTTTTCTCATCTTCAATATGAGTAACACTATTCATGCTAAATCTACTAAGTGCATCGGCCACTACATTGGCCTTACCCAAATGGTACAAGACACTCATGGCATAGTCCTTCAATAAATCAAGCCATCTCCTTTTGTCTAAGGTTCAAGTCCTTTTGAGCACATATTGCATGCTTTTGTGGTCGATGAACACATCAACATGGACACCATAGAGATAATGTCTACAAACCTTCAAGGCAAACACCACCGCCGCTAGCTACAAATCATGGGTTGGATAGTTCTTTTTGTGCACTTTAAGTTGCCTAGAAGTATAGTCTATCACCTTACCATGTTGCATTAACATACAATCAAGTCTAATCCTTGAGGCATCATAATACACAACGAATCCATCGGACCCTTCTAATAAAGTCAAAATAGGAGCGGAAGTAAGTCGACCTGTAAAAATCTTGAGAACTCTTCTCACATGTTCCGAACATTATAATTTCACCTTCTTTTGAGTCAACTTGGTCAAAAACGAAGAAATTGATGAAAACCCTTCTACAAACCTTGTATAATAGTTATCCAACCCAAGAAACTCTGAATATCCCAAGGAGATAGAGGTCTAGGTTAATTCTTAACCACCTCGATTTTCTTAGGATCAACCATGATACTTTCACCGGACACAATATGGCAAAGGAAGGCCACCGATCTCAACCAAAATTCCCACTTGCTAAACTTAGCAAATAAATGATGATCCTTAAGCACTTGCAAGACATTCCTCAAATGATCTGCATGCTCATCCTTACTTCGAGAGTAGACCAAAATATCATCAATGAATACAATCATGAACATGTCCAAGTGTTGATTGAATACCCTGTTCATCAAGTCAATGAAATCTTATAAGAACCCGTAAGATGAAAAATCGAACGAAAGGAAAATTTCAAAAAAATTGGACTGACCCAGGCTTATGAGTTAGTCTATGACTCATTTAATTTATTAAGAGTCGTAAACTCAACTCGTGAAGGTAAAGTAAAAAAATAGAAATTTAATAAGTCAAGATCAAGGTTGACGAGTCACTTAATGACTCGTAGGACCAAAGACGACTCGTAAGAAAGAATCGTGGTGAAACTTCAGAGATCTTAGAACTTACAAGTTTCACAGACTAGCAAGATGAGCGTTTTTGATGACTTGTAAGGATGATTACAAGTCATAACCACAAGTCATAGCCAAAGATTAGAGGCCCTTATTTCAGGGTTCCATCAGACCTGCAGAACGAGTCCAATCGACAACTCATAGAAGAGAAAGTGAGTCGTAAACATGACTCATAACAAAACTTCAAAGACTTGTTTTTTGTTTGTTTCTCAGGGCCTGCTGGACTAGTTGTTTCTACGACTCATTGCTACTTCTATGACTCATAGAATTCGGTCGTAGGGTTGCTCAACTTGAAATTTAATAAGGGGTAAATTGGTATTTTTTCCTACCTTCAAAATTGTATGTGGATGTTTTTAAGGATTAGATTCATTAAGTATTATGTCCTAAATACTCCTAACCCCTTTTATTTTCTCTTTATTTCCCCAAACAAATTTTAGACTTCTGTCCCAAGGTTCCTCAAGAGTTCATCAAGCTTTGGTTAGGGTTTGTTTAAGATCAAGCCTTATTTCTCATGTTCAAATCCGATTTCAATCAAGGTATGTGTGAATTGATCCATGGGTCCCTTCTAACTATGGAGTCCAAGGTTTACTTTAAAAATCTCATGAAGTCTTAGTACTTTTAAACTCCAATTTTGATTAATTGTGTTGGGCTGTTTCAATTATGTTTTTAATCAATACTAATGATCATTATAAGTATGTTTCTATGTAAATTACATGATTTCAAGTTGTATTATGAATGCCTATGCATAAAGCTATTTTCTATGATGAATTACATGAGGTTTGATTGTGAAGTTCAATGATTTCAAGGAATTCTATGATTTTAAATCAAATTGACTATGTATTCAAGTTTTCCTTCTAAATTCAAGTCTGAATCATGACTGCGAATTTCAATTATGATAAAATTATGATATTCATGCAAGTTATGAAGAAAGGTGATGTAGGGCCCTATGTGGTGACCTAGGAACCTAATGATATGAATTATGCAAGTATGATTTGTAATGATGAAAGGCCAATTCTCATATTGCAATTATATTATAAAATGAGCTACTCTATGAATTTCAAAACTATGATCATGTCTATGATATATATTCATTATGATTTCTATGCTATATATGTATTCCGTGGGATTTGACTTAGCAACGGGCGGACTTGAGGTGGAGGCCCTACAAAAATCCTTAGTAGAAGCCTCAAGTTCCTTAAACTATGTGCCTGCCTTCTTGGCCTAGATAGTGTATCTACATATAGCGTATGAACATGACCCGTCGAGCGGGGTAAAGTCTACTTTGGCAAGTAGATTCTCCTTTCTTATGTTGTATGGGAAGACATCAGGATTCCATGTTATAGCTCTCATGATCTTATTGTCGGCTTTAGTTTTTATCCCACATATGTATATGCTCATCATGATATTTTATGATTTTCAACTAAGTCCTTTAAATGCTTTGATCATCATGTTGTCCTTATAACTATACCGATCTTCTTTATTATGTACATTCTTGATCATTGCATCTTATGATTTATATTGCATGTCATGCTCACATACTTAGTACATTCAAATGTACTAACGTATATTTGTTGTCTACATTGTCTCATAATATAGGGATTGAGGCTGAGGATCATATCCATACACGTGGCTAGTTGAGCTTTCTTATCGACAGAGTTGTATGAGTCCTCATATATCGAGGACTAGTTATAAGTTGTTGTTTCTTACTTCAAAAGACTATTTTATGTTTTATTTTGAGGGTGAGCTAGGGACATGTCTTAGCCCCCGCTCATTTTCATTAGTAAAGGCAATTGTTGGACAAAACACTAAGAGTCTATTTGTACTCAAATTTATGATCTCTTTTATGGTTCATGTTATACTCCTTCTTATGCTATGTTTTTCTTTACTTTACCTTATGTATGCTTTATGATATGTCAAGAGGCTTTATTGGAGCCCTTCAGGATTTTGATCATTATGTTACGACTAGGTCCTAGGTTAGATCATGACAAACTTGGTATCAGAGCACCAAGTTTAAGATGTCCTAGGATGTCCAACATGCCACATCAAGTAGAGTCTTATTCATGATTGTGAAGCATGCCATATCTATGAATAAGAGCCTATAAGACGTTTTAGGAATCCTCACTTCTTTCATGATGTATGTCGTACGATAGAGTGTGTTCTAAGAGTTTCTTTTCCTAATATTTGTCCTTTGTGATTTTCAAAAAAAATGCCTCCAAGAAGACCACATTTGCCAAGAGAAAACAATGCTAATGAAGCCTAATATCCTCCGGCCCCTCAAGACAATATTGCTTTGCCCGATCAAGTGACACATGCGGAAATCTGGACCGCTTTTACCATGCTAGCCTAAATAGTGGACAATCAAAGGGTTGCAGCTCCTCCTAATGGTCCTACTCTAGCCTCAAGAGTAAGGAATTTTGCATGAATGAACCATCCCGAGTTCTATGGTTTAAAAGTCGATGAGGACACCCTAGAGTTCATTGATGAGGTATATAAAATAGTTAGTATCATGGGGAAGACTTTGGAGGAGAAAGCGGAGTTGGCAGCTTACCAACTCAAGGGTATCGCTCAAGTTTGGTACACTCAATGAAAGTTGGAGAGAGTACACGAAGGTCCTATTTGTAATACCCCATATTTTTTTAATTTGTGAATGTTTTAGTATATTGTACTCAGTGTGGAATACTCATACATGTATGAGAAACCATGACTTGTAGGTGAATGTATTGGTTGGAAATGGATTGAGAGTGTGGCAATGATTTGAAATTTTAAAGGTGGCATGTGATTTTTTAATTCTAAGAGGAATAGTAAGTTGAAGTAATAGGTATTAAGATTTGGACATGGTGTATATTTAATGAGTTGGTTATATGGTACTATTAAGCTAAGTAATGACTTATTATTGGGCCAATATAAGTGAATTATGGGAAAACCCAATTCTAAAATTTTTCTGACAGCCCATTGTTGGTGGAATGGATGAGAATTTTGGGTTGCAAAACTCCAATAATTTTTTTGGGACAAAAGCCTATATGTTTTTCACATAATAAACTATTTTTGGTCCAAAAATTATCCCAAAAACCGATCCAAAAGAGCCCCATTAAAAGGGACAAAGATCAGATAATTTTCAGCTTTACACTTCACAAAATTTTCAGAATTCTCTCCCACTTCTCCCTTATCTCAAAACCTATCCAATAACGTCCCAACACTCCTTGAACTTCAAAAATCTCTCCAAGGTTAAGGTAAGTTAATTATTTATTATTTTAACTTGATTCTTCCATGGAATTCATTGGAATCATGCTATAGATGTTGGAAACATAAATCTGAAATTTTTGGAAAGCTGTCCAAAAAGTTTGGTTTCTAACTTTTGAGAATTACTTTGATCTTTGGTTTGTTTTGAGAAGAATAATTTAGGATATTGTTGTATAAGTCTAATAAGGGAATTAAAGATGTTAAAGTAAGGTTTATTGCTTATTTTTGGTATTTTTAAAGACGGAATTGAGAAAAGGTTTTACATGCTTTTGGTGGAAGGACTTTTGAGTTCAAATATGCTATTGTGTTGTGAAGTTATGTTGGGGCTGTTAGATGTTGTTTTTGTGCATGATATGGTTAAAGAATGTTTAAGGTGTAAACTACAAAGGATGTGTAAAATTTGGTTGAACTAGAATAATATATTTGTATGGATTAAATTAAATTAATTACAAGAGCTAATTAGAGACAGAAATCTATCCGCTAATATTGTTGTCGATATGTGTTGGTTGTGGGCTGTTTTAAGGTCACTTTTGAATTAGTTGTGCAGGGATTTATTGGTATATAACTTGTGAATAAGGTGGTTATTATTGTTAAGTAAATGGTACTGAATTTATGCATTATTTGGGCTGTTTTGGAGTTAATCAGGAAGTACGAATTGTAGGGAGTTGTTGCCTAGATTTTTGTTTGGCAAACCCATTTTTGGATGGCTGTTAGTAATTTTAGCATAACTCCTTGTGTAAAGCTCCATTTTGAGTGATTAAAGATATTTTTGGAAAGATATTGCATAGATCTAAAACTTTCATTTAGGCTCTAAAATCCAATTTTACTTTTATATACTCAAAAAATGGTGATGAAATTCAGGAGAGGTGCTGTCCAAATTTTCAGAAATAACACACTAACGATAGAGCATGTTTTATGCCTTACCATAGCTTAACCGTAGTGCTTAACGTTTGAATATAGGTTGAGACAATATTGGGCAACATATATGTATTGTGTGCAAGTAACCCTAAAGGTATGTAAAGCTAACCTTTCTTTTTTTTTGGCATGATCCATATGAAACAAACGAACGACTAAAGTATAAATTCCAAAGAAACTCTTATTCTTAGGTATACTAAGATGGCTAATGTTTTAAATTTTCAGAATGTAGATCGTTATACCTTGACTTATATGTATGGTTCCAGTCATCCTAGTTGGTAAAATTCATATTTTAGTACAATTCATGCTTCGGTATAATTCATATTTAGCATGATTTATAACAGCAATCGAAGGTTACTTGAAATGACTATTGTCTTGATTTTCAAATGATGGTCCATTTTAATTATTCTATTGAGTCTCAAATAAAGATTTAAATGCATATGGTTACTTATTACTCTACTCGTTCTTGCCTTAATGTATCTTTCACTGAGTCTCAGGTCGGGTATGTATTCATGCATAATTTCACTGTATTATTCACCGAGTCCCTCACTAGAGGGTCAGGTATGGTATATATACATATACGATGATATGATATGATGACATAATGATGTGATGATTGTGACGAGCCCCATGATGGGCCAAATATGATAGATATATATGACAGATTCACTGAGTTTATAATGGGCCGAATATGATATATGATATAATCATGCATGATTTTATTTCACAAGGCACATGTACAGTGATTTCTTGAATATCATACTTGTCTCCTGAATTTCTACTTCAGATGTGATCACATTTATGATATGTTATGCTTTATATACTCAGTACATATATCGTACTGACCCCCTTTTTTCGGGGGGGATGCGTTTCATGCCTGCAGGTACAAATATTCATTTCAGGGATCCGCCAGCTTAGGATTTCCATTCGGCTATTTTGGGAAGTACTCCATTATTCCAGAGCCTATAATTTTGGTATAGATATTTTGATGTATATATTTATTCATCCATGGGTATGGCGGAGCTCTGTCCCGTCATATGTTACTATTGATGTTTTTAGAGGTCTGTAGACATATATGAGGGTGGTATATAGATGTTATATAGCTGTACTAGTATGACATATATTTTGGAACATTCCTATTCATAGTGGCAGCCTAGTCGGCTTGTGTATATACATGTATATTTTGGAATGTGATGTGTAGTGGTAGACTTGTTGGCTTACGTACCACATTACCTTTGATGTTATAACTCCTCAGGAGACAGGTCGCATTAATATATAAATATGAGATAGTTTTGATATGATATCCTATTTCCTTAAGTCCCATATCATGTTTAGTTATGAATTGGTTATATATAACAGATATGTGTACGGGTGTCCAGTCAGGGCACCAGTCACAGCCTATGGGGTTGGGTCATGACAAAAGTGGTATCAGAGCAGTTAATCCTTGAAATGCCTTCAGACCGTGTCTAGTAGAGTCTTGTTTATCGGTGTGTTGTGCACTATATCTATAAACAGGAGGCTACAGGACATTTAGGATGCTACCTTTCTTTCATGTCTAAGATCGTGTGATAGAGCCCAGTCATAGACAATAAAATTCCTTTTTTTCTAACCTTTGATTTCAGCTAAAGAACGACATCAACAGAAGAAAGTGACTTATGATATTGGATGCTACACAGTATACAGTAAGTAATGGTGCGAAAGAGGCATACTGGATAAGGTAAGAATATCGAAATATAATTGAAATGTAAAGTTGAAAATTGAAAGAAAAAGTAGACAGGAAAGTGTAACGGGTGCAGTTTGAGTTGGACTTACGAGGTAAGTCCATCATTTTCATACTGTTGTTGATATTGGGCGCCCTGTGTGGCTGTGATATATATATATATATATATATATATATATATATATATATATATATATTGGCCCTGTGAGGCATTATTGGTATTTTCTACATGCAGGTTTTGAGATAGTAAGAAATACAGAGGAAACTCTGCCAAATTTTTTCTAGAAATAAAGAAAAAATGGGACATAAGTTCATAATATGTTTTGAAGGTAGATACCGACAAGAAAAATGTATTATGTTGGAGTAAATAGTTAAGAGATACCATCCATGTCATCCGTAAGGGGTACCATTCTTACTTGGGAAATTTTATTTTGAAAATGCCTATATGAGCAGCAAAGTTTAAAATTCATTTGAACAGACCAAAATACTTTCCAGTCATAATTTTGTCTTAAAAGAAACTTATGTTGAAAAGAAAACATGTCCGGTAATTAAGTTTCACTTTTGTTGAAAAGTACAAAGCATGCAGCAAGTATTTTATAAATTAAATAATTCATTCACAATTCAAGAATAAGTCTGGAGGTAAACGAGGTGCATTAAGCACTAAAAAGTCCTGTGGTGCTTATCGGATTCTAGTTTTCTTCTGGTGGTCGTTGGGAAATGCTTATGGATAACATTTCATTAGTTCTTAACCAACTAGTTGGAGATGAAAATTATGAAAGGAAAACATAAACTTGTGGACTATTTAGGATTATGTATTTCATATGTTGTTGATAAAATGCTAAGATAATTCGGAAGGACTTGTGATACTAAGAGATGATTTAGAAAAAAATTGATAGATCTTGATAGAGTGATATATTAAAGCACCGACTGAATTGATAAGATGGGATAAATTATGACGAGTTATAGTTAAAAGAAGTAATAGTGTGATTAAGATAAGAGTATACAGGAAAAAGAATTTTGACAGATATGAATGAATTGATAGGACAGTTTGTGAGATATTAAGGATAAGATTGACTAGAAAGAGGAATAAGGTTAAGGAGTGCTAGGTCATAGGATGGAATACGAACATGATGTAATGTGAATACCATAAGAATTGTTATAGAAATGAAAGAAGTACTAAAGGAAGCACCCAAGATAGACGTAATTAATTAAGTATGAATATAGGACAAAAAGGGAAATAGATAGCTACGAACTGAAGGTGTAGTACGAAAGAAAGGTGATAAGACAAAATCACTATTAGAATAAATTTAATATGATTTTGAGTAAGATTAGAAGTTAGCGTTGGATACACAACAAGGGTGAAAGCGCATGAAGCATAAATGAGTATTGTGTATATATGACTTCACCTCGAAAAAATAGTGAGATCCTTAAATAACAAAGATTGTAGATTTTTGAAACAACTGATGCATTGTAAACCTATTAGAGTAACAAGTGATATCCATTGGGATAAAGATAGTGTTATAAGAAAGCTTGAAACACTTATCACTAGAATATAAATGCCACCGAATGGAGAATTTGAAACGATCATAAGCACTATCTAATTATTGATTGGAATAAATGGAATGTGGCTTTGGATAAATTGCGACATTAATTATATTACTTGAGTACCAATCATTAGACGAGATTTTATGCTATATATCGGGAGTTCTCAACACCTCATGATTATGTTAAGGTTTCGTACATGGGTAATCTAAGTTATATATGATAAAAAGGAAGATATGAATATGGTGCAGTATACCATATATATTGGAAAAGAATCATATGCATTTGAAAATTTAAAATGGGGACATAGAGTAGAATATAAATAGATAATAACATGAGTACACCCTAAAGGGGGAAGTGGATAAGAGAAATACAAGTGTAAGATAAAATCAACCGACACTACAACACGTTAATGTGAACACTTAAACTTCAAGTGAATCCCATGCTGGAACGAGTTAGCAAGATCTAAAAGCCAATAATAAACGGATAAAATCTAAGATGATATTTGAGAAAGTGCTGAGAATTATTGGTAAAGACCTTGAATAGTATGACATTAAAGGATGGGTCCATATAAAAAGGGATGAATACGACAAGAGAATAGTAATTAGTAACTTAAAGATATTGTAAAGGATAGCAAGGCTATACTGGATTAAAGGTTAAGATGTTGGCAACAAAGTTATTGGCTACTGATATTATGACATACAAGTAGCAAAAGAGAAAGGATAAGAAATCTTTCCTATGGTAGAATTAGAGAAAATTGAATGGTAAGTAAAGGAAATGAAACAAGTATGACAAAATAGACTGCAAGTGCGTGTTAGTATAATGAAATATGTAGAGAAGAATAAGACAAGAGAAGGAAATACTATCATTAGAATTGAACGCACTTTGTATAAATTGTACAAGAATATTTATGCAACCTACGAATATTGGTATGTTAAGGGTGAGATCAAGTGATTACTTGATAAAAATAATAAGAAGTCAGTAATAGCAATGTGATTGCAATATTTCAAATAAATTAAAGAAAAGTATAAGATGGTTTGATGCAAAACTATTGAGATATAATTAGTATTGAGGGCAAAAGCCATAGTTGAGCCCTGATATCAACTGAAGGAGGTACGAGAAAACATAGGGTCTGCATAAAGACTAGTATGACGATGCTAAGGTATTTTTTGGGCTGATTCCAATAATGGTGGAGTTTCTATTCGAGGAGTTGCTCAATCCTCTATCATGGAAGAGGTGAAACAACGCCAGTATGAAGACCCTATTCTAGCACAGTATCGAGATGCAACCCTTCAAAATGAAAAGACCCCATTCGAGATCACACCTGACAGAGTGCTAAGATATAGGGGCAAATTATGTGTCCCTAAGATTGTAGAGCTACGACAACAAGTTTTGGGAGAGGCACACTATGCCCGATATTTTGTTCATCCAGGGCCGACAAAGATATATCATGATCTTAGATATTTATACTGGTGGAATAGCATGAAAAAGGACATAGTAAAGTTTGTATCCAGTGTCCAAATTACCAGCAGGTTAAAATTGAGCATCAAAAGCCTGGCAGGCTATTACAAGAGGTGGAAATTCTGACTTGGAAGTGGAAAGAAATTAATATGGATTACTACAGGCTTACCTCGCACTCCATAGAAGTATGATTCCATATGGGTGATTGTAGATAGGCTAATAAAATCAGCCCACTTTCTTCCAGTTAGAACTACATATTCAGTGGAGGACTATGCGAGGTTATATATCAAAGAGATAGTAAGACTTAATGGGATTCTCACATCTATTATCTCAGACAGAGGGGATCAATTCACAACTAGCTTTTGGAGATCATTTCAGAAGGGATTGGAAACACAAATAAATCTTAGTATAATATTTCACCCTCAAACTGATGGGTAGGCTGAACATACTATGCAGACACTAGAAGATATGTTACGGGCCTGTATTATTGACTTTGGAGGTAGTTGGGATGATCATTTGCCACTTATTGAGTTTGCCTATAATAATAGATACCATTCTAGCATCCAGATGGCACCGTATAAAGCTTTATATGGCAGGAAGTGCAGGTCACCTATTGACTGTTTTGATATTGGTGAGGCTAAGTTAATCAAACCCGATATGATTCAATAATATGTTGATAAGGTGAAGCTTATTCAGGAAAGGTTATTAGCAGCCCAAAGTCGACAAAAATCATATGTAAATAAGCGACGTCGACCCTTAGAGTTTCAGGTTAGTGATTGGGTGTTTTGAAGATATCACCCATGAAGGGGTAATGAGATTCAATAAGAAAGGGAAGCTTATCCCGAGATACATTGGCCCTTATCAAATTATTCATAGAATAGGCAAGGTTGCCTATGAGTTAGACCTACCATCCAACTTGGAAGCAGTATATCCAGTTTTTCACGTGTCAATGCTTCGCAAATGTATAGGCAAACCTTCCAGAATATTTTCCGTAGATGATGTCCAGGTAACAGAAGAGTTTTCCTACGGAGAAAAACCTATCGCCATCCTAGATTGGCAGATTAGGAGGTTGCGGACTAAGGATGTGGCTTCCGTCAAAGTGTTGTGGCGAAATAATAATAGAGAAGAAATGAACTGGAAAGCCGAGGAGGAGATGAAGAACAAGTACCCTTACTTGTTCCATACACCTACAGGTAACTTAAATTTTTAATTGGCTGAATTCGTAGAGAAATAAAATTTTCATATTGAATTTAACATTCGATGACGAATGTTCTTAAGGGAGAGAGGATGTAATATCCCATATTTTATTCATTTGATAATGTTTTAGTATATTTACTCAGTGTGGAATATTCATACATGTATGAGAAACCATGACTTGTAGGTGAATGTATTGGTTGGAAATGGATTGAGAGTGTGACAATGATTTGAAATTTTAAAGGTGGCATGTGATTTTTTTAATTCTAAGAGGAATAGTAAGTTGAAGTAATAGGTATTAAGATTTGGACATGGTGTATATTTAATGGGTTAGTTATATGGTACTATTAAGCTAAGTAATGATTTATTGTTAGGTCAATATAAGTGAATTGTGGGAAAACCCAATTCTGAAATTTTTCTGGCAGCCCATTGTTGGTGGAATGGATGAGGATTTTGGGTTGCAAAACTCTAATAATTTTTTTGGGATAAAAGCCTAATATGTTGTCCATATAATAAACTATTTTTGGTCCAAAAATTATTCCAAAAACCGATCCAAAAGAGCCCCATTAAAAGGGACAAAAATCAGGCAATTTTCAGCTTTACACTTCACAAAATTTCCAGAATTCTCTCCCACTTCTCCCTTATCTCAAAACCTATCCAATAACGTCCCAACACTCCTTGAATTTCAAAAATCTCTCCAAGATTAAGGTAAGTTAATTATTTATTATTTTAACTTAATTCTTCCATGGAATTCATTGGAATCATGCTATAGATGTTGGAAACATAAATCTGAAATTTTTGGAAAGCTGTCCAAAAATTTTGGTTTCTAACTTTTGAGAATTACTTTGATCTTTGGTTTGTTTTGAGAATAATAATTTAGGATATTGTTGTATAAGTCTAATAAGGGAATTAAAGATGTTAAAGTAAGGTTTATTGCTTATTTTTGGTATTTTTAAAGACGGAATTGAGAAGAGGTTTTACATGCTTTTTGTTACACCCCGCACTCTTGAGCTCGGAACGTCTTCTTAAGTTCCTTAGACACTATCATGTGAGCCGGATAAGCTACGACACTATCAAACAACTCTAAGGAAAGAAGATTGTGATACCTCGCGAGAAGGGAGGTTGGAGATAGAGTCATAAGAATCCGGAAAGAGTTGGAGGCTTAGAAATGAGTCGTAGGACTCGATTTACCTACGTAAGACACTAAGTTAAGAGTCTTATACACTTAAGTTGCTTAAGGATATACCAAGCTTACGTAGTTCGGATTACATGATCTCTTAAAGTAAGACGAGATTACAAACCCGCGAGAAAGGGAAAAAGACGACGCGTGGAAGCCAATGGAGGAGCGACACGTGGCAAAACCTCAAGCAAGCAGGTGATGCACCTACTTAGGGTCAAGTAGGTGATGCAGCTGCTTGGGGGAGGTGGACCCCGCTGCCACGTGGCAGCCCCTAATTGGCAGCATGACACGGTGGCCAATCATGGCTTGACACGTGTCATCCTTAGGGGATGACACGTGTCACCCCTTGGGACCACCTATATAAGTTGATATGTATCCTAATTACTTCAGTTCATTAACAAATTTCCAGCAGCAACGTGAGAAAACAAACCCTAAGAGCTAAGGAGAAAATTTCGACGACTTGGGAGAAAAAAATAGGTAAGTCCCGTTTTCGTTCTGTAAATTAATTAATTAGCATATACTACGATGATGGAAGTATTAGTAGTACAAAATTAGGATTTGGTGCAGCAAAAATTGGACAGCAAGCTGCCACAACGATTCAGCACGTGAAAACAATTCCGAGGCGCGATTTCGGCGAGTTCTAGCCAATTTCAGGAAAGGTAAGTTCTTCCCCTCTAATTTGAAGTTTATGATGTTAAATTATGGTTTATTACACACCTTAGTATCTGCTGGAAGTTGGGGAAAAGGTTTGAAAAGTTCAGCGTTCGGAATAAACGAATTTGGAATCGCTATAGTTAAGTTGTTGTCAAAATAAGGTGTTGTACGCGTAGGGGCTGCTGCTGGTTGTGTTGTGGCGTGTTGAAGGGTCTAAAAGTTATATAAATGAGGTGTGGGAGCTGCTGTTTGCAGCCACATGACCCTCCGCTTTGCAATTAAAGAATTCGCGAAAGAAAGATTAAAGACTCTAGTTTTGGTATCTTAGTTTTGAGTGAATTGTTGGGGGTTTATATTGTGTAATTTTGGTCGTAACATGTATATGTATGGGATGCTGGTTGCATTGTTGGTTGGATGCAGGTGCTAAGGACATGTTTGGGAATTCGGATAGGGCACATTATAGGGGAGGTGCTGCCCGATTTTCGTTAACATCCTAACTAGTTAAGGAACTAGCCGAGAAGGCGAGCGAAGGGATGAATGTTATGAATACTCGTGGGTAGTCTAAGTTGCTGAAAAGTCCAAGGTTGTTAATACTTACACTACTTCCATGTTAAATAGGTTTCAAGGACAACGATGTGGACGTGATTAAGAGAAGTCAATACAAGGTATGTGAAGCTTTCCTTTGGCGTGTTTTTGGAATAGATATATAGAACTATTCTTATTTTCTTTTGGCATGTCTTAGATATAAGTTATGAATGATATGTATACGATATTTGGGATTCAATCCATTCGTAAAGCCCTGAGTATGAGTCGAGACTCTTATTTACTTCTTGGTATTAGAACTTCTGCAATAGCTGAGTCATTGCCTTTTTGTCTTCTATGTGATGAAAACTAGTACATGTAAAGCCTATTTCTTCTTTCCTTTGGAATGGCTTAACTTTAAGTGAAATGGTATATGATATAGGTTTAGAGGTAATTCCATTTATGAGCTCTGATTGTAACTAGTGACTTGTAGTCACTCCTGAACATTAAGAGTCTGAAAGTAGTCAAACTACTATTCTCGAGCCTACTATATAATGAATAGAAAGTAGAGGTACCATCTCCTCTTTTTAGAGGCTCTGAAATGATACATGCCGTTGATTGCATGAGTTGAGTCTTTGACTAGATAAATGTGTTTCTGATTGCATAGACTATATTTCTGATTGCATGAATTATGTGGCATTATTTTGATGCATGTTTGTGATCCTTGAAGCCCCAACTGATATAAGCCCTAATGATATCTAAAGGGATACCTCGGATAATTACTTCCCCAGTCTTCAGGTGACGGTTCACTTGACTGTTTCATCGAGTCTTAGATAATGACTTAGTTGCATATGGTTTCTCACTACTCTACTCATGCATACTGTAACCCATCCTTCCTCAAATCCCATGATGGGCCGGGATATGTTATCATGCACAGTGTTACTGCTTCTTTCACCGCGTCCCGGGCCGGATGTGTATAGTTCCACACACGAGGAGACGATGCCGTACGTGAGGTATGATATATGTTATATGTTATGATGATACAATTATTCACCGAGTCCCGGGCCGGCTGTAATATGATAGTATATGTGGTGAAATAAGGAAGGAACACCGAGTCCCTCCTTAGAGGGCTGGGTACATATGTATATTATGATAGTACACTATAGACGTACACTACTCCATTCATCGAGTCCCTCACTAAAGGGCCGGATACTTTATGTAGGCATGTATATGAGATTAAAGCAATACATTGTGACCCTGAGCCCCATAGTGAACCGGGTATACTACGATGATATACATGATAAGATGATATCGTATACGATGGTATGATACTGTATACGATGCTATGATGATATGAAATGCATTATGACACGATGATATGTGATTATGAAGTAATGATTATGACACCGAGTTCACTAGAGGGCCGAGCACAGTATATGATGATGTATAGGATTACGTGTCCTAAAGTGCAGGTACAATAATTTGTTAATTGTTATACTTGCCCCCTGCATCCCTATTTCAGTTATGATCTCAGTTGCGATATGTTATGCTTTACATACTCAGTACATATATCGTACTGACCCTCCTTTTCTCGGGGGGCTACGTTTCATGCCCGCAGGTACAGATGTTTATTCTGGAGATCCATCAGCATAGGAGTTCCTCTCAGCTGTGTCGGAAGTGCTTCACTGTTCTGGAGCCTAAATTTTGATGCTGGTCACTTAATGTATATATTTGTACATTCAGGGGTACGACGGGGGCCTTGTCCCGCCATATGTTGCTGTTACTATTCTTAGAGGTCTGTAGACATATGTATATGTGGGTTGTTTGTGAGTTAGTTTCGATATTGCCTATTCGATATGTTGTGAATGTTTTTGTTATAGCAGCCTTGTCGACTCGCGTGCCCTTTTATGATAGGATACAAATCAAAGAGGCTACATGTACATGAAAAAGTTTTAAGCTATTGGGGCTTTTGTATATAGTATCACATCACACACGGTTCAACTTAAGTGTAGTTGATAAATACGCATGAGAGGGTCCAGGTCGGAACCCAGTTGCGGCCTACGGGGTTGGGTCGTGACACTTTTGGTGGAAGGAATTTTGAGTTCAAATATGCTATTGTGTTGTGAAGTTATGTTGGGGCTGTTACATGTTATTTTTGTGCATGATATGGTTAAGGAATGTTTAAGGTGTAAACTACAAAGGATGTGTAAAATTTGGTTGAACTAGAATAATATATTTGTATGGATTAAATTAAATTAATTACAAGATCTAATTAGAGACAGAAATCTATCCGCTAATATTGTTGTCGATATGTATTGGTTGTGGGCTATTTTAAGGTCACTTTTGAAGTAGTTGTGCGGGGATTTATTGGTATACAACTTGTGAATAAGGTGGTTATTATTGTTAAGTAAATGGTACTGAATTTATGCATTATTTGGGCTGTTTTGGAGTTAATCAGGAAGTACGAATTGTAGGGAGTTGCTGCCTAGACTTTTGTTTGGCAAACCCATTTTTGGATAGGACTGCTGTTAGTAATTTTAGCATAACTACTTGTGTAAAGCTCCGTTTTGAGTGATTAAATATGTTATGGAAATATATTGCATAGATCTAAAACATTCATTTAGGCTCTAAAACCCAGTTTTGCTTTTATATACTCGAAAACTGGTGATGAAATTCAGGGGAGGTGATGTCCAAATTTTCAAAAATAACCTACTAATGATAGAGTACGTTTTATGCCTTACCATAGCTTAACCGTAGTACTTAACATTTTAATATAGGTTGAGACAATATTGGGCAGCATATATGTATTGTGTGCAAGTAACCCTAAAGGTATGTAAAGCTAACCTTTCTTTCTTTTGGCATGATCCATATGAAACAAACGAATGACAGAAGTATAAATTCCAAAGAAACTCTTATTCTTAGGTATACTAGAATGGCTAATGTTGTAAATTTTCAGAATGTAGATCATTATACCTTGACTTATACGTTTGGTTCCATCCAACCTAGTTGGTAAAATTTATATTTTAGTACAATTCATGCTTCGGTATAATTTATATTTGGCACGATTTATAACGGCAATCGAAGGTTACTTGAAATGACTATTGTCTTGATTTTTAAATGATGATCTATTTTAATTATTCTATTGAGTCTCAAATAAATATTTAAATGCATATGGTTACTCATTACTCTACTCCTGCATGCCTTAATGTATCTTCCATCGAGTCCTGGGCTAGATATATATTCATGCATAGTTTCACTGCATTATTCACTGAGTCCCTCACTAGTAGGTCGGGTATGGTATATATACATATACGATGATATGATATGATGACATGATGATGTGATGATAGTGTCGAGCCCCATGATGGGCCAAATATGATAGATGTATATGACAGATTTACCGAGTCCATAATGGACTGGATATGATATATGATATAATCATGCATGATTTTATTTCATAAGACACATGTAGAGTGATTTATTGAGTATCATACTTATTTCCTGAATCTGTTCTTCAGATGTAATCTCATTTATGATATGTTATGCTTTATATATTCAGTACATATATCGTACTAGCCCTCTTTCTTGGGGGGGCTGCCTTTTAATGCCCATAGGTACAAATATTCATTTCGAGGTTCCGCCTGCTTAGGATTTCCACTCAGCTCTTTTGGGAAGTGCTCCATTATCCCGGAGTCTAGAATTATGGTATAAATATTTTAATGTATATATTTATTTATCAATGGGTACGGCAGAGCTCTGTCCCATCATATGTTACTATTGATATTCTTAGACGTTTGTAGACATATATGTGGGTGGTATACAGATGTTATCCAGCTGTACTAATATGGCATTTATTTTGGAACGTTCCTATTCATAGTAGCAGCGTAGTCGGCTTGCGTATATACATGTATACTTTGGAATATAATGTGTAATGGCAGAATATAATGTGTAATGGTAGACTTATCGGCTTACGTATCACATTACCTTTGATGTTATAACTCCTTAGGAGACAGGTCGCTTTAATATATAAATATGGGACAGTTTTGATATGACATCCTATTTCCTTAAGTCTTATATCATGTTTAGTTGTGAATTGGTTATAGACAATAGATATGTGTACGGGTGTCTAGTCCGGGCACCAGTCACGGCCTATAGGGTTGGGTCGTGACACTATTGAATGGGAAGCCTTCAAACTTGCTTTTGTTGATCACTTTTCCCTCTTGAGCTAAGGGAAGCTAAAGTGTTGGAGTTCATTACCTCTGACAAGGCAACATGGGAATGAGAGACTATTCCCTCAAGTTTACTATGCTATCCAAGTATGCTCCTTCATTGATTGCCATCCACGTGCCTAAATGAGTCAATTCATATCGGGGGTGCCTGACTTAGTGTCTAAGGAGTGTTGTACTGCCATGCTTATTAAAGAGATGGACATATATTGACTAATGACTTTTGCCGAATAAATTGAAGGAGAAAAGCTCAAGGAGATGAGAATGAGGGATTGTAAGAGGGCCTGATATGAAGGTGGGTTCTCTAATGCTAGTATCGGTGGTGGTAGTGGCATCTCTCAAAAAGGCCAAGGTTCGGTGAGGAAGTTTGCTAAACATAGGGTGCCATACCCTAAAATTTCAAGGAGGAGAAGGAGGTGTGAATGTAACATCCCCTTTGGAGGATGCCACTTACGAAGCAAAAGATAGTTTTTTTTATAATCTCAAATAGTCAACACATTCAGAAAACTTGTTTTGAAATTCTATTTCTAATTCAATACCATTGCGGGTCAATAAAATACACAAAACTCAAACTAGTAATTATCACAAAACTATTATCTTTCTTTGTGCATAGTGACAAGTCAAAGTATAAAACCAGTACATGGCATGACTTGAGTTAAAAGCACACTCCAAAAATAGCAAAACTAGTCACCCAATTCAAGTTACAAGCATATGGTTTTATTTTCACAAGTCTTCAAAATTTCATACATGAGTGCCACATATATCGTGTACAAGTTCCCAAAATATTTACAAACTAGGTGCATATGTAGATGTGATCTTCACAGAGGCTCTAAAAAGTCTACTCCAAATGGCCGTCTTCATATCTCGTCCCTCACATTACCGACGATAGAAAATAACTATCGCTAAGCATAAATCTTAGTGGTCTATAAACTTTGGGCTTGGAGCCATTAAATTCTTAAATTCCCTTGTTCGTCGCAGGTGACTCAATAAGGTAAAAGTAAGCTCAAGTGAACAAGTATATCAAAGTATCGAATACAAACCTTGAAGAGTTTCAAAATATTAATATTAATATTTGAAGGCTCAAGTATCAAGAAAGCTTACAATTCAATTCACAAGAGTTGTCAAATAATCAATTTTGTCCAATATATACATCATGACTTCACACTAAGCACAATCAGTACCAAAAAGGACCGAATCCCCAAAATCAAGATGGACTGAAGCCCATATCAAGAAGGGTCGTCACCCAATATCAAGAGAATCAAGAACCATGTTGAATGTGGCTTTCCACTTGTACTCAAAAATGGAAGAAAATCCATTGTCAAGATGAAATATAAATCCAAAATCAAGATGGGCAAGATACAAATCGAGAGGCATGCCAATATCGAAGATAAGTCACTGTAACAAGAAGAACAAAGTCCCAACAAGAATGCAAAATAATCAAGCAATTCATACAAGTGGGCAATTTAGCAAAAAATTTGCAATACTTGAGATAATAGTCATACTATAATACAAGATAAGGAGTAAGGAAACAACCCATCAAAATACTTCAAATTTCAGAAAATAAAATATTCCAAGTTTAGGTTTATACACAATCCTTGGCGTTTTAGCACATAACAAGTTCTACCACAACTCAAGAAGTTCAATTTATCTACGTCATAGATCAACCAGAATTCACTTCGTCAAATAGTTTTTCTTAACTTGTATAAGAGCATATACACCTAAAATACAAAATCAAATATCTACTTAATTTTAAAAGTCTCAGCATATCGAAACTCAACATGAAATCAATAAAAATCAGCCCAAACCATCAAAACAGGAATTCTGGACAACCTACTCTCTTGTATTGTTTCTCAGTTTCGAAGGAGTAAATGGGGAAAATAGGCTTTGTGGCCTCAATTAAAGTTATATACATATGTATTAGGGTCGCATACAATTTTAAATCACCCCTACAGAAATTCTGTACAAAAAGATATGCCCAAAACACCAACAGTAGTCCATGTAGGATTTTTAAAATAAAATCTAGACAGCACCTCCCCTATACTTCATCACCCTTTTTCGAGAGCATAAAAGCAAAAATGGGTTTTAGAGCCTAAATTAAAGTTATAACCCTATGAAATAGATTTCCAAAACATCTTGAATCACTTGAAATGAAGCTTTATATAAGGAGTTATACTAATGTTACTAACAACATTTCCATCCAAAAACGAGTTTGCAAAATAAAGTTTATTCCCCCAATTTTGACAACAACAATTTATTAACAACATCAACAAAAATATCAAAAAACATTCTGTATCATAACTTAACTAATTCCACCTATTTAATCCAACCAAAACAGCCCCTAATCCATAAGTCTCAATAAAGCAATAACCAAGTTTACAACACTACTTCCTCCATTTTAATTCGTTAAATCTCTAAAAAATCTTTTAACAATAAAATAAACCTTAATATTACATTAGTTGTGCATAAACCATGATAACACACTCCTTCTTAGCTGATTTTTAGCTCAAACTAAAGGCAACGCGACGTGCAACACTTTTCTCTTCACGAGCTTCGGAATTCGGGACTTGAATTTGGGTCAAAAATGCATTTTCTTAGCCTAGGAGTTCTCTCTCTCACCCTCTAAAATGTTCTGGAAAGTTATGGTCTGAAAATAAAGAGATAAGTCTGAACTTATCCTTTAAATGTGAGGGGAAATGGGTCTGACCTGACTTGGAATCGGGTTGGGCCCAAAATCGCTATCTAGCTTGACCTTTCTGGCTTAAAACTATCACGACCCAACCCCGTAGGCCGCGACTGGGGTCCGACCTGGACCCCCCGTACATATATCTATTAGCTGAGGTCACATTGAATCATAAATAAGACAATATCATGTAATAGAGCCCCACTGGGCGATAACATTTTCATAAACTGTAGCCCTTTTCGTTTGTATCACAACATGACAGGGCACGCAAGCCGACAAGGCTGCCATAACATAATAACATATATCATATATCATATAGACCCAGCTTAATCAAACTGACATACATAACCCACATATACATGTCTGCAGACCTCTAAACATATAAATGACAACATATGGCGGGACAGGGCCCCCGCCGTACCCCTGAATGGATAAAACAATTTCTATACATCCGTGGACAGTATCAAAAACTAGGCTCCGATACAATGGAGCCTCTTCCAGCTGAGCTGCATAGAATCCTAAGCTGACGGACTCTCAAAATCTGTATATGTACCTGCGGGCATGAACGCAGCCCCCCGAGAAAAGGGGGTCAGTACGATATGTGTACTGAGTATGTAAAACATAATATAATACAACTGGAAACATATCTGAGATAGAGAATCAGGGGATAAGATATCAATTCAGAAACCTGTACCTGTACTTTATGAATTACAAAAACATGCATGTTCGAGTCATATCATATAGTCGGCCCTTTCGGGGGTCCGGTGAATCATCTCTGTAAAATCATCTCTGTAAAACCATCATGGCCCTAGTGCCATCACCACCTTATTACAACACATCATCATATATTTATACACGTATCCTGGCCCTCTATTGAGGGACTCAGTGAATAATGCAGTGAACTGTGCACGAGAACATATCCTGGCCCGGGACTCAAGGAAAGAAGTGTTACGGTATACACGAGTAGAGTAGTGAGTAACTATATGCAATTTAAATCGTTATCAGAGACTCGACAGAATAAGAAAGTTAAGCTTTTATTTGAGAACCCGAGTAACGGTGTAGTCATCTCGAGTGTCCTCTAAATGCCATTATGGGCTGTCTCAATTATAATCTCGGGGCTCCTAGACATGTACTAAAGTAAAGCCAAATCGCTTATGGAACCAGAAACATTTGTTAACATATAGTTTGTAAGACTTGGAGCCTGTACATTTGTTACCTTTTTAACATATAAAAGTTTCCAGGGAAATAGTTCGATTATTATAAAAGTTCGATATTCAGACGTAAATAAGAGATGCTAAGAATGGAGTTACCCCGGAACTCATATCATGTTTAACCTACAACTAAGACATGCCAGAAGAAGAAAGAGAATAAACTATATATGGTCTGTACTTTCCTTTATGTGATCTGCATACACATATTTCATACCCAGCCCATCATGGGGCTCGGTGAATCATTATGGCATCATAATCTCACTTTCGTACCAAATACGTATCAAAGGAAATGAGAGATAGCTTTCCACATACTAGTGTTTAACACATAGAAGCCTTACTAGGCAATACTCAATTCTTGCAGAAATTCCAATACTAAGCAGTGGATATGGGTTATGAGGCATACTTGGAGTTTTGGGAATGGAATTATCCCCACATTCCACACACACTTTACTTAAGGCTAAAACTTGCCAAAAGGAAAGAAAGATAGTTGTACGAACTTATACCAAAACATGCCAAGAGAAAGCTTTACATACCTTTTGGGAGTTACCCTTTATCGTGCTCGTCTCGTTGTCTTCCGAACCTATTCAATATGAAAGTAATACAAATATCAACTACTCTTAACTTTCCAGCATCTTGGATTATGCCTTAATGTTAATGGAATCTATTTCCTTAGTCGTTTCCTCGACTAGTCCTTTAGTTTGTTAAGGCGTTAACGAAAATTGGGCAGCACCTCCCCTATAATGTGCCCTATCCGAATTTCCAATTAGGTCCCTAAGACCTACAGCCAACCAACAACAATAGCCTGCAGCAACTCAGACCAACAATATACAACATAAACTCCAAACGACTTATTCAAAAATGCGATATCACAATAGGGCGTCTAGCCTTTATTTTGTGACGCCTTTAATTATACGTAACGAGGGGTCATGTGGCTTTGACCAGCAGAAACCTAACCCACATTAGGACATATTCAGGCCCTGTAACAACAAGCCACACCCCTGCAGAGCAACTCACAAGAACGGCACTTTATTTCGATGACAATTCACTTCTAGCGACTCCAATTTAGTTTATTTCGAACGTCGAGCATTTCTACGACATTCTTAAACTTCCAGCAGCATAAAAGGGGTGTAATACACCATATAACAATACCATAAACTCCAATTTTAAAAGGAAAGGCCTTACCTTACGTTACACTTATCAAACTCGCCGAAACTATCCAAAATGTGAAATCTGGACAGTTTACTGTTTTACCTTGTCGCTTCATTTCGAAGGGGTAATGGAGGGAAACAGGATTTACGTCCTTCATGAAAGTTATAGACATATGTCTTAGGGTCGCAAAAAATTTCGAATCATCCCTACATCAATTTTGTACAAAAAGATATGACCAAAATACTTACAGCTGTCCGTGTAGAATTTCCAAAACCAAATCTGAGCAGTACCTCATCTACGCTTTATCACCGGTTTTCGAGCTGATACATGTAAAACTGGATTTTGGAGTCTTAATGAAAGTTATATATAAACGAAATACATTTCCAAAACATATTAAATCACTCGAAACGAATCTGTACACAAGAAGTTATACGAATATTACTAACCACTGTCCCTTCCAAAAACAGGTTGGTTAATTAGCGTTTTCTCTTATTTTCTCTTCCAAATTCCAATTGAAAAGCTGGAGTTTTACTTCCATGAAGGTCTTAAAATACATATATACGTATCCACATACTTAAGGTACACCGTATATAATTAATTCACGGAAGAAAATTGGAAAACTCACCTTTAATTCTTCAAAAATGTTGCTGCCTTATTCCTTTTGGTTCTTCACATTTTTCCTCTCATTTGGCTGATGTTTTTGGATGGAAAATGAGTTAAAGAGTCAGCCAACATGTATATATACACCTCCTTAGGAGGTGACACATGGCAGCCCCCTAGGGTGACACGTGGCAGCCTCATAGGGTGACACCTCGTCCAAGGCTTCCAACACAAAACTGCCACGTGGCAGCGTGGGGTCCATCCCAAGTAGGTGAGTCACCTGCCTGCTTGTCACCTGCTTGCTTCACTTTCGTAAGTTCGGAAACTAGGTTTTGCTCCCTCTCGTAGGTTCGTAATCTCGTTTCACTTTAAGAGCCTATGAAACCCTTTCTACGTAAGCTTGGTATGTAATCAAGTAACTCACGTATGTAAGATTTCTAAATTAGTAGCTTACGTAGATAAGTCGAGTTCTACGACTCGTTACTTGGCCTCCGATTCCTTCCGGATTCTTATGATTCCCTTTCCAACCTTCTCTAGTATGGGGTATCACATTCTCCCTTCCTTAGAGCCGTTTGATAGTGTCGTAACTTAAGTGGCTCACATACTAGCTTCTAAGTAACTTAAGGGACCTTCCGGGTTCAAAGATGTGGGGTGTAACAAAAACATCCATAACATTTTATCCTAATGTCACATATGAGCCTATGACCTATGATTAGAAAGATATTTTAATTATATACAACTTTACTTTTATGAGTTTTCCTAAATTTCTAAATGCTAATGGGTTTATGTCCTCCCAAAGTAAGATCAGCCAAAAATATTGTTAAAAAAACATTTTTTTTCTTCTTAAAAGAAAATTGGGGTGTTATAGTGAATGCTAGTATCCCTTCTTTTCCTAAGTGTGTAAAGTGTGGAAAGAATCATGGAGGAACATACTTAATGGGAATGAGTACTTGCTATGAATGTAGTAAGATGGGTCATAAGCAATTCGAGTGCCCTCATGTTTCCAAAAAAGGTAGGGAAGGTCATCCACAAGGAGGCCAAGTGAAACAAGACTCCTAAGCTCAATATAAGGGTGGCTAACACAATAATTGATTCAATGCTCTTCATGCTAGGCAAGTTGTGGATGAGACCCCTGATGTGGTCATAGGTATGTTACGGGTGTTTAACTTTGATTTTTATGCATTTTTTGATCCAAGTGCGAACTTGTATTTTGTTACTCCTTACCTTGCTATGAGATTTGATGTATGCCCTGAAGTATTTTTAGAACCTCTTTTGGTTTGCACTCCCGTTGGTTAGTCAGTGTTAGCCAAGAGAGTTTATAAAAATTTTCCCGTGTCGGTCTTGCACAATTCCATATGATTTTGTTGAACTTTACATAACCGATTTTGACATCATTCTTAGTATGGATTGGTTACATGCCGCTTATACATCTATTCATTGTAGAACCTGTAGGGTTAAGTTTCAATTTCCTAATGAGCCTACTCTTGAATAGAAGGGTTTTGTTTTAGTGGTTAAGGGTCGATCTATCTCATGTCTTAAGGCCCAAAAAATAATTTCCAAAGAGTGTATTTATTATATTGTATGAGTTAGGGATGTGGATTCTGAAACTCGTACTCTTAAGTCAGTCCATATAGTTAATGAGTTTCCCGATGTATTTCCTGATGATTTTCCCGGTATTCCTCCCGAAAGAAAAATTAACTTTGGCATAAATCTCCCTCCCGATACTCAACCTATTTGTATTCCTCCTTACCGTATGTCTCCGAGAGAACTCAAGGACTTGAAAGAGCAATTGAAGGATTTATTGGATAAGGACTTTATAAGGCTAAGTATATCACTATGGGATGCTTCCATTTTGTTTGTTAGGAAGAAAGATAGGTCACTACGAATGTGTATATATTATCGACAATTGAATAAGGTCACCATAAAGAACAAGTATCCAATTCCAAGGATAGATAATTTATTTGATCAATTACAAGGGGCAAGTTACTTATCAAAGATTGATCTCCGTTCTGGTTATCATCAACTAAGGGTAAGGGAGTGTGATATTCCTAAAATGGTGTTTCAGACAAGGTATGGTTATTTTGAATTTGTAGTTATGTCATTTGGGTTGACTAATGCTTTCGCTATTTTCATAGATTTGATGAATTGTATTTTCAAGCCATACTTGGATATATTTGTAGTGGTGTTTATTGATGACATTTTGATTTACTCTCGGATTGAAGAGGACAATATAGGTCACTTGAGAATGTGTTGAAAATACTGAGGGATAAGCAACTATTTGCTAAGTTTAGTAAGTGTGAATTTTGTCTAAGAAAAGTTGCATTTCTTGGCCATGTGGTGTCCGGTGATGGGATTAAGGTTGATCAAAAGAAAATAGAGGTGGTAAAGAATTTGTCTAGACCATTATCTCCTTCGGACATTAGAAGTTTTTTGGGCTTAGCCGGATATTATAGGAGGTTTGTTGAAGGATTTTCGTCTATTGCTTCGCCTTTGACTAAGTTGACTCAAAAGAAGGTAAAATTTCAATGGTCGGAAGCATGTGAGAAGAGTTTCCAAATATTAAAGGATCATCTTATGTCGGCTCCTATTTTGACATTGCCCGATGATATGGATGGGTTGTTATTTATTATGATGCCTCGCATGTTGGATTGGATTTTGTTTTGATGCAACATGGTCAGGTTATAGCCTATGCTTCTAGGCAACTTAAGGTGCACGAACGAACTTATCCAATCCATGATCTTGAACTTGCGGCAATTGTGTTTGCTTTGAAAATTTGGTGTCATTATTTTTATGGGGTGCATGTAGATATGTTTACCAACCACAAAAGCTTGCAATATGTGTTTATCCAAAGGGACTTGAACCTTAGGCAAATTATGTGGCTTGAACTCCTAAAGGACTATGACATGAGTGTGTTGTACCATTTGGGTAACGCAAACATTGTAGACGATGCTCTTAGTCGGTTGTCTATGTATCATAGTCTGACCTAGGGCCTAGTCGTAATACATAAATTGAGACCCCAAAGGGGCTCCAACCAAGACTCTTGACATATCATACGACATACATAAGGTAAAGTGAATATGGAAATATTATGAGAGAGTCTAATCCATGATTCATATAGAAGAATGTGACTTGACAACATAAATTAAAAATATTTGTCCAACTAATGCCTCCACCCTAAAAATGAAATATAACAAAAAGTCTTTGAAAGAGGAAGCAACTCATAAATCGCCCTCGATGGATAAGAACTCACTAAGACTCCTCCATAGGAACTCAACTAGCCACGCATGTGGGTATGATCCTCAACCTCCACCCCTACAGTATGAGATAATGTAGGCAACAATATGCGTTAGTAAGTTTGAATGTACTATGTATCTGGGCATGACATGCAATATAAATCATAAGATGTAATGATCAAGAACATACATAATAAAAAGGCTAAGTAAAACCATGAGAAAAGTCATAATGATCAAAGCATTTAAGAGACGTAGTTGAAGATTATAAGCTAATATAATAAGCATATACATATGTGTGATAAGAACCATAACCGACAATAAACCATGCGAGCTATAACATGGAATACCGTTGTCTCCCCATACAACAAAGAAAATAAGAGTCTACTTACAAAGGTAGACTCCACCCCGCTATATATCATACCTTGTTCATAAATTTTATAATTCATACAATAGATCATTTCATAACATAGTTTCAATGTGAGAATTGACCTTTCATCATTACAAATCATGCTTGCATAATTCATGTCATAAGGTCCTAGGTCACCACATAGAGCCCTAAGTCACATTTGTTCATAACTTGCATGAAATTCATATCTGAATAATACATATAATTCATGATAATTCATACTTGAAATTAGAGTAAAACTCATATACATAATCAATTTAATTGAAAACCATAAGAATACCTTGAAAACATTGAACTCCATAATCATAATTTATGTAATTCACTAGAAAATAGCTTTATGCATGTGCATTTATAATTCAAATTGAAATCATGTAATGTACATAGAAACATACTTATAATAATCACTAGTAATGATTAAAAATTAAATCAAATCATCTCAACACAATTCATCAAAATTGAAGTTTAAAAAGTAATGAGGGAATAAAAGAGTTTTAGGAGTATTTAGGATACATTTCTTAATGAATCTAGTGCTTAAAAATGTCCATATATATTATTAGAATGTATGGAAAATATCACACTACCCCTCATTCTATGACTAGGTTCTACGATTTGTATAATGAGTGACGAGTCATAGGAACGACTCGTCCTACAGGCCCTAAGAAAGACCGTAAAAAATAAGTCTCTGAACTTTTGTTACGAGTCGTGTTTACAACTCATCTTGGAGTCTACAAATCTTAATGTCACTCTCTGCAGGTCTGAGAAATTACCCATTTACTAAGCCTATGAAGTTTTCATATAACTTATTTTGATGAGTCGTTATATCCTTTACGACTAGTCATGTTGATTCATAGAGTGGATTCTGAGGGTGACACATGCAGGTCATCAGACCTTGCCACGATGACTCATTTTTATGAGTCATCATTTTCTTTATGAATTATAAAGTGACTCGTCAACCCCACTTTTGCCTTGGTAAATTTTCCAGCCCTGGACCTATGTATACGATTTATTTTTACTACCCGTACAAATCCCTATGAGTCGTAGACCAACTCGTAGACTTGGGGTCAATAGAATTTTCTTGAGATTTTCCCTTTACTTCGAACTTTCATCTTATGGGTTCTTACACCATGGATAGTGTTGCATATGTTGACAAAGGTAAGAAGGAGTTGGTTAAAGATGTCCATAGATTGGTATATTTAGGAGTACATTTGGTTGACTCCGATGGTGGAGGTTTTCTTGTACATAATATCTCAGAATTGTCTCTTGCGGCAGATATTAAGGTCAAACAAGACAATGATCTGGTATATGTTGAATTGAAGAAGTCAGTTACCGAAAAAGACATTTAGCTTTTCTCCCAAAGGAGAGATAGGGTACTATGTTACCAGGGTCGTTTGTGTGTTCCTAATATTGATGGGTTAAAAGAGTTAATATTAAATGAGGCCCATATCTCTCGATATTCAATTCATCTAGGATCCACCATGATGTATCATGATTTAAGGGAAATATATTGCTGGAATGGAATGAAGAAGGACATAGCAGAGTTCGTGGCTAACTGTCCTTATTGCCAACAAGTAAAAGTTGAGCATAAAAAATTGGGAGGTTTAGCTCATGACATTGAAATTCCTACTTGGAAGTGGAAAGATGTAAATATGGACTTTGTAATGGGTTTTCCTCATACTAGAAAGCAATATGATTCTATTTGGGTTGTTATGAACCGAATGACTAAGTCGGCATATTTCCTACCATCTAAGACTTGTTATGGTGCCGAAGATTACGCTAAGTTGTACATTCGTGAACTTGTAAAACTTCATGGTGTTCCTTTGTCTATTATATCGGATAGAGGTACTCAATTCACTTTAAATTTTTAGAAGTCATTTCAAAAGGGTCTTGGTATAAAAGTTAAGCTAAGTACTACTTTTTATCCTCAAACTGAGGGACAAGTCGAAAGAATAATCCAAACTTTGGAAGATATGTTAAGGTCATATGTTATTGATTTGAAAGGAAGTTGGTGTGAGCATTTTCCATTAATTGAGTTTGCATACAATAATAGTTATCACTGTAGCATCCAAATTGTCACACCCCGATATCAACAGGGTGTGATGGGCACCCGACCCCATGCTTGGAGCCGAGCGAACCCACTGCTTCATAGTACATACTTAATCTCTTAGACTTTTACATCAACAAGAAATGAAAAACATAACTAAGCTTCGTGAATTATTTTTTTCCAAAATCTATCATCCCATAAAACTCATAACATACGACATAATAACATATCGGCTGGTGATGCCGCTTACAAAGATGACACTCTATACCCACAACTCTGTCTGCAAAGTTTCTAACTTCGTACGAAACATCATAGCGCATAAACTCTGACTCGGCAGCACTCCAGAACAAGTGGAGTTGCCAACCCCGCTGGAACATCTTCTATAGTAGCTTCTACTTGTCTGGGTGTACCTGCGTGGCAAGAAATGCAGCCCCCAAAGAAAAGGGGGTCAGTACGAGTAATGTACTGAGTATGTAAGGCATGAAAATCAGCATAATAAAGGACATAAGGTATGAACAACCATATCGTAGAATCATAGACATATAGTGAGATAAGAGAGTAACCTGTACATATGAGTGCCCTTTTAGGTCGGATGCCATGCATGCTTGTCTTATCATATAAAACATATCTTTTTCATATGCATAGAAAATAGAAGTCATATCACCGAACAACGTCGGCGTGCCCACATATTTCCCGCGTCCGGGCATCCCGCGTCCAGGATGAAAATTACTCCAACTGATCAGGTGGGAATGCGTCTATAGCGCCACATATACACCTCCCCATATCCCCCATATACATATACATATACATATAGACAGCATGCACGAGAGCCCAACAAAAGTCATGTATCTATCGGAGTGACGGAAGGTCGGTAGCCTCCGATTGTATTATAGACTAATCATGGTCGCTTTGTCTCACCTTGAAGGAACAATTATTATAAGATGAGACTATCAACGAAGGATAATATTAAGAGAACGTAGATAAGGTCACAATCTCGTAAGGCGCCAAATCGTATACATATGCACATAGGACCAATTTTCAAGACTCGTAGAATAATCAGAATGAGCTTGATTCAAAAATCAAGATAAGAGTCATGTCAAGTACCTTTCGAAAATTACCATAAATTATATCAAAATAAAACTTTTGGAATCATATACACATATCTAAGCACGAGAAAATATCCTTTGGAAGCTCAAGAAAATTGGTCATCCTAATGGTTCTACGAATAGGACTTCCTTGAAATTGTATAAAATGTCATATACTTATTTCATAAAAATCATTCCAAAAGAAAGGGTAGCTCTATATACTTATGTCAAAACATGCCAAGAGAAAGAAGGGTAAACCTTTGTTTTGGAAAACTATAGACATTTTGGAAAACATTGACGGGTTATAAGAAAAACAGTCATTTCCTTGGGACCATTGACACCTATCTCTTGGAAACAAAGAAACTATGAAATCACTTATGAAACCATAACATCGGGATCATGCCTTGAAAGAAAAGGGTAAGCCTTACATACTTATGCAAAAGATATGCCAAAAGGAATTCTGGACTTTACATACTTATGTCAAAACATGAAAATCAAAAGAATATGCTTTACATACTTATGTCAAAAACATACCAAAATAAAGAAAGGTTTTACATACTTATAACAAATACATGCCAAAAGAAGAGAAAGTATAAGCTTTACGTACTTATGACAAAGACATGCCAAAAGAAAGAAAGGTTCGCTTTACGTACCTGTGCCACGCCTTACTAGCTACGCTTATGTCCAACTTGTTTTTCTACATTCAAGAGAGTTGACATAGTCATTAGATTCATCACCATATACGCGTCTTAATCCTTCAAACAAATTAATTTCTAATCTGCCGAAATTTCGGCAGCATCTCCCCTATAAATACACCATCCCCGAGATCTCAACTCGGCCACCATGTCAACAATCATATCAACAACAACAACCAGCAGTATATATACAATAAAATCACCTCAACTTTAAACAACACAAGCTTCAAACAACTAGCATAAAACTCCGATACCAAAATAGAGTTTTTAACCTTTATTTCGTAAAATCTTTAACCATACCAAACGGGGGGTCGTGTGGCTGCAACCAGCAGCAACCACACCCTTTTTAAAATACTTTAAATCCCTGCAACATACAATCCAACCAGCTGCACCCGCAGCGCCTCAACGACCATACACTACGCGACTTCGATTTAGCTACTACAACTTTAATTTAGTAGTTTCCAACATCATGCCTCCTTATACATTTTCTCTGATTCCAGCCATATTTAGGACACGTAATACACCTCATAACAACATCATAAACTCCAATTTGAAAGGAGAGACCTTACCTTTACCGAAACTCTCCAAAACTTGCCTCGGAAGCTCTCCTAGCGCGGCTAAAACTTTGGGGCTGTTTGGTAACGTTTTTGGGATGCTACAAACCATAAATTTACGTTACCAATACCTTCATAACATCTTTTTACACCTTAGATAATTAATTCACGAAGCAAAATCGGAGACTTACCTTTTTTTTTTCCTTTGGCCGAACCCATTCTTCCTCTAGCTTCAAGTTTCTTCTCTTCCTTTCTCTCTAGAACTCTCTTGAATCCTCTTGTTGATAAAGAAAACTTAATGGATAAATATGACTTAAAAGTCATCAACATATATATATATATATATATAAGCCACTTAATTAATGGGCTAAGTTCCAAGACTTGGACCCTTTCCTTGTGTTGGGCCTCTCTTGTTTCCCTTTTTGTTTTCCAAGCCCAATCACTTAGTTCCTATTATTATTATCATTATTTGAGCCCAACAAAACCATAAGTCGTATTAGTAATTCACCAACTAGTTTCTAAAATTTCCAATTTTGCCCTCGGCCTTCCTCCGTATTTTCACACCAATTTTTCCATGAACATTACACCGGTACTAATTAAAATGAATAAAATAATTCACAACTCTACTCCTTGCAAGCCAAAAATATTTTTTTTCCCTCTTTCTGCATGCCCAAAAGTGCGGGATATAACATCCTCCCCCCTTTAGAACATTCGTCCTCGAATATTAAACCGACTTTATGGGATGTCTTAATACTTCGGAAGGGTTCCTCTTATTGTTGTCCTTTTCTTCATGCCCATTTCTTATCCCTCACTTCATTCTCCTTATACTCGAACTCCTAGGTCTTACACGAGTCCTCATTCCATGTTATGGGTTTCCTTTTCTGGTACTTGAGAATATTGTGATCCCTCTTTGGCCTAATATAATATGGTCTCGCGCATTGTCGGTGATTTCTCTCGGGAGTTTCACTTACTGAGGTTTCTTTACTTTTCGCCTCCTTCTAATACTTTGATCTCTTTGCTTTCCATCTACTCACTCTCTTTATTTTCCAAATATCGTTTTACGAGAATTTCCAATCCTAACCTATGGTCAAATAATAGCAGCGTACGTTGCAACAGTTGTACCCTTTATTCTTGCTGTCGCTCGATCTTCGGTACCCTTGTATGATTAATGCCCTCCTTACCATGACACCAGTTGCTGGAACTCACATGTCCACCAATACAATCATACGTGGGACATCCTACACATTCATATGTACATGTATATATTTACCATCGACTAGCCCACAAAACACTTCCAAACGCTCTTTAAGCATATCCTTATTCCAGAGTTGTGATGCACTTTCTGTCTCTTCACTAGCCTAGTCTACCTCGTCTTACGCGACCTCTTAAGGTTTCCAGCCATTCCATAACTCTAGTTTTCCCTTAGGTTACTCTAACCTCTCCTTTGTCTCTTACGTCTGGATATATAGAATTCTTGCATACTTCCCAGGGGGTCACCCATCCTCGTACTACTCTTTCCTAAGCACGCTTAACCTCGTAACTTTGATGGAATCGGGTGCATTAATGCCGATATAAGTGCGTCCACCTCCTCGCATGACCTTTATTACATCATCGGGACCGAGTCAAGGTCTTACAGGTTCCGAGATACTTTCATAACACGTCCTTCTTTTACACTTATTGTTTTGCCCTTTTTGATTCACAATCTTCCCCTTTTGCTTTCGTGCATTACTATCTTTCGTTCTTGACTCCCAGATTCCCGAGGGTAGTGATCGCATTTTCATCGCCATAACCTTTGTGAAACAACGCATCTCACTTATTGTTTATTTACTGTATTTCCTTCCCACGCTTCTTCCCGTTAGGCGTACCCAATCTGGCAAGATCTCCTTACCACGCCTACTATTCAAAATCTGTACGTAGCAAACATCAAAGTACCTCACAGAACATACAGCTATATGACACCTTCAAGCCATCCAGTATTTCCAGTTTCAGGTAGCAACGCAAATATATCCAGACTCACCTCCCTAACTCACCATATCGTCACTCACCTCCTTCAGTCGCGTATAAAGCTCATATAGGGAATCTTTTTTCCTATGACTTGACTCTATCGCACGAAGTAGGATGGAAAGAAGGTCGACAATTCCTAGATGCCCCGCAGCCTCCTGCTTATAAATGTGGTCGGCTTCACATCCATAAACAGGACTCTACTAGACATGACTTTGCAGACAACCCTTTGACCGACCTGCTCTGATACCACTTTGTCACACCCCGATCTCAACAGGGTGTGATGGGCACCCGACCCCATGCTTGGAGCCGAGCGAACCCGCTGCTTCATAGTACATACTTAATCTCTTAGACTTTTACATCAACAAGAAATGAAAAACATAACTAAGCTTCGTGAATTATTTTTCCCCAAAATCTATCATCCCATAAAACTCATAACATACGACATAATAACATATCGGCTGGTGACGCCGCTTACAAAGATGACACTCTATACCCACAACTCTGTCTGCAAAGTTTCTAACTTCATACGAAACATCATAGTGCATAAACTCTGACTCGGCAGCACTCCAGAACAAGTGGAGTTTCCAACCCCGCTGGAACATCTTCTATAGTAGCTTCTACTTGTCTGGGTGTACCTGCGTGGCACGAAACGCAGCCCCCAAAGAAAAGGGGGTCAGTACGAGTAATGTACTGAGTATGTAAGGCATGAAAATCAGCATAATAAAGGACATAAGGTATGAACAACCATATCGTAGAATCATAGACATATAGTGAGATAAGAGAGTAACCTGTACATATGAGTGCCCTTTTAGGCCGGATGCCATGCATGCTTGTCTTATCATATAAAACATATCTTTTTTATATGCATAGAAAATAGAAGTCATATTACCGAACAACGTCGGCGTGCCCACATATTTCCCGCATCCGGGCATCCCGCGTCCAGGATGAAAATTACTCTAACTGATCAGGTGGGAATGCGTCTATAGCGCCACATATACACCTCCCCATATCCCCCATATACATATACATATACATATAGACAGCATGCACGAGAGCCCAACAAAAGTCATGTATCTATCGGAGTGACGGAAGGTCGGTAACCTCCGATTGTATTATAGACTAATCATGGTCGCTTTGTCTCACCTTGAAGGAACAATTATTATAAGATGAGACTATCAACGAAGGATAATATTAAGAGAACGTAGATAAGGTCACAATCTCGTAAGGCGCCAAATCGTATACATATGCACATAGGACCAATTTTCAAGACTCGTAGAATAATCAGAATGAGCTTGATTCAAAAATTAAGATAAGAGTCATGTCAAGTACCTTTCGAAAATTACCATAAATTATATCAAAATAAAACTTTTGGAATCATATACACATATCTTAGCACGAGAAAATATCCTTTGGAAACTCAAGAAAATTGGTCATCCTAATGGTTCTACGAATAGGACTTCCTTGAAATTGTATAAAATGTCATATACTTATTTCATAAAAATCATTCCAAAAGAAAGGGTAGCTCTATATACTTATGTCAAAACATGCCAAGAGAAAGAAGGGTAAACCTTTGTTTTGGGAAACTATAGACATTTTGGAAAACATTGACGGGTTATAAGAAAAACAGTCATTTCCTTGGGACCATTGACACCTATCTCTTGGAAACAAAGAAACTATGAAAGCACTTATGAAACCATAACATCGGGATCATGCCTTGAAAGAAAAGGGTAAGCCTTACATACTTATGCTAAAGACATGCCAAAAGGAATTCTGGACTTTACATACTTATGTCATAACATGAAAATCAAAAGAATATGCTTTACATACTTATGTCAAAAACATACATAATAAAGAAAGGTTTTACATACTTATAACAAATACATGCCAAAAGAAGAGAAAGTATAAGCTTTACTCACTTTTGACAAAGACATGCCAAAAGAAAGAAAGGTTCGCTTTACGTACCTGTGCCGTGCCTTACTAGCTACGCTTATGTCCAAATTTTTTTTCTACATTCAAGAGAGTTGACATAGTCATTATATTCATCACCATATACGCGTCTTAATCCTTCAAACAAATTAATTTCTAATCTGCCGAAATTTCGGCAGCATCTCCCCTATAAATACACCATCCCCGAGATCTCAACTCGGCCACCATGTCAACAATCATATCAACAACAACAACCAGCAGTATATATACAATCAAATCACCTCAACTTTAAACAACACAAGCTCCAAACAACTAGCATAAAACTCCGATACCAAAATAGAGTTTTTAACCTTTATTTCATAAAATCTTTAACCATACCAAACGGGGGGTCGTGTGGCTGCAACCAGCATCAACCACACCCTTTTTAAAATACTTTAAAGCCCTGCAACATACAATCCAACCAGATGCACCCGCAGCGCCTCAACGACCATACACTACGCGACTTCGATTTAGCTACTACAACTTTAATTTAGTAGTTTCCAACATCATGCCTGCTTATACATTTTCTCTGATTCCAGCCATATTTAGGACACGTAATACACCTCATAACAACATCATAAACTCCAATTTGAAAGGAGAGACCTTACCTTTACCGAAACTCTCCAAAACTTGCCTCGGAAGCTCTCCTAGCGTGGCTAAAACTTTGGGGCTGTTTGGTAACGTTTTTGGGATGCTACAAACCATAAATTTACGTTACCAATACCTTCAGAACATCTTGTTACACCTTAGATAATTAATTCACGAAGCAAAATCGGAGACTTACCTTTTTGTTTTCCTTTGGCCGAACCCATTCTTCCTCTAGCTTCAAGTTTCTTCTCTTCCTTTCTCTCTAGAACTCTCTTGAATCCTCTTGTTGATAAAGAAAACTTAATGGATAAATATGACTTAAAAGTCATCAACATATATATATATATATAAGCCACTTAATTAATGGGCTAAGTTCCAAGACTTGGACCCTTTCCTTGTGTTGGGCCTCTCTTGTTTCCCTTTTTGTTTTCCAAGCCCAATCACTTAGTTCCTATTATTATTATCATTATTTGAGCCCAACAAAACCATAAGTCGTATTAGTAATTCACCAACTAGTTTCTAAAATTTCCAATTTTGCCCTCGGCCTTCCTCCGTATTTTCACACCAATTTTTCCATGAACATTACACCGGTACTAATTAAAATGAATAAAATAATTCACAACTCTACTCCTTGCAAGCCAAAAATATTTTTTTTCCCTCTTTCTGCATGCCCAAAAGTGCGGGATATAACACAAATGACTCCTTTTGAAGCCTTATATGGAAGAAGATGTAGATCTTCGGTGAGATGGTTTGAAATAGGTGAGATGACATTGATTGGTCCTGATTTGGTAGTTGATGCAATGGATAAAGTAAGGCTCATAAGAGATATATTGAAGACTGCTCAAAGTCTTTAAAAGTCCTATTCGTACATTAGAAGAAGAGAGCTTGAATTTAATGTGGATGATTGGGTATATTTGAAGGTTTCACCTACGAAGGGTTTTTGTATTTTGGTTAGAAGGAGAAGTTGAGTCCTAGATATGTAGGACCCTATAGAATATTAAAACATGTTGGTAAAGTGGCGTATGAGTTAGATTTTCCATTCAAGTTGGCTATGGTTCATCCGGTATTTTATGTGCCTATGTTAAGAAAGTTTGTGGATGATCCAAACTCTATTGTGCCATTGGAAATTTTGAATGTTGAAGAGAATTTGACTTATGAGGAGGTTCTGGTGGAAATCTTAGACCAGCAAGTGAAGAGGTTAAGAAATAAAGATGTTGCATCCATCAAAGTGTTAGGGAGAAATCAATAAGTAGAGACTACTGCATGGAAGGCGGAAGTGGACATGATGAAGCGTTATCCATATTGCTTTCCCTCCACTTAAGCCTAAGGTACTAAGTTGTTCTTAATTGAATTGATTAAACCCCTATATTTCAGTTTCGTATGTCATTCATATGCATGCATGTTCATGAAAATTGATTTTCAAAACTATGTTTTATGTTAAGTCTGAAGTTTTCATGTTCTATGAATTTTAAGGTGTATTTTCTACTCTAGTTGAATCTCATTTAAGGACGAATGTTACCAAGGGGGAGATATTATAAGACCCCATAAGATGAAAGTCGAATAAAAGAAAATTTTCAAAATACTTGGATTGACCTAGGCCTATGAGTCGGTCTACGACTCATTTAAGTTGTTACGAGTCATAAACTTGAATCATGGAGGTAAATTAAAAAGATGGAAATTTACTTTGGAAAGATCAAGGGTGATGAGTCATTTGACGACTTGTAGGAACAAAGATAAGTTGTGGTGAAACTTTAGAGACCTTTAAATTTGCAGGTTTCTCAGACCTGCAAGACAAGTAGTTTTGATGACTCGTAAGGATGATTACAAGTCATAACCATGAGTCATAGATAAAAAAGATCAGAGGCCCTAATTTCAGGATTTCATCAGACCTGCAGAATAATTCCAATAGATGACTCGTAGAAGAGAAAATGAGTTGTAAACATGAATCGTAATAAAACTTTAGAGACTTGTTTTTTGAGTCTTTATCAGGGCTTGCAAGATGATTCGTTCCTATGACTCGTCACTATTTCTATGACTCGTAGAACCTGGTCGAAGGGTTGTCCAACTCAAAATTTAATAAGGGGTAGTTTGGTATTTTCCATACCTTCAAATAATGTATGCGGAAGGTTTTAAGGATTAGATTCATTAAATACTCCTAAACCCTTTTATTCTCTCATTATTTCCCCAAACAAATTTTAGACTTTTCTTCCAAGGTTCCTCAAGAGTTCATCAAGCTTTGGTTAGAGTTTCTTTAAGATCAAGCCTTCTTTCTCAAATTCAAGTCCGATTTCAATCAAGGTATGTGTGGATTGATATATGAATCCCTTGCATCTATGGAGTCCAAGGTTTATTTCAAAAAAATTATGAAACCTCATTACTTTTAAACTCCAATTATGATAAATTGTGTTGGGCTATTTCAATTACCTTTTTAATCAATACTAATGATTATTATAGGTATATTTCTACGTAAATTATAAGATTTCAAGTGTATTATGAATTCCCATACATAAACTATTTTCTATGATGAATTACATGAGGTATGATTGTCAAGTTCAATGATTTCAAGGAATTCTATGGTTTTAAATCAAATTGACTATGTATTCAAGTTTTCCTTCTAAATTCAAGTCTGAATCATGACTACGGATTTCAATTATGATCACATTATGATATTCATGCAAGTTATGAAGAAAGATAACTTACGACCCTATGTGGTGACCTAGGAACCAAATTATATGAATTATGCAAGTATGATTTGTAATGATGAAAGACCAATTCTCACATTGTAATTATGTTATGAAATGAGCTACTCTATGAATTTCAAACCTATGATCATGTCTATGATATATGTTCATTATGATTTCTATGCTTTGTATGTATTTCGTAGGATTTGACTTAGTACCAACCGAACTTGAGATGGGAATCCTACCAAAAACCTTAGTAGCAGCCTCAAGTTCCTTAAACAAGGTTCCATCGTAGGTTGCCTTCTTGGCCTACCTAGTGGATCGACATATAGCGTATGAACATGATCCTCCTAGCGGGGTAGAGTCTACCTTGGCAAGTAGATCCCCTTTCTTATATTGTATGGGGAGATATCATGATTTCATGTTATAGCTCTCATGATCTTATCATCGGTTTTGGTTTGTATCCCACATATATATATGCTCATCATGGTATTTTATGATTTTCAACTAAGTCCTTTAAATGCTTTGATCATCTTGTTGTCCTTATAACTATACCGATCTTCTTTATTATGTACATTCTTTATTATTGCATCTTATGATTTATATTGCATGTCATGCCCACATACTTAGTAAATTCAAATGTACTAACACATATTTATTATTTACATTGTCTCATAATGTAGGAATTGAGATTGAGGATCATATCCATACACGTGGCTAGTTAAGCTTTCTCATTGACAGAGTTGTGGTGAGTCCTTATATATTGAGGACTAGTTATGAGTTTTTTTTTCTTGCTCTAAAAAACTTTGTTATGTTTCCTTTTAAGGATGAGTTAGGGATATGTCTTAGCCCCTGTCCATTTTCATTAGAAGAGGCAATTGTTGGACAATACACATTGATTCTATTTGTATTCAAAAGTATGATCTCTTTTATGGTTCATGTTAGACTCTTTCATATGCTATGTTCCACTTTACTTTAACTTATGTATACTTTATGATATGTCAAAAGGCTTGGTTGGAGCCCTTCGAGGTTTCGGTCATCGTATTACGACTAGACCGTAGGTCGGGTTGTGTTAAATTTGTGGGAGGATTTGTTCATCCTAAAGACATAACCAAGAATTCAGAGTGACCATACCGAGTTTGAAAAGCCATCTTTGAAATGTCACATTCCCTCACTCAAAGTTGATGATAACCCGATTTAAGATCAATTTCGGATAAATAGCTTACACCTTGAAGTTGATCGAACAAGTCATCGATTCTTGGAATGTGATACTTATTCTTAATCGTGACTTTGTTCAATTGCTGATAACCAATACACATACGAAGAGGGTCAACCTTCTTTAGAACAAAGAGAATCAAAGAACCCATGGTGAGATACTCGGTCTAATGAAACCCTAATCCAACAAATCCTTTAATTGATCCTTCAATTCCTTAAGTTCTTCAAGAACCATACGATAAGAAAGGGTAGAGATAGGTTGGGTATCGGGAAGAACATTTATGCCAAATTCAATTTCTCTTTTGGGATGAATACCATGTAGATTATCGAGAAACACATCCAAAAACTCTAACGACGGGGACTGACTCAAGAGTAGAGGCTTCAAAATTTATATCCCAAACTGTCACGACCCAACCTGGGACCTAGTCGTAACATGGCAATCGAAACCCTGGAGGGCTCCAACCTAGCCTCTTGTACATATCATAAGCGTATATAAGGTAAAAATATAAAAACAGAAACATCATAAGAGAGTCTAAACCATGAATAGAAATCTGAAAATGATTTATGACAACATAGACTCAAATGTATGTCCAACTAGATGCCTCTAAACATGAGTATGGGCGGGGGCTAATACATGTCTCTAGCTCACCCTCAATATACGATGTAAACAAAAGTCTTTTAAAAGAAAACAGTAATCAACTTGAAAACCAGTCCCTGATCAATAAGGACTCACCACAACACAGTCGGATAGAGAACGTCTACTAGTTTCGTGGACGATTAGGATCTTCAACCTCAACTCCTACATTATAAGACAATGTAGGCAAAAAGTATGCATTAGTACGTTGGAATGTACTAAGTATGAGGGCGTGACATGAAAGTAAATTATGAAAATGCAAGGCTCAAGTAAATCACATGATAATATGGAATACATAAAGTCATGAGAAAATCATATTGACAAAAGCATTTAAAAGCATAAGTTCAAAATCATAACATTCTTAAGAAATCATACATATGTGGGATAGGAACCATAACCGACAATAAGACCATGCGAGCTATAACATGGAATCCGATGATCCCCACATCGAGTAGGGGGAGGCTACTTTGCCAAGGTAGACTCCTAATCATGAACATGTACTACTTGTAGATCCACTAGCTAGGCCGTAAAGGTAGTCCTACGGTGGCACGTAGTTATGAGACAAGAGACTTTATATAAGGACCCCTTGATTTGTGCCCCCACTTTAAGTCCACATTCGGTGCTAAGTCAAATCCCATGGAATACATACATAATATAAGATCATATCCCATGATATGATCATATATCATATTCATGATCATAGGCTTGAAATCATAGAATAGCTCATTTCCATAACATACTTGTAATGTGAGAATTGTCCTTTAATCATTACAATTATATTTGCATAATTCATATCATTAGGCCTTAGGTCGCCTTACTTCATAACTTGCATGAAAAACCATAATTTAAAACATACTTACAATTCATGATCATAATGAAAATACATAGTCATAATTCATATACTTTGAAAATTCATGACAATAGCTTGAACTTGAAATTTGGGTATGACATGAATGCATGATCAATTAACTTAAAAATTATGAAAGTAACTTTAAAACATGCATGATCATAAAATTTATATAAGACCATACACAATTCATATAGATAATATCATTTAGAAGTATAAATCAAAATACTCATAATTTACATCATGAACCCTTGAAATCAAAATAAGAGAATTCATGGAAAAACTCTTCAATTTAATTCAATAACCATCAAATTATATCTACATAGACTCATTATCATGATTTAAATCAAAATTCATGCAATTGGAATAGAGATCACGAAACCCATAAAATATCATAATTTAATTTGATAGAAAACTTGAGAATTTGATTGGGATTCATGGAAGAAAGGATCCATGAATCAATACCCACATAATTTGAGTGAGAACACCAATTAATTGGGACCACACTGTTTTGTGGTTTCTTTGAAAATCTTTATTCTGTTCTACGGGTCTTAAAAATCCACCGAGACCATTTTTCCGCAGGTTTTCACCCCCTGATTGATATTTCAAACTCGGATTTTCCAAAAAGATTAAGGATAATACGTTATATGAGCGGTCTATTTCCAAGGCATTATTAAGGTATATTATTATTTTTTTAAAAAAAATCTGAGGGATGTTACACTAAGCCAAACAAGATAATAGATACAATCCTTGGAAATCTTTTTATGAGCTTTGAGGCATGATATGAATTTAACCTTAAACACGGAATTAATACCCTTCCATTCCAGGACTAGCTTATTAGAATACTGAGACCTAACCACGCGGGTTCTACAATCAATCGAAACATAACATGCATGAAGCTAGTCCATACTAAGGATAACACCGAAATCAGTCATATCAAGCTCTACAAGATCATATAAGGTAACTTTATGGAAAATTAAGATCGGACAATTTCTATAGACCTTCTTAGCCAAAATTGACTCACAAATGAGAGTATAGACTGAAAAAAGGCTCTAACAAGACTTCAAGGCTAATGTTGAATTTCATAGCAAGATAAGGAGTAACAAAATATATCATTTCTCTTGGATCAAGTAAGGCATAAACATCATAGTGAAAGACCTATAACAGACCATTAACCACATTAGGAGACTCCTCCGACTCTTGTCAGGTATGATGGCATAGAATCTGTTTTGGCACTGACAGCTACCCGAACCTGAAGAGATACCATGTTGAACCTGTCAGCCTGTAGTAGCTTGACTTTGTGTTTGTGGTCGACCACTTCCTAGTAGAAATCTAAGGACAATCATTCACTTGGTGACCTGTCTTACCACATCTAAAAAAAGCACGTGATCTCGCCAAACACTCTCTAAGATGCTTCTTCCCATATTTCTTACATATGGGGATAGGTTGACCACTCAAAACTTCTTCTTGATACTTAGATTAGACACTCTATCCTTGTTGAACTTGGAGCCGGAGTGTTTCAAGAATTTTGACCTGATAACGTTTGATGAAACTGAGCTCGTCCACCATTTTCGGACCTTTTATGTGAAAATTCACCACCATCGGTCCTTACCTTCTTAAACTCTCTAGCTTTCTCCTTAAACTTATCCTCCTCGATTTGCTCGATATAAGTCATGATCCTTGAAATATCCATTTTCTTGATCAACATGGAGTTCTTTCATTCTTTGGATACCAAGTATGAAACACTCAAAACAAACTTGCTCATACAAGTTCTAGAGTTGGCAACCATGAAAGGAGCATACTTTAACAATTTTGTGAACTTGAGGGCATACTCCCTCAAACTCATATTTCCTTGCTTAAGGTTGATGAACACTTGGATTTTAGCTTCCCTTAGCTCAAGAGGAAAGAATCGGTCAAGGAACACTTCTTTCAACTCTTCCAAAGTAAAGGGAACCGCATCTCTAGGCCTTTCACCTTTCCATTGGTCACACCAGATTTGTACAACTCCGTTCAATTGGTAAGAGGCTAACTCCTCCCTCTTAACTAGACTAACTCCCATGATCTCCACAACCTTGCAAATACCTTTTATGAATTTTGTGTATCCTCATCCACATTTGACCCATGAAAATCTGAAGGGTTCATCCTCATGAAATAAGAACTATTGTTGTTGTCGTACACATATTTGGGTTCACGGGAGCAATCACCTCTAATATGGCTTATGCCGCCATAGGTAGGCAAGCACTTGAAAAGTCACTTGGAATTTGGCATACATGTTCGACTAAAGCATCATTTGGAGCTTGTTGCTCCTCTTCAACAGTCCTTCTCAAGGGAGCTCTTCATGGAGGCATATTTCTGTAATCACAAAGAATAAGCATTAGACGGAAAAATCTTAGAGTATAACTCTATCGCATGTTAAGATCATTAAAGAAGTAAAGTTTCCTAAAATACTTCACAGTCTCCTATTCATAGATGTGGCGCACTTTAAACTCATGAATAAGACTCTAATTGATGCGATATGTTATATTTCCTAGGACACCTTAAACCTTGTGCTTTGATACGAGGTTTGTCATAACCCAAGCTAGGCCTTAAATGCGATACGATAATTAGAATCCTGGGGGATTCCAACCAAGTCTCTTAGCATGCATCACATACATAAGGTAAGTAAATACATCAAAGAAGAACATAATGCAGAATATAAGTCCTAACATGGAAATTCGATATAAGATAAATCAAGTACAAACTCCAAATCAACTAGACAACATAGGTTCAAAAAAATCTAACATGCCTCTACTAGTCTAGATGGGGCATAGGACAAGCCCTACCTCACCAACATAAGAAGTAAAAGTCAAAAGAGAGCATAAGAAAAATCTCAAAATGTCGTGTACTCAAAGCATGAGGACTCACCAACAAAAAGAATGATAGAAAACTCGAACTAGCTACGAACGGGATGCGCAGGATGATCGTCGGATCCTACATTATAATACAATATAGGCAAAAAGTATGCATTAGTAGAAAGTCATAAGAATGTGAGAACATGCATAAACTTGAACAAGACAACATGATAGGTATGAACATGATATGCATGACCAACATATTTTAAAAAACATGAGTGTAAAACTTTAAATCACATGATATGGTGAAAGCATCAATTGAAAATACATAAGGAAGAGCATGTAGTAAAACATACTTACTTTGTGGATATTAAACTTGACCGACATGTAAGACCATATGAGCTATAACATGGTATCAGATGTAACTCCCACACCGAGAAAAGAGAGGCTACTTGCCAAGGTAGGCTCTGTATAAACATACACATGAGGTATATATGGATCCACTAGCTAAGCCAACAAGGGCACCTATGGTGGCACATAGTTTTGGAACTAAGGGTTGCTTTTAGGGTTCCCTCGTGGATCCCCACCATAAAATATTTCGATGCTAAGTTAATTCCAATGGAATACATAAATCATAGTCATTACAAAAGGTAAAATCAACCAATCTACATCACAAAATACATCATAAGAATCGCTCCTTAAAAATTATGATCATACCATAATCATATAGACACTTTCATTTCTAAGCATCTAAATCATGATTTGTTCATAATATGAGAAAACCTTTCACAATCCATAATACTTGCTTTAAAATACACTTGAAAACATAATGCATTATCACCATAAATCATACATAGTTCTTCATAAAATCCTTGATCATAAGTTCATAATCATGCTTGAAAATAGCATAATGCATGGGTCTTTGTAAAATATATTAAAATCATGCAATTAAGATTGAGATATGCATGATTGAGTAATTAAAATCAAGTAAAAGAAAAATTAAATTGAACCAATGCACTATCATAAACTAGGGTTAGAAAATAACTTCAAAAGATAGGTAATTGAGGAAACCTTTGGGACTTCATAGATGAAACGAATTCATGGATGAATTTCCATATACTTCGGCTATCAAGGCCTAAAAGCAACGGAGATTGATGGGTGGATCCTTGGAAAACCTAGCTTCTTCTTCCTGGAACTTGAGAGAGAATTTGAGAGAATATGTTGATAGAATTTGAGTGTTATGAGTGAATGAGAGGGATTTGAGTAGTCTTTGAGACTAAAAACGGTTATAGGGTTACTTATATGATAAAATGACATAGTTTAGGAGAATAAAAAATATCAAAAATACCTTTCACTTAAAAACTACCAGAGGGACTTATGACTGGGACCTACGGTCTGTAAGACTTTCTACGACTCGTGAATGCTATCGTGAAACCCAAGTCCAAAAATCCAAGTTACTAGAAATTCTTCATCATCCTTACGACCCATCCTTACAAGTCATAGATACGAGCTTTAACCCTCATTCATAGAAACTTGAACAAAAATTCGACCAACTCCAACGGGTGCTCTTCGAGTTGTAAGACTCTTTCATAGGTCACATATGCACCCAAAAGTTAGCTACTGGAATTTGCATACTTTGACCCTATGAGGAAAGTCTACGAATCATAGACTTCTTTATAGGTCATCACATTGGCTCATCCTTCTAGCTTACCAAAACCAAGTGTATAAATCTCGATCTATGGGTCAACCCTATAGATCGTAAAACTTTATATAGTCCATAAGCCCATTTTGTAGAATGGTTCTATACTCAACCAAAATCCACAGCTTCAGTGTACTTTCTATGAGGCCTTCCTATGAGCCGTATGTCGACTCGTGGGAACTGACAGAGTCCATATTTCTACGACCTTTCCTTAGTTTTTCTTTTCAACTTCTGTGGTCTTATAATTATTGTGTAAAATTGCTTAGAATCATCTCTTAAATCGGATGTGAACTAAAAATAACTCATCAATATGAACGTTCTCACTCTACAATCATCCATTCCTGCTACTTGGTCGGTCACAAGCATAAGATGACCACCATTTTCATGAATCCGATAGAATCCTTTTTACATGACACTTCAAGCTAAAACATCACCATTCTTAGAATGAACAAGAAAAAAATTCCATTTTCCAGCCTTCCCAACTCAAACATAGCCATCTGATACCACATCACAAAACTAGTTGAACCAATCACTTAACCATCAAACTTATCATGAAAACACAACCCAACCAAATCTGAAGGGAAAACATTAACTTCGCCACCTTAGGAACTAAGAACACGAATCAAACAAAGAAAGAACCATGAAGGAGATCTACAGTAGACCACAAGGGCCATAACTACTGACACACCCTTCTCTCAGCAACAACCTCACACTAGCTAAGCACACTAGGCGGGGTAAGCTAGGAAGAAGAAGGGCCAACTCAAGAAAGTTCTAGGATGGCTAATCAGGAATCCCCTAGAGCAATCAACTAGGTTCAACATCAATAAGGTATAACTCTACCACTATTGCCATATCACAGTAAAAACAATATGATCCACTACTAAAAGAAATCAACTAGGAGAGATAAACATATACACATAGTTTCAAGTAAAGTAATAACCAGAATCACAAAGGTGAATCTAACAGGTCAAGTAATCATCGATGGGTATGAAGACCCTAACACCCAAGCATTATCAGCAAGAAAGGTCCTAGAAATAATTTCACACAAATACGATCGATACCTAGAATCGCATCCTCTATCTGACCTACAAAAGCATGGGATAGAATGTGCCTAGCCTTGAAATGAACACCTAAACCACTAACCGCAACACTCAGGGCACCACCTCTTACCGACTATCCCTAGGCCCTACAGACCCCATCTTATCGAGTCTGTTGCCTGCGATGCGTGACTGTAGGAAACTCCTTAGCTAGATGCCCAAACTCACCACACATTTAGCAATTTCCAACAAATGCAACCCACTGAGATGAACCAGTTGAATTTGTATAAGTCCCAAAACTTGAATGCCTAGATAGCAAACCCTAAGAAGTCTATCGTGAACTCTATCCACTGTGGGTACCATAACTTATCATAGGACCGCCTGGAACCCGAGGTGCTCCCACCATGGGTCTAGTAGGCCTAAAGTGAAGCTAAACCTCAATAAAATGATGACTACCTTGGAGAGGGGGGGTGTTACCTCTACTATACTAACGACAAGATCTCCTATCTCCACCTCTGTAAGTCTCCATATATGTATGCTCTATAGACATCACATAATTGACCACCTGGGGAAAAGTAGACCCTACTACAATATAGGTTAGTGCTCCAGCCATGCATCAAAAAACTCATACTATCCATCTAAGAAAGAATGAATTCCAAGAAAGTATATAGAGGTTGATCAAAGAAGTTTCACACGATAAGGAATCAAGAATAGAGTTTCCTTAAAACGCTTTAAAGCCTCCCGAAGATAGAATACAAACGTCTCTACACCGATCCATAAGACGTTACTAGGCACTTACTCTAAGTACCGACGATACCGACGAACCTAAGCTCTAATACCACTCTATCATGACCCAATTTCTCAAGTTATGATGACCCCTACTATCAACCCATCAGTAGGTAGGCCTAACCCCACAGTCCAAAACCATAGGCAATGAACCATCAAAAGTAGAAGGAAAGAAGAGAATAATAGTAATAATACTAGTAAGAAAGAGAAATAATCAAAATACAACTAGATAACCCCCAAGACCTGGTATCAGTCGGTAGTTGAGCTACTAAACTAAATAAGGAAGTACAATGTTTATACATATACAATAATAGTAATAATATTACAAACTGTCTCTGAATACCAAACAAAGAATAGTCCAAGCCAAAATAGAAAGAGATAGACAACTCTGAATGCCAAAAGCTCACTCAAGTCTCAAAAATCCAATAGCTGCTCTTCTCGATATTCAAGTCAGCAAAGAAAATACGTACTATGATTTACAGGGTGCAGAAGTGTAGTAAGAGTACTAATAAGTGGGACTCAGTAGGCATCGGCCGATTGAGCTCCAAAGATAAAGCAAGTATAAATAACATATAAGAAAGGAGTATATATCACAAGTAACTATTACGAATAATACTAAAACCTACAATAAGAAATATCAGATATAAGGAAGAGAGAGAAAATAGGAAATAAGAAAGGAAAAACCTGGTGACGCCAGCCCAGACCTAAACACGATGATACACTACGAAGGGGAAACAACTAAGTGACACCCTACTAACAGAAGTAAACACAAATATCACATAAAGGCCCAAAGGACTACATCACTAAAATCCTACACAAAAGGATAGATAAATAAGAACAAGGGTAGTAACTACTGTAACACCCCCTAAAAATGTTGTATATGGTGTTCCAATTCTCGATGAAAATAAGACATCTTCTGTATTTTGGGCATAAAATTTCATAGGATGGTACAAATTAGGTGATTCAAATTTTTGTATAACTCCAACATCATTAACTACAACTTGTTTGAGACCATATTTTATGTTTCGTAGGTTAAGTAGGTCAAATAAATTAATATTTACAAGACTTGGTGCTATGATGAAATAGAGTATTTATAGAAGAAAAATTATATTTTACTCTAGGATGCTCCAAATCAATTGATTTTTAAATAAAGTGAAATTATACTTCTAGAGATACAATTCATATGGAGACACCAAATCCTAATTAGGAAGTTATCTTGTTCAAATGTAGCTCCGAAAAAGGATATTCCGTAAAAAGAAGATTCATCTCACCAACCATGAAAGATCTACATCCATTTGACATTATCCATGACATCACAATCCTCCATTAAATGTTTTAGATTTTTCTTTATAATTATTTTAATTATTGTTAGGTCCATCCTTCACACCTATAAATACCCATCTTATTTCATTATTTTGTTCATCAAGCTTTCTCAAGCAACTCTTCTCTCTATATACTTCTTTACTCATTATCAAAATATAGTTTTAGCTTTTAGTAGTGTGGAAATACTATTCTAGTGATTTATATACTCCGGATAGTAAACAAAATACTCCGTTGAGGAGAAAAGGCTAGGATTCAAGAGTGATCATTAAGTCCTTCGATTCTGACTAAAGTTTCGGATCTAAGGTATGTGGGTATTGATTCATGGATTCTTTAATTTATGAAGACCAAATGTATTATCAAAGTTTTTTTATTTAATTCAAGTATAAAACTTTATGAGTTTTCATATCACGATTCTAAATGCATAAATTATTAAATGTTTAAAGTTTAATTACTTATCTTATATTAGCGTATGTTGTCTCTTAAATGCATTGAATTATTGATTTATCAAAGGTCCTTATATGAAGGCATGAAAATATTTTAAAGTAAATCGGTGGATTGTTTCAAGTATGTTTTAAATTAGTGCATTACATTACTCTAATGCATAAAGTATTTTGATTATATGATAAATTATGTTCTCTCATACCTAAAGCATTTTGATTATATGATAAATTATATTTATTTACTTAATTCTTTTCAAGATTTACTCTAAGGTATGTAAGGCTTCAATGAGAGTATTCCTTCCACTCTCATGCCTAAAGTATCTTGATTATATGATAAATTATGTTCTCTCATGCCTAAAGTATCTTGATTATATGATAAATTATGTTCTCTCATGCCTAAAGCATTTTGATTATATGATAAATTATGTTTATTTACCTAATTCTTTTCAAGCTTTACTCTAAGGTATATAAGGCTTTAATAAGAGTATTCCTTTCATTCTCATGCCTAAATTATTTTGATTATATGATAAATTATGTTCTCTCATGCCTAAAGCATTTTGATTATATGATAAATTATGTTTATTTACCCAATTCTTTTCAAGCTTTACTCTAAGGTATGTAAGACTTCTATGAGAGTATTCTTTTCACTCTCATGCCTAAAGTATTTTGATTATATGATAAATTATATTTATTTACCCTCATTCGCCGTGTCACATCTAGACCCTAGACTTGGATTGTGACAAACATGGTATCAGAGCCCCAAATTTTGAATGGTCCTCGGAGTCCAATATACCACGTTGAATAGATTCTTATTCAGGTTGTGAAATGCGCCAAAATTATGAATAGGAGACTATGAGGCATTTAGGAAAGTTTCCCTTCTTTCATTTTCCATGTCATGCGATAGAGCATACTCTAGGTCTTTTCCTTCTAATAATTTTTCTTTGCTATTTTCAAAAGATGCCTTCAAGAAGAGTTCCAATCCAAATGGGGATTGATATTAATGAGGGTGGTATTCTTATTCAAAATGGTTTAAAATCATCATTGGTACAGATGTAAAAGCAAGGCAAGAGATGGGTCCAATCTTAGTTAAATTAAAGAAATTGGTGGTTGATAAGAAGATTGAAGTTCTCTCACAAAGGGGAGATGGAGTACCTAGTTATCAAGGTCAGTTATATGTTCTAATGTTAATGATATTAGATGAGTCATGATAGATAGAAAGAGAGTGGGTGTTCCGTATTATGATGATGGTGGCATGCTTATTCCTTTTAACGTTATAGATATGGAAAAAGATCTAGATGGATCTTTTGTGTGCATAAGATAGGTAAGAGTATATTGGTGTGCCCTTGGTAGGAGTCAATGCAAATGTGGATGTCAAGATGATAAGGTAGGCATTAAAATTCTTAAGTGATGTTGACTTCAAAGGAGCTATAAAGTGATTAAAATGGTAGGCTTGAATGTGTGGTTGTAGATATGTGAGTGATTGTAGTAGGCTATTGATAACTTTTTGTTAAGCGTTTTAAATGAGCATACTCGAATGGTTATAGAACTTGGATTGAATGTGGTATTAATGGCACGTGGGTGAATGTACAATGTATTGGGTGTTTCTTATGTCTCATGGTTTGTTCAATATGGTAGTAAGGGGTAATACTCTTGGAATAGAATTTCGTATAGAGGTATAGGGACCTAAGGTTTTTTTTAAGGTGGCCTATGAACACGATTTTTCATTAGAGTTAGCCTCGGTTTATCCAGTATGCCATGTGTCTATGTTGAAGAAGTGTATATAGGTGATCCAAGTTCTATTGTGCCTTTGTAAGTAATGAATGTTGAAGAAAACTAGACCTATGAGAAGGTCCCGGTTGAGATTTTGGACCGGCAAGTCAAGAGGTTGGGGAACAAGGAAGTTGCATCCGTCAAAGCTCTTGGGAGGGATAGACAAGTAAAAAGTATGACATGTAATGCGGATATGATGAAGTGAAACCCTCATCTTTTTTCCCACTCAAGCCTAAGTTATTAAATTATCCTTGCTCAATTACTTGAAATCTTTACATTTCAACATTTCTTGTTATATGCTTTTAAAATTATGAAATATGTTTCGAACAATATTTTAAATTACACTATTGCATTAATGATGGATTGTTAGTTTACAGTCTACTCTAATCAAGCTAAGTCTTGCCTCATTCGAGGACGAATGTTCCCAGAGGAGATAATGTAACAGCTCCTAAAAACGTTGTATATTGTGTTCCAATTCTCGATGAAACTGAGACAACTTTTGTATTTTGGGCAAAACTTTTCATAGAATAGTCGAAATTAGGTGATTTAAATTTTTGAATAACTCCAACATCATTATCTATAACTTGTGTGGTATTTTAAGCTTAGGAGGTTAAGTATTTCAAATAAATTAATATTTACAAGACTTGGTGCTGTGAAGAAATTGAGTATTTATAGACAAAAAATTATATCTCACTGTAGGATTCTCCAAATTAGTTGATTCTTAAACTAATTGAAAGTACATTTCTACAGCTACAATTCATACGAAGACACTAAATCCTAATTAAGAAGTTATCTTATTCAAACATAGCTCCAAAAAGGGTATTTCGTAAAAAGAAGATTCATCTCACCAACCATGGAAGATCTAGATCCATTTGACATCACTCATGTTATCAATAGTCCTCCATTTGCCATCACCCATAACATCATAATCCTCCATTAAATTTTAGATTTTACTTTATAATTATTTTAATTATTGTTAGGTCCCTCCTTCACACCTATAAATACCCACCTTATTTCATCATTTTGTTCATCAAGCTTTCTCAAGCAACTGTTCGCTCTATACACTTTTTTACTCATTCTTAAAATATAGTTTTAGCTTTTAGTAGTATGAAAATACTATTCCGATAATTTATATACTCCGAATAGTACACAAAATACTCTGTCGAGGAGAAAAGGCTAGGATTGAAGAGTGATCATTAAGTCATTCGATTCTGAGTAAAGCTTCAGATCTAAGCTATGTGGGTATTGATTCATGGATCCTTTAATCCATGAAGCCCAAATAAATTATCAAAGTTTTCTATTTAATTCAAGTATGAAACTTTATGGGTTTTCATATCATGATTCCAAATGCATAAATTATTAAATATTTGAAGTTTAATTACTTATCTTATATTAGCTTATGTTGGCTCTTAAATGCATTGAATTGTTGATTTATCAAAGGTCCTTATATGAAGGCATGAAAAGGTTTTAAAGTGAATTGGTGGGTTGTTTCAAGTATGTTTTAAATTGGTGCATTCCATTACTCTAATGCCTAAAGTATTTTGATTATATGATAAATTATGTTCTCTCATGCCTAAAGCATTTTGATTATATGATAAATTATGTTTATTTACTTAATTCTTTTCAACCTTTACTCTAAGGTATGTAAGGCTTCAATGAGAGTATTCCTTCCACTCTCATGCCTAAAGTATTTTGATTATATGATAAATTATGTTCTCTCATGCCTAAAGAATTTTGATTATATGATAAATTATATTTATTTACCCAATTCTTTTCAAGCTTTACTCGAAGGTATGTAAGGATTCAATGAGAGTATTTCTTCCACTCTCATGCCTAAAATATTTTGATTATATGATAAATTATGTTTATTTACCCAATTCTCTTCAAATATTACTCTAAGGTATGTGGATGTTTATCCATGAATTCTTCCACCCATGTAGTCCAAAACTCTTTCAACTAAATCTCTTGATTTCAAGAATATTTTCTTATGGGTAATTGTTATTTCTACTTAATAGCATAAATCATGATTAAACTATTGATTATTGGTTTAGTTTGATGCAAAATAATTTCATATGTATGAATTGATGGTTTGCAAGTAATTTCTCTATTTATCTCTTTAAAGGTTCTTGAAATTCATGATGAGTTATTTAAAGCATGATTTTTAATTAATGGATTTCAAAATATTTATGCATAATTTTATTTACATACATGTTTGAAAATTGAAATGATTTAAACTCACCTAGTTTTACTATATTTTTAATGAAGTTTGACTTAAAAGCTTTGACTCCAAATAAATATTTATGAAAGCAATGTATATGATAAAAAAGAGTCTTATAAAATAAAAGAATGATGAAATGCTATGAATGATGGATTCTTTATGCTATAAGGACAATTCAAGCATATTTGGATCACTAAAGGTTTTAATAAGTTATTCCACTGAATGTGATATTTTGAATTCTCAAGCTATATGCTATGACTATTTTAAAGTATTAAACTATTCGTGGGATTTACTTAGCACCGAATAGGGCATTGAGGTGAGATTCTGTAAAGGAATGCTAGTAGTAACCCCTTGTCTCATCAACTATTTGCTAACATAGGAGCCCTTGTAGGCTTAAGCTAATGGATTCATGAAAGCCCTTAAAGTTAAAGTTAAAGAAATGAATGAAGTTGATGGAGTCCTACCCGACAAGTAGTCTCCCGAGCTAACGTAGGGGGTTACGTTGTATTCCATATAATAGCTTGCATGGTCTTAAATATCGGTTATGGTCATCTTTCTACAAAATGAATATTTTAAAAGATATCTATATGATTGATTATGCATGTAGTGCATTATGTTTCATATTACATAAATGTTTTAATGTTTCCTCAATGTTCATGCATGCCTACATACTTAGTACATTCAAAGTACTAACGCATACTCTTTTTCCTACATGATATCACCATGTAGGGACCAGTGTTCTTCCTCGTTCTCCTCCACGTGGCTAGTTGAGATTTCGTTTGAAGGCCACTTTTGGTGAGTTCCCATGTCTTGGGAACAATACTTCTTTGTCTTTCTAGCATATGATATGTTGAGACATCTAGACACTTACTATGATAATTCATTCTATTCTAATTGGGGGTGACCTAGGGACTTGTCTTAGTCTCTGGTAAATCTAAAAGTTAGAGGTATTGTTTGACATTTGTAAGTTGAAGATTTACTATTATGGTTTTCGCTTGTTCTTTTTTATCATTACCTATGACAGGCTAAATGAATGCTAAAAGTCTTGATTGAGGTACTCTTGGGGTTACTCATTCGTCGTGTCATGTCTAGGCCCTAGGCTTAGGTCGTGACAACTATCTTCAAACAAGAGACCACCCTTTATACCGCCACAAGTTCTCAATTAGTAAGACAATACCTCTAGAGCCATTGTGTGCCTAGGAAGTTCACTCACAAACAGGTAAACCTGCATGGCATCCCATAGTACCGATAGGTACAAATAACTATACTGGTGGTAGGCAATGCATATATGAATGAAAATCATGCAGTAAAATTAGTAGTACCATCAATGTCGAGTGCCTCACACTAAGATATATACACCTACTTCCAATTCTGGCTAGCAAGTAAGACCCATGATCCTCTTTGGCATCACCATGGGTGGCTTAGGAACATCCTGATATACTTGCCTGGTCTCGATCCAAGTCTTATATAAATCTATATATCCGATCATCAAGATCCGCTCCGTTATGGTGATCGGAGATAAATAGCCAAATCAGTATAGAAAGGGTCGAAAATCTCTATGATTGGACAGTATCATAAAATAAGCGCATCATCGATGCCTCGAATCAATATAATTAAAAGAGTGCATCCTCGATGCCTCGAATGAATATCATAAAATAAGCGCATCATCGATGTCTCCAGTCCACTAAAAATAGTAGTAATAAAGGTAGTACGACCCCCATTCAAAAATTAGTATAAAATAGTTTGGGTTACAACCTAGTTTTCTCAAATCAATGCCAAGAACCAATGCATGCACCGGGGTCGACTACATCCATGAGAAAATATTGATCCAATGTAATGCATGCCATCACCAACACCCAAATAACATACACAATCACATACAATAATGACTCCACAAGCACCTTACCCTCTAGAGTATAAAAATAGGACTAGCACATGTAACTGACCTCTAACCAAGGCCTATGGCTCAAATCTACTCCTTTAACTCATCAACAATGCCCAAAAGGGAACTCAACCCTAACTGGGTAACAAGGAGGAGGAAAGTGAGGAAACGGTGCTCAGCTAGTCAATCAAAACCTCCAGATCCAACTGGGAATACAACCTCGAGAATACAACCACAACTAGCCCCGCCTAATAGCAATAAGAAATCATAGGGAATTCTATCTCTAAATTCAAAAATGGGATCTGACAGTAGAAAACAAGCCTAATCGGGTGGAAATAACTACACCAAGGCTTTAAGAAATTTACTACAATAGCGAAGGACACTAAGCCTCATAAATTCCAGCCAACAACGGCTACATCAACTAAGTCTCAAACCAAATCTCAAGTCTAAGGAACCAATATGCTAATCATCATAAACATCAAAAATATCACCTAAAATAGGTTCATCAAATCCAAACTAAGGCATAATCCACAATCTTACCAACTAGACGGGAAAACTCATGAAGGCAAACTATCCTAAGGGTCACACCGGGAAAAAGAACCAAAGATCTAGAAATCAAACCTAACCCATCACATATAATCCAAACCAGATGCAATTTATGTTATACGCTATCTCAAAAAGATCAATCAAAAGAAAGGAGACTGTAGCCTACCTTAAAGCCAAACACGCGTGCTTTGAGTCCACTTTCTAGTAGATTTTTGCTTCAAAAATGACTTCAAATGCCTCCACGCTATCAAAATGTTGATTACCTCGTTAATACGAATTTTTTGACACTAAGATTGTATTTTTCAGAGACGGACCCAAAATTGGGTCAAAATGAGATTGTGGGACCCGCGATGGGAATCCCAAAAATGACTTTGTTAAAAGGTTTGAAATGTTTTATTGATCTTGTACCCTAAAATGGGGCACAAATCGATGCTCAAAATGAGAGAAAACAACCCAACAAATAATTTCACCACTAAAGCCCTAACTAAGCTTGGGCATCCCCTTTGGGGCAGAATTTACCTCAAATCATCGCCTTGCATGCTTTCCCAAACACACTAACACGTAGCCATGATCAATACAAACCCACCAGACTTGGAATCTCTTAATTTGGAGCTCCTTAATTCCCAAAATTACCAAAGATGGAAATGGGGTCAGGTTGAGTTCGCGTCACTGGTCTTTATTAAAAGACCAATGAATTGCTCTCCGTGAATGCGAAGAAAGAGGTCTGCGAATGCGGAGGCTAGGGCCTCAAAGCTTTGCGAAGGCAGAGAGACTACCGATAATGTGGAGGCCAAGCCTTCAATGCTCTCTGAATATAGCATGGGCCTTAAAAGCTCTGTGAATGTAGAGGGACTATCGTGAACACAGAGGCCAAGCCTTCAATGCTCTATGAATGTGGCATGGGTCTCGCAAACGCGAAGGCCAATCTTATAGGCCTTCACGAATGCGGCCCTTTGCCTATGGATGCGGATACCAATAACCATGTCTTCCGCGAATGTAGCCTGGGTGGTATGAACACGAAGACCAAAATAGGTTTGCACTAGCTGATGCACATCAGCTGTTTTTGGAAATTTTTCCAACTCCAGCGGTGTGCTAGAAATTTATTCAGAATCCCGTGCATGCAAATGGATTACTCCACCCCACCAAATTTGATATTCCAGACTAAATGACGTAGTTAAAATTTCCATTTGAGGTCATCTCTACATAATGTGGGTCCCACACCCAAGCATATTTTTTGTCAATTCTACAAGGAGGCTCAAAATGAGACCAGAAGCCTTAAGACATGAACGATAGGTCGTTCTAGACCAAACTCGATATTTCAAAGCTAACCACATTGATGGAATTTCAATCCGAGCACATTTTCCAAGAATGTTGACCAAAGTCAACCTTAAAAAAAATTTCAAAGACTAAAGCGCTAAATGGTCCCAAACTTGTACTGATTGCCTCGATACTCATGCCGACCAGCTACTTGCCTAATTTTGCCATTTTGGAACTGATGGAACCATAATAATTCTATTCTGAGGTCATTTTCCTAGAGTTTTGATTGAAGTCAACCATTCTAACTCTAAGAGCTCCAAAACAGAGAATCGAGCATAAAACTCAAATGAACGACTAGGAGACCAAACTGTCAGTGCCAGCAAGTCATAGATGGCTTGGGTTCTCTACAGGAATGCTCTAAACTCTGAAAAGATCATAAAAGGATGAAAATGACCAAGAGAGTCATTATATTATCCATTAACTCTTGGAGCTATTCTCACATGCCTCAGACTATTGGAACTTCACCTTCTTTTGAGTCAAAGTAGTCAAGGGTGATGCAATGGAATAAAAACCTTCCACAAACCATCTATAATAACCGACTAAGACCAAGAAACTCGGAATATCAGAAGGAGTCAACGGTCTAGGCCAAATCTTAACTGCCTCAATCTTTTTTAATGTTACCAAGAAAAGCAACCGACCTTAACTAAAATTCACATTTGCTAAACTTTGCATACAACTGGCGGTCCTTGAGAATTTTCAATACCATTCTCAAATGATCAGTATGCTCTTTCTCAGTCCGAGAATAGATTAAAATATCATCAATGAAGACATCACGAACATATCCAAGCATTGCTTAAGCACCCTATTCATCAAATCTATAAAAGTTTTAAGGGCATTCGTTAGTCCAAAGGACATAACTAAGAATTCAAAGTGAACATACTGAGTTCTAAAGACTATCTTTGGAATGTCACACTCCCTCACTCGGAGTTGATGATAACCCGATTGAAGATCAATCTTTAAAAAATAACTTGCTCCTTGAAGTTGATCGAACAAGTCATCAATCCTTGAAATAGGATACTTATTCTTAATTATGACCTTGTTCAACTGCCGATAATCAATACACATCCGAAGTAAACCATCCTTATTTCTGATAAAGAGAAATGGAGCACCCCATGGAGAGATACTCGGTCAAATAAAACCCTTATCTAGCAAATCCTTTAACTAATCATTTAACTCTTTCAATTCTACCAAATTCATTCAATAAGGAGGAATAAAAATGGGCTACGTATCGGGTAGGAGATCGATACTAAAGTCTCTTTCCCTTTTAGGAGGAATACATGGGAGATCTTCGAGAAAAACTTCTGGAAACTCATTAACAGTTGAAACTGACTCAAGGGTAGGAATCTCAGAGTTAGTATCTCTAACTCATACTAGATGGTAGATGAAACCTTTGAAAATCATTTTCTAAGCTTTAAGGCATGAAATGAATTGACCCTTGAACATGGAATTACTACCTTTCCATTCTAGGACTGGCTTATTTGGAAACTGAAACTTAACCACACGGGTTCTACAACATATAGATACATGAAATCATTTCATAGTAAGAATAATATCAAAATCGGTCATATCAAGTTCTATTAGATCAATGGAGGTGACTTTATGAAAAACTGAAACTAGACAATTTCTATAGGCTCTTTTAGCCATAACCGACTCACCTATGAGAGTATAAATGGAAAAAGTCTCTATCAATATTTTAGGGCTAACATCAAACCTCATGGCCACATAAGGAGTAACAAAAGTTAAATTTGCACCCAAATTAAGAAAGGTATAAACATCATAGTGAAAGACCCGTAACAAACTAGTAACAACATTGGGGGTCTCTTCCATCTATTGCCTACCATGAAGAGCATAAAACTGATTATTGCATTTACCACATTAGGGTAGAAGGCTAGTACATAGTCTCGTTATTCTTCTCTATTCGTAGGCGCATTAGCACATTACAATTCCTTGTGCTCTCATTTCTGCTATTTCTGTTACTAGTTATTACTTTCAGTACTTGTGATTACTCTATTTTATATGTGATGCCTTCATTATTTATTTTTCTATAGCGCTTTGAATTTCTTAATCTTATCTGACCCCCTTTTTATGTCTTTTTGAGCCGAGGGTCTCTCGGAAACAGTCGTCCTATCTTGGTAGGAGTAAGGTCTGCGTACACTCTACCCTCTCCAGACCCCACGTTGTGGGATTTTACTGGGTTGTTATTGTTGTTATTGTTGTTGTTGTTGGTTGAGCTTGGGAATCTTGTAGAACTTGGCCTTCAGGATGAACATCCCTAACCTTACACTCCTTAGCATGATAACCCGGCTTGCCACATCGATAGCATACATTCAAACTCGCTAGACATTTTCCCTTGTGGTTCTTCCCACACTTCTTATATGCGGGGGTAACTTGGCCCTTTGGGGCACCTCCATGAGGCTTAGAGTTGGGTATTCTATCATTTTCAAATCTTAAAGTAGTAGCATTTGAACAACCTTGACTGGAATACCTTTGACAAAAATGAGGACGTCCACCGTCGGGCCTTGCTCTTTTGGACTGTCTAGTTTTCTCCCTTAGATTCTCATCCTCTATTTTCTCTACATAGGTCATAAGTCTAGAGATGTCCATTTCCCAAATCAACATAGACATCTTGCATTCCTTGGAAACCAAATTTGACATACCCGATATGAACTTGCTCATATGAGCTCTTGGGTTGGCAATCATGAATAGAGCATACTTTGACAATTGGGTGAACTTTAGGGCATACTCCCTAACACTCATACCCCCTTGCTTAAAATTGATGAATTCTTGTATATTAGCCTTTCTCAACTTCAATGGAAAGAAACGTTCACGAAATACTCTTTTTAACTCTTCCTAAATTATGGGATCCGTCTCTCTAGGCCTTTCACTGTTCCATTGATCAAATCAAATTTGAGCAATACCCTTCAATTGATATATTGCAAACTCCGCTCTCTTAACCAAGCTAATCCCCATTATCTCCACAATCTTATAAATGCTTTCAAAAAATTCTTATGGATCCTCATCCACCTTGGAACCCCAAAACGTTAAAGGATTCATCCTCATGAACTCACGAACCCTTATTGCCATCGTACCCATATTTGGGTTAACAGGCGCTACCACCTCACGATTCACTTAGGCAGTCATGGCTTTATCAAGTACTTGAAAAGTCACTTAGAATTCAACATTAGTCACTTTGTCATTTAACGGATCATTTAGAGCTTGTGTCTCCTCTTTGAAATTTCTTCGAACGAGAGATCTTCATGGAGGCATGATTCTGTAATTGCATGGAGAAAGCTTTAGAGAGGGAAACCTTAGAGTTCAACTCTATAGCACGATGAGATCATGAAAGAAGTGAAGTGTTTCCTAAAATGCCTTATAGACTCCTATTCATAGATATGGTGTGCTTCACACCGATTTAATGTTAGACTCCCTAAGACACTTGAACCTTGTGCTCTGATACCAAATTTTTCATGACCCAACCTAGGGCCTAGCCATAACACCGCGATCGAAAACCTAAAGTATTACAACCAAGCCATTTTAGCATACTTAGTATACATAAGGCAATTAAACATAATGAATTTAAGCAAAAAAAACAACTCAACAATAGAAGTCTAAGGAAAGAGGAATACTCAAATCAATGTCCAACATGGACTGCATCACTTGTAATGTCTAAAAAAACCTCTAAATCTATACTTGATGGGGTTTTTAGGACAAGCTCCTAGTTCACCCAAATTATAACAGAAAATTCAAAATGATCAATATAAAAGAAAGTCCTATCCTTGATAAATAAGGACTCACAAATGACAATTGGAGAGTGCTAAGTCAACTCTAGCCATGAATAGGATGAATGTCGTCCTCCCCTACATTATGAGATAATGTAGGGAAAATATATGTTAGTACATAAAAGGTACTAAGTATATGAGATATGCATGAACAAGAAACGTAGGACATAATCAATATAAATCAGGGGATGCAAGACCAATATATTTTAAAATATGTATAATATTATGAAAATATTTAAAACATTCATCTCATTGGTCAATGCATCAAAATCTCATAATTCAACTAAAACTGTGTGGGATAAGACTTTTAACCGATATATTAGACCATACGACCTAATACATGGAATTTGATGACTCCTGCATTGAGATAGGGGAGACTACCTTGCTAGGGCATACTTCATAAGTAACTCTTTTAACTGGGCTATGTGGATCCACTAGTTTTTCCATATTTGCATATGTAAACCTACGTGGGCAACATAGTTTGGGACTAAAGGTTGGTACTAGAATTTCCTTGGATAACTAACTGCGTTACCGAACTGAACCCTACCTAAAGGTCCTCTCAGTTCTTAGTAAATATCCTAACTAAACTCATAAAGCATAATCATCAACATCATAGGGAAAGATAATAACTAATATCGATCCATCTTTATAAAACACCATAAGAATAGCTCATATAACATCATCATAGTGAATCATAGGATTAGCTCAGCTAATATATAACTCATGCAATATGGGTGTAGGCCTTCCATCATTGCATATCTTTGATAATAAACATCTTTAGTTAATTAGCTTGCCCTATCTTTACCTTTGCTTGAAACATCATAGAATCATCATTTATAAACTTCTTTGCATAAAACATCTTTAATTCATACCATAAAACTTTCTTAGAATATAACTTGAAAATCATGATCATATCTCATATATCATACTTAAAACTAGCATATATCATGAGTCATTGAAATTCAACTTGAAATCATGAAATATGATATGAATTATGTATAATTAGACTAATAACATTAAAATATATCATAATTGAGAAGACCCAATGCAAATTATGAAATTAGGGCTTTTAATTGAACAAATCACAAGAAAATTGAGAAGAAATCTTGGGGATTCCATAGGTTAAAGGAGCCCATGTATGAAGTCTTACATACCTTAACTTTGATTAGCCTTAGATTGTAGATATTGAAAGCTTGATCTTGAAGAACCCTTTTGAATTTGCTTGAGAGAGAAGAAAACCTTGAGAGAAAACTTGGGAGAGAAGGCTTTGAGGTTTTTGGGTGTTATATTGAGAATGAGAGGGTTAGAAGACTTTAGGGTAGTTAATATTTAGGAATTTAGTCCCCAAAACCATCCATATAGATGAATGAGGTATAGGAAAAAGACTAAAATAACCCCCATTAAAACTGAATTTAGAACCCATAATGGGCCATCACCATGGACCGTGAAGGGTACTATGGTCTGTGGTCCTATTAGTGAAGCTGGACTTAGGATTTCTAAAAAGAATATTGGAAAGGCTTCCCACCATGAGACCCCCCACGGCCCATGAAGGGCACTGCGGTCCGTGGTGGTTTTCTTGGACAAACATTCTTGGGACTTGCAGGGATAGTTTCAAGACCTCCTTCATTGATACCATGACGGAATATGAAGGTATTAATGGTCCATGAATAATAGGTGTGGTACAGGACATGTAGAAGGGTCTTCAGGGGTGCTCACCACGAGCCACCACAGTATGTGAAGGGCTATACAGCCCATTATGGTCAAGCTTGGTCTCTGCCTTTAGAAATTTTCTGAGGGCCTTAGGGGAGAGGTCACCATAGCTCATGGTGCTCACTACGGTCCTGGTCCCTTTCCTATAGGAAGATGTTTCAGTACTACCATCACAGTGGCTCACCACGAATCGTAGTGCTGACTACGACTCGTGATGAACTTTATGGTCATCACCTGGTGCCAAAATCTAAAAAAATTTGGGATTTCACCCTTTGTTCCTCATTTTCTGGCTTTCCAACTTTCAGGGTCTTACAACCATTAAGGCTTTCTCCCAAAAGATAGTGTACATTTTTACAAAGATCGTTTGGGTGTTTCTAATGTTGATGCCCTAAGAGAGATAATTATGTTTGAAGCTCTTAGTTCTCGGTACTCTATTCACCTGGGATCTACCAAGATGTATCATGATTTGAGGGAGGTGTATTGGTGGAATGACATGAAGAAATAGATAGTGGAGTTTGTGGCTAAGTGTCCTAATTGTCTACAAGTAAAGGTTGAGCATAAAAAATCGGGAGGTTTAGCTCAAGACATTGAGATTCCTACTTGAAAGTGGAAAGATATGAATATGGACTTTGTAATAAGATTGACTCGTACCCATAGGAAACATGATTCAATTTGGATTATTGTGAGCCAAATGACAAGGTCGGCATATTTCATTCCCATCAAGGCTTCTTATTTGGTCGAAGATTATTCAAGGCTCTATATTTGAGAAATGATAAAGCTTTATAAAATTCCATCATCTATTATTTCATATCAAGGTACTCAATTTACATCACAATTTTAGAGGTAGTTTCAAAAGGATCTTGGTACAAAAGTTAAGTTAAGCACCACTTTTCACCCTCAAATAGATGGTCAAGCCGAAAGAATAATTCAAACTTTGGAAGACATGTTAAGGGCATGTGTCATTGATTTCAAGAGAAATTGGAATGAGTATTTACCAATGATTGAGTTTGCCTACAATAATAGCTACCATTTTAGTATCCAAATAACTCATTTTAAGGCTTTGTATGGAAGAAGATGTAGTTCTCCGATTGGGTGGTTTGAGGTTGGAGAGGTTGCTTTGATAAGGCCCGAATTGGTGTTTGAATCTATGGAAAATGTTAAACTCATTAGAGAAAGTTTGAAGACTGCCCAAAGCCGACAGAATTCTTATACTGATATGAGGAGAAAGGAACTTGAGTTTGAGATTAGTGATAGGGTTTACTTGAATATTTCACCCATTAAGGGTGTGATGCGCTTTGGCAAGAAAGAGAAGCTTAGTCCCTGATATGTTGGTATTTATGAGATAGTGAGGATGTGTTGGCAAAGTAGCATATGAGATGGATTTACCTTTAGAATTAGCATCGGTGCATCAGTTATTTCATATCTCTTTGTTGAAAAAGTGTGTTGGAAATCCGACGTCTATTTTACCTTTGGAGAGTGTGGGTGTAAAAGATACTCTATCATATGAGGAAATTCTAGTTGAGATTCTAGATTGCTAAGTAAGGAAATTGAGGAATAAGAAAGTTGCATCTGTTAAAGTGTTAGGGAGGAATCAAAAGGTTGAAAGTGCTACATGGGAGACCGAGGTCGATATGCTTTCTAATTATCCTTATCTCTTTCCCTACGTTTCAACTCAAGGTATTAAGTTTCCTCATGATTCACTCCTACGAATTCCTACGTTTCAACCTTTTCATGGCTTTTCATATGCATGAATGTTTATGAAGTAGCTTTTAAGCTATGTTTTATGTTGAGTTTGAAAATTTCATGGTTTTGGCATTTTAAATGAGTCATTGCGTACATGTTAGATTGATAGTCCTCTTTCCGCGTCCTTTCTATGTTAGTTGAGGCTCATTCGACGACGAATGTTCCTAAAGTGATGATATTATAAGATCTCGGAAGTTGCAAAGTTGGGAAATTTTGAGCAGGAAAAGAAATTTACAAAAAAAGAGCCTCAGGTGTCACTTGCCGAACCGATCTACACACCATTCAAAGCACCACGGTCCATAGTGGCTGATTGTGAAGTGGTCAGGAAATTGGAAGTTTTAGGGTCAATGTATACGGACCATTGTACGGTCCATATTATGCTTTACGACCAGTAGAGAGGCCGGTTTAGGGACAGCCTCAGCAGGCCGAGGACCCCTCTCTCCACGAGCATCTAGATGGCTTGTGGTGACTAGTACGGCCCGTGAAATGTGTCATACAAGTCACCCCTCTTGGTTCCCAATTTACTCACCCACCACATCCGTAGAGCTTTGCATGACCCATCTTGGGTCCCGTGTAGGGGTGACTGATAGTTACTCTTAAAGGTTATTTTGGATATTTTCCATTCATTTATTACCAAAGCTATGTCTTTTTGACTATTGTCTCAACACCTATAACTACCCAAACCTTATAAATTACTTACATTCCATCTCAAACACTCTAACTCAAAAATTCTCTCTCTACAAGACTCTCAAGGATCAATCTTTTTCTCCAAGTTAGGGTTCAAGGTTCAAGTCTCATCACCAAGGTTCTAAGCTAGATTTCATCAAGGTATGTGAGAATTTATCCATGGAGTCCCAAAGTTTTTTCTCAAATTACTCTTTCATGAATTACTTTCTAACCCTAGTTTTGATGAAATTTTATTGGGTGAATTCAATTATGCTTTTACTTGATTTCAATGGTTCAATTATGCATGATTCAATCTTAATTGCATGATTTTGATATGTTTTAAAAGGACTCATGCATTATGCTAATTTCAAGTATGAATTTATGAGATTTGATGAATGATTTATGAAAGCTATGAATTATGTTCTCAATGATGCTTTAAGCAAGTGTTAATAGTTGTGAAAGGTTTCTCATTCATTCATGAAAAAGGGTGAAAGATTTTCTCACCTACTCACGGATTCATAAAGATGAAAGGTTTTCTCATACTTGTATGGATCATGATGTTTAAGGAGCTATTCTTATGATGTATTTTTATAATATGGATTAGTATATATTATTGCCTTTTTAAATATTATTAATGACTATGATTTGTGTATTTTATTGGAATATTGACTAAGCACCCAGAGGATTTGAGGTGGAGCTCGGTCAGGAATTTCTATCAAGACCCCTAAGGAAGCTCTAGTATCAACCTCTAGTCTCTTTTTATAGGCCACCGTAAGTTTCCTAAATTGCCTAGCTAGTGGATCCACTTATAGCTCATGATGTTAATGATGTTTTCACGGAGTCTACCTTGGCAAGTAGTCTCTCTCATTTCGTTGTGGGTGTAACACCGAATTCCATGTTATAGATCACATAGTTTTAAATATCTATTAAAGGTTATGTCCCACAAAGTAAAGTATGTTTCCCCCACAAATAAACTGTGTTTTTTTACAAGGCTTTTTTGATGTTTTCAAACGATGCATTGACCATGATTTTATGCCTTATGATTTCATTCTCATGTTGAAATGATTTATGGTCTTGCATCTCATGTCTCGTGTTCATGTTTATAATATGCATATTTCTCACATACTTAGTACTTTCCATGTATTAACTCATACTTTTGCTACACTATCTCATTATGTAGGGTTTGACACTAATCCTCTTGCTCATGGCGATTACTTTGCTATTATCACTTGATTGGTGAGTACTCATGCTTCGAGAGAAAAATCAACACGAGTCTATGTTTTTCTTTATGATTCTATCTTTCTTATATTAGGTAAGTTAGGGTTTGTTCTACGCCATATCTAGACTAGTAGAGGCATGCTTAGACTATCATAATCATGTAGCTTCCCATTTATTTGGAGTTTATATTGATTCCTTATATCGAAGTCCTTTATCTTTTGAGACTTATATTCTGTATTATGTTTTCTCATTTATATCTATACTTACCTTATATATGCTATGCATGCTAAAAGGCTTAGTTAGAGTCCCTCATGATTCTAATCTCTATGTCACGTCTAAAGCCTAGCTTAGGTCATGACAGTGTCTGGCTAGGCACAAGATCCTACTCCTTATGCAGGTGGTGTGCTCAGTTTTAGGGGAAGGATTTATGTTCCCTGAGTGGATGAGTTGATTCAGAAAGTGTTGACACAGTCTCATAGTTCGAGGTACTCTCTTCATCCAGGTGTGACCAAGATGTATCAAGATTTGAAGTAACTTTATTGGTGGCCTGGCGTGAAGAAAGAAATAGCTGAGTTTGTAGAGATGTGTTAGAACTATCATCAAGTGAAGTATGAGAATTAAAGGCCTACAAGCTTACTTAAAAGAATGCTCATTCCTGAATAGAAGTGGGAAAGGATAGTCATAGACTTTGTGGTAGGTCTTCCTAAGACCATGGAGAAGTTTGACTCCATTTGGGTTGTGGTTGATAGACTGACGAATTCAACTTACTGCATGTCAGTTAGAATGGATTATAATAAGGTTGCATGGGGTTCCCCTTTCTATCATATCAGACCGTAGTAAACAATTTATGTTAAAGTATTAGGGGAAATTACATGAGGAGATGGACAATCAACTCACTTTCAGCACAACTTTTCACCCACAGACTGATGGACAATCAGAAAGCAAAATTCAAGTGTTGGAATACATGTTGAAGGCATGTGTAATTGACTTTGGAGGTCATTGGGATAAGTTCCTGCCATTGTGTGAGTTCTCCTATAACAACAGTTATTATTCTAGCATTGACATGGCAACATTTAAAGCATTCTATGGGAGGAGATGTAGATCGCCCATAGGGTGGTTTGAGGCTGGAGATATGAAACCTTTGGGGATTGATTTGGTAAAGAATGCTTAGGATAAGGTAAGTGTCTAATCAAAGCTTCTACCATCCTAGAATCGACAAAAAAATGTATACATATCGCAAGGTGAGGAATATGACATTTCAGGTTGGTGAACATGTTCTTCTAAAGGTGTCACCCATAAAGGGTGTAATGAGATTCGGCAAGAAGAACAAGCTCAGTCCTCGCTATTGTATGACCCCGGAAGTTGAAAAGACAGAAAATGAGGAACAAAAGATGAAATTAGGAAAAATGTAGCTTTTTGGCACCAAGTGGTCTTCACGGGACCTACCATGGGCCGAGAAAGAGTACCACGGGATGTGAAGGACCATCGTGGTCCATGCCTTGTTAAATGCATTTCAGATGTGAGGACCATGAGGGGCTACTACGAGCCGTGATGTGTACCCTAGTCCGTTATGGATCCTGTGGTGGACACCTCTGCCAGCCTTCTATCAGGGTCACTTCCACGACCCAAGTTAATGGGTTGTATTGAGTCCAAAGGAAATGTACTAAGATCTAAAAAAGGTCTAAGTCCAAAGAAAATGTATTAAGATCCTAGATGAATCTACGGCAGCCTGAAAGAACTGGATAACCTTTGAATTCGATGAATTACTAATATCCTTGCTGAGGTCTATTCATAGCCTCTTGAAGATGCCCTATACTCAACAAGAAAAGAGCAAGTACAATATCAGTACACAAAACAATAATGTATTGACACAGTCTCATGGTTCGAGGTACTCTCTTCATCCAGGTGTGACCAAGATGTATCAAGATTTGAAGTAACTTTATTGGTGGCCTGGCGTGAAGAAAGAAATAGCTGAGTTTGTAGAGATGTGTTAGAACTATCATCAAGTGAAGTATGAGAATTAAAGGCCTACAAGCTTACTTAAAAGAATGCTCATTCCTGAATAGAAGTGGGAAAGGATAGTCATAGACTTTGTGGTAGGTCTTCCTAAGACCATGGAGAAGTGTGACTCCATTTGGGTTGTGGTTGATAGACTGACGAATTCAACTTACTGCATGTCAGTTAGAATGGATTATAATAAGGTTGCATGGGGTTCCCCTTTCTATCATATCAGACCGTAGTAAACAATTTATGTTAAAGTATTAGGGGAAATTACATGAGGAGATGGACAATCAACTCACTTTCAGCACAACTTTTCACCCACAGACTGATGGACAATCAGAAAGCAAAATTCAAGTGTTGGAATACATGTTGAAGGCATGTGTAATTGACTTTGGAGGTCATTGGGATAAGTTCCTGCCATTGTGTGAGTTCTCCTATAACAACAGTTATTATTCTAGCATTGACATGGCAACATTTAAAGCATTCTATGGGAGGAGATGTAGATCGCCCATAGGGTGGTTTGAGGCTGGAGATATGAAACCTTTGGGGATTGATTTGGTAAAGAATGCTTAGGATAAGGTAAGTGTCTAATCAAAGCTTCTACCATCCTAGAATCGACAAAAAAATGTATACATATCGCAAGGTGAGGAATATGACATTTCAGGTTGGTGAACATGTTCTTCTAAAGGTGTCACCCATAAAGGGTGTAATGAGATTCGGCAAGAAGGACAAGCTCAGTCCTCGCTATTGTATGACCCCGGAAATTGAAAAGACAGAAAATGAGGAACAAAAGATGAAATTAGGAAAAATGTAGCTTTTTGGCACCAAGTGGTCTTCACGGGACCTACCATGGGCCGAGAAAGAGTACCACGGGATGTGAAGGACCATCGTGGTCCATGCCTTGTTAAATGCATTTCAGATGTGAGGACCATGAGGGGCTACTACGAGCCGTGATGTGTACCCTAGTCCGTTATGGATCCTGTGGTGGACACCTCTGCCAGCCTTCTATCAGGGTCACTTCCACGACCCAAGTTAATGGGTTGTATTGAGTCCAAAGGAAATGTACTAAGATCTAAAAAAGGTCTAAGTCCAAAGAAAATGTATTAAGATCCTAGATGAATCTACGGCAGCCTGAAAGAACTGGATAACCTTTGAATTCGATGAATTACTAATATCCTTGCTGAGGTCTATTCATAGCCTCTTGAAGATGCCCTATACTCAACAAGAAAAGAGCAAGTACAATATCAGTACACAAAACAATAATGTATTGACACAGTCTCATGGTTCGAGGTACTCTCTTCATCCAGGTGTGACCAAGATGTATCAAGATTTGAAGTAACTTTATTGGTGGCCTGGCGTGAAGAAAGAAATAGCTGAGTTTGTAGAGATGTGTTAGAACTATCATCAAGTGAAGTATGAGAATTAAAGGACTACAAGCTTACTTAAAAGAATGCTCATTCCTGAATAGAAGTGGGAAAGGATAGTCATAGACTTTGTGGTAGGTCTTCCTAAGACCATGGGGAAGTTTGACTCCATTTGGGTTGTGGTTGATAGACTGACGAATTTAACTTACTGCATGTCAGTTAGAATGGATTATTAATAAGGCTGCATGGGGTTCCCCTTTCTCTCATATCAGACCGTAGTAAACAATTTATGTTAAAGTATTAGGGGAAATTACATGAGGAGATGGACAATCAACTCACTTTCAGCACAACTTTTCACCCACAGACTGATGGACAATCAGAAAGCAAAATTCAAGTGTTGGAATACATGTTGAAGGCATGTGTAATTGACTTTGGAGGTCATTGGGATAAGTTCATGCCATTGTGTGAGTTCTCCTATAACAACAGTTATTATTCTAGCATTGACATGGCAACATTTAAAGCATTCTATGGGAGGAGATGTAGATCGCCCATAGGGTGGTTTGAGGCTGGAGATATGAAACCTTTGGGGATTGATTTGGTAAAGAATGCTTAGGATAAGGTAAGTGTCTAATCAAAGCTTCTACCATCCTAGAATCGACAAAAAAATGTATACATATCGCAAGGTGAGGAATATGACATTTCAGGTTGGTGAACATGTTCTTCTAAAGGTGTCACCCATAAAGGGTGTAATGAGATTCGGCAAGAAGGACAAGCTCAGTCCTCGCTATTGTATGACCCCGGAAGTTAAAAAGACAGAAAATGAGAAACAAAAGATGAAATTAGGAAAAATGTAGCTTTTTGGCACCAAGTGGTCTTCACGGGACCTACCATGGGCCGAGAAAGAGTACCACGGGATGTGAAGGACCATCGTGGTCCATGCCTTGTTAAATGCATTTCAGATGTGAGGACCATGAGGGGCTACTATGAGCCGTGATGTGTACCCTAGTCCGTTATGGATCCTGTGGTGGACACCTCTGCCAGCCTTCTATCAGGGTCACTTCCACGACCCAAGTTAATGGGTTGTATTGAGTCCAAAGGAAATGTACTAAGATCTAAAAAAGGTCTAAGTCCAAAGAAAATGTACTAAGATCCTAGATGAATCTACGGCAGCCTGAAAGAACTGGATAACCTTTGAATTCGATGAATTACTAATATCCTTGCTGAGGTCTATTCATAGCCTCTTGAAGATGCCCTATACTCAACAAGAAAAGAGCAAGTACAATATCAGTACACAAAACAATAATGTATTGACACAGTCTCATGGTTCGAGGTACTCTCTTCATCCAGGTGTGACCAAGATGTATCAAGATTTGAAGTAACTTTATTGGTGGCCTGGCGTGAAGAAAGAAATAGCTGAGTTTGTAGAGATGTGTTAGAACTATCATCAAGTGAAGTATGAGAATTAAAGGCCTACAAGCTTACTTAAAAGAATGCTCATTCCTGAATAGAAGTGGGAAAGGATAGTCATAGACTTTGTGGTAGGTCTTCCTAAGACCATGGGGAAGTTTGACTCCATTTGGGTTGTGGTTGATAGACTGACGAATTTAACTTACTGCATGTCAGTTAGAATGGATTATTAATAAGGCTGCATGGGGTTCCCCTTTCTCTCATATCAGACCGTAGTAAACAATTTATGTTAAAGTATTAGGGGAAATTACATGAGGAGATGGACAATCAACTCACTTTCAGCACAACTTTTCACCCACAGACTGATGGACAATCAGAAAGAAAAATTCAAGTGTTGGAATACATGTTGAAGGCATGTGTAATTGACTTTGGAGGTCATTGGGATAAGTTCCTGCCATTGTGTGAGTTCTCCTATAACAACAGTTATTATTCTAGCATTGACATGGCAACATTTAAAGCATTCTATGGGAGGAGATGTAGATCGCCCATAGGGTGGTTTGAGGCTGGAGATATGAAACCTTTGGGGATTGATTTGGTAAAGAATGCTTAGGATAAGGTAAGTATCTAATCAAAGCTTCTACCAGCCTAGAATCGACAAAAAGATGTATACATATCGCAAGGTGAGGAATATGACATTTCAGGTTGGTGAACATGTTCTTCTAAAGGTGTCACCCATAAAGGGTGTAATGAGATTCGGCAAGAAGGACAAGCTCAGTCCTCGCTATTGTATGACCCCGGAAGTTGAAAAGACAGAAAATGAGGAACAAAAGATGAAATTAGGAAAAATGTAGCTTTTTGGCACCAAGTGGTCTTCACGGGACCTACCATGGGCCGAGAAAGAGTACCACAGGATGTGAAGGACCATCGTGGTCCATGCCTTGTTAAATGCATTTCAGATGTGAGGACCATGAGGGGCTACTACGAGCCGTGATGTGTACCCTAGTCCGTTATGGATCTTGTGGTGGACACCTCTGCCAGCCTTCTATCAGGGTCACTTCCACGACCCAAGTTAATGGGTTGTATTGAGTCCAAAGGAAATGTACTAAGATCTAAAAAAGGTCTAAGTCCAAAGAAAATGTACTAAGATCCTAGATGAATCTACGGCAGCCTGAAAGAACTGGATAACCTTTGAATTCGATGAATTACTAATATCCTTACTGAGGTCTATTCATAGCCTCTTGAAGATGCCCTATACTCAACAAGAAAAGAGCAAGTACAATATCAGTACACAAAATAATAATGTATTGATAGGATCACACGGCCATTCTAGTAAATGAGATAATGAAGGTAACCACAACACAGAAAACCACACATATACAAAATGCATTATATAGTTATCATTTCATGTTCAATACACAATTTCACAGTGTCAATAACAAATGCAACAATCAAAGTTGGTCCTCTCATTGAACCCATACCTAAACTGTTAGTGTGTCGACATGACATCCATTTCAATAGTTAGTATGTCGGCATGACACCCATTCTAATATGTACCGGTGTGGTACCCTATCCAATATGTATCGATATGGTACTCGATCCAATATGTACCAGTGTGGTATCCAATCCAACAACCACAATCACAATCACAATGAATAGTTCACAGACTTGCACAATAAAATAACATGTTCATTTCATGCAATTGATCATAAATAATTATTTCATTCATTCCATCTTTCTCTATTCAAATACATGCATTTGATACTAATGATGCAGTTAACATGCATATATAACACATATGAGAAAATAAATCATCACCTACCTCGAAACCAAGCCTGAATGCTCTTAAAGAACCTAAGTTTTCCCTTTTCGGAGTTTCTTGGTTTGTTCTTGGTCTAAAAAAAACACTTAATGCAACGAATCACTAATAGTATCCTAATTTACCCAAATTATATCAAAATACTAACCCGTATCCAATTTCATGATCCTATCATCTAACAAAGGGTTTTTTTCACCATTAATTTCAAGTCAAGAACCCTCCCCTAGGATGACTACCATGGATTCTAAGTTCCAAAAATCAAATTACAAGACAGGGGAGTAATTAACCTATATTTAGTGCGAGAATGAGTGGAAAACTGAAAGAAATAGTCCTAGGTTGTCCTTTTTCTCTCCAAAAATGATATTGCAACAAAAATAACGTTTTTGGGATTTTCCCCCTTTTTTTGTGTCAGACCCGCCATAGAGAAACTAATTCCGCCGTGGCGGGTTGCACGAAAACAAAGACTCAGAATTTGTGTCCCAAACCTCCATTTCGCAACACACCCTCAAACCTTGAGCTTCTAAAACCATCCTTTCCATCAAGATCAATTCTGAGAGTTTTACTCGCCCGAATTCGATTACGTAAAGCCATATAGTCTCCTTATCGTCTTGGCTATCAACTCAAATGATCAAACTCATAAATTAATTCCCAATCCATTATCCGATTACCCCAGACCTCACCTGACTCAGATTTCGTCCAAGTCTGGCCTAGGCTCGAAATTTTCAAGTTACTACTCAAAAGTTTTCTAGCTCAAATTTCTTCCTCGTTGGCTTATCCATAATGAAGGAGACATGTAATTACACTATGTATATCTCTATCTATTTTATATAATAGAAAAGGCAAAATGTGCCACGTGTCAGCACCACAAAAAAAATTATCATTAAATTAACAAAAAAATATAAAATCTGAAAATAAAAATAAAAATTGCAAACATAAAAATAAAATAAAAATTAAAAAACTGAAAAACACTTGTTGTTTTAAATCACAATGATGATTATCTATTTAATATCATTTAATATATAATTTTAAAAAGTATTTCAATGCATTTATGTAATCCAAAAAAATGAAATAAATAAATAAACACCATAATAACATCAACCTGCGCAGTTGCACCTTCCAACCCCATTTCCCATTTTTCATTGATCACACTAAAGCTATTCTTATAAAAATATGAAACTACATATAAATTTAATGCATCAGAAAATTCCAATTTCAATATAAAGTTACAGCATAAAATTGCAGTAAAATGCATAATTAAAAAGTTGTTATCAGTCACGCGTAAGCACTGAAAAAATTTGAATACACAAATTATTTTAAAACATATAAATTCAACAAAATAGAAAAACCCGGTCATTTCAAATTTGAAAGTATGAAACACGGACATAATTGCTGCCATAATTAAAACTTTTAATTTATCGTATCCTTCTTCTAAATCTATCATATTCCTCTTCTACCGTATCACTTCAAATCAATCATTCATTGTCTAGAAATGTGCATCTTGATGTTATCAAGGAATTCACACCAGCAAAGATTTAAAATAATCAGCAACAGTACTAAGGTCATATCCATGACGCCACTATGAATGTTTAGGCAAGCGCTTCGAATTCATGATTGAATCTTGAGGTGTAGTTCCCTTTTTAAATTTTATGTTTGAATTCCACGATTGATTTTAAAGTTTTTATCTTTAAGAAAATTACACATATTACTAACTGGTCTAATAAAGGGCTCACATTTCGTTAAATTGCATTGTGTTTTACTGTTTGTTTATCAATAGGTATTTTGACAACGAATTGCTAAATATTATCAAGAATTACGCACATGGTCTTGATTTACTTACTTTGTATTTCATTCTTCTAATTAATTGACAGAACATCTTTATATAGTAGTTTGCATTTCAATTAAACTATTCTCCCATCATTTTTGTAGGCTAAATTTTCACTATTCTTGACAAAGTGGCGATGAAGGTTATAAAATATGTACCGTGGTAAGCATTTTTACAACTTCATTGTAGTGGCTGCTTTTACAAGTAATGGAATTGTTTGTATTTCATATTGTTTATACCAATAGAAAGAAGAGAAATAACTAATAACTAATTAAAAATAATAGAAGTCTTTGGTGATGAATGAAAATAATATGTTGTTTTACGAAATTAAAAAAGTGATCAATTTTTCTTTCTTTCATTTTCCTCTAATAAATGTTTTTATTAATCACGTCAAGCACATAATAAAATGCAAGACATCATATATAGAGATGAGGGAAGGAAAGATTTTTTGAAAAGTACCCTTGTCTCAAAGACATTCCTTTAATATCCAAACAATATACAAATCTACAACAAACATCAACTGGCCGTATACATTTAGCTTGGTACTTCTCCCATAGGCACAATAAATATCACCAATAAGTATGCATGGGTTTTAATTTAAATTTTTAATATTATATATAGTGGAATGGGAAGGAAAAGTTGGGAGGAGACTGATTTACTAAGATATCTCTAGGGATGCATGTAATCTGAAAGGGTTTTTTGTTTGGTCTAAAACACCACTTTTAACCAAGAATAAATTTATTTATACCTTCTCTCTTTTACCATTGTTGTTACATTAGAGTGATATGGGGAAAAGAAGAAGCATGGCTCACTTTCTAGGATGGAGCTCTTCTCCATTTCGTTTATTTTTATTTTTTTAAAGTTCTTGAATGAATTGAGACACATGACATACGTTAAAATTAATGATTAAGATTTAATTCACTCAAACAAAGCCATAATTGTGGATTAAAATAATTAATTATTTTTCAAAAAATATTTTTATCTTTTTTTTTATCGAGAAAATTTTAATTTATATGATAACATGTTTTCTCTATATCAACGATGAATTTTTTTAACAAACTTTTAAATCTTCTTTTCCCATTTCAAAATATTAACTAAAAATGAAATTGCAAGATAGATACAATGAACAAAATAAAGAAGGTATGTATATAGATATATAAAAGTATATATATATATATATATATATATATAATAAAGGAGAGTACTTTGCAATGTGATTAAGCCAAATGACAAGCTATCAAAAAGCTACTTGGTAATTTTAAGACAAAGTTAATAAATATTGTAATAGAAATTTTGAATTGAAAAGTCTAAATTATTTAAATTTAAAAATACTAGGCTCATAGAAAAATATCATTAGCTTAACTAAAACTAAAAACTTATAGCTGTAGAATTCTAGTTCATTCCAATTGTTTCATAAACTTATCTTTTCAGATATTATATAATATTATTTGATTACATTTGATTTGAATATTAAATAAAATATATTATTATAGTTATTTGTATTATTATTATTATTATTATTATTATTATTATTATTATTATTATTATTATTATTAACAACAACACAGTAACAATAATTATAGTAATAGTAATAAATAATAGTAGTAGTAGATTTTTTCACTAATAATAATTTTATCTTCAAAATCATGTTTTTGAATTTAGCTTGGTTGCGTGTACTGAAATTTTTAATTAATGTTAATTATTTTTTGAGAAAAATAAAAAAAAGAAGAAGAAAGAAAAGAAAAGAAGATAAATGATCAAAAGAGAAAAAAACATAGGAAAAAAATGTTTCAATCGTTTTCAAATATTTTTCTCAACCCAAACCTATAGCTTATAAGAAAAATATATATATTCTATTTTAAAAATAAAGGATAAGGAAGAGTAATAAAAAGATCTTTACTATCAAAAAAAATAAAATAAAAAGATCTTCTTTTTAAAAATGATATGATATTTTAATTCAAATTTAAATAAAATTTGAGTTGGAATAGGATTTTATCTTCTTAACCTCTCCTATATAATATTAATTTTCATTCTCTTTTTTTTTTATTGATCATTACTTTGTTGATGAATTTATTTACTGTATAGTGCATTCTTTATTTTCAAGATTTTTTTTTGCTTTAATATTTTTATTTTTTATGTGCAAATGAGTGATAATTGTATCACAAGCTAATTTTGTTACTACTATATACCGTCTTCAATTGAAGTAAGTAATAATTTTTATTCTAATTTTGTTTGTTTGTTTTTTAATAAAATCAAATATATTCAGTTACCTAAATGAAAAATGAAAATCACTTTTTCTTGAGAATTTTAGTCAAGAAATTTATAAGATGGAAGGATCCCTCATGTGCTTTTGTTTCTTATAAAATGAATGAGTTACTGATGATGACGAATGAGCTTCATGCATACCTATGTTCCTTTGGAGGTCGAGAATTAAATAATTAGTTCTACCTGCATTATTTATGTTTTTTCTACGTGATACAAATACACCAAACAATTAAAATTAATTTTTTACATGTATGTATATGAATTTTCATGTATAATGTAAGGTTGCCGATTATATACTTCTTTTGAAATTAGTTTTACATGCATGTATAACTTTTTTATATCTAATGAGGCAGTTTTAAGGATATGGGAACACCGAGCTTTTGTGACTTTGTTATAATTAGTTATTTGGTGTAACTATAGACAATAAAATTTGAGTCGTGAAAATAATAATCAGGACCAAAAAATATCGCAACAATCGTAGTATTTAATTTTTGAATATGGGTGTTACAATCTCTATGTATCTGTTGATTCGTCTTTTCGAATATAAATTCAAGGGCTTGTAAGCTTGATCTTGAATTTGGTTGAACTTGATTGATTTGGTCTTAACTTGTACTTGAATTCAAGGGCTTTTAGGTTTCATCTTGAATCTTGTGGTTTTGTTCTTGATTTGTGGACTTGATGAATTTGATCTTCACTTGTTCTTGAACTTGATCTTGATCTTCACTTGTTCTTAAACTTGATCTTGATCTTCAGTTGTTCTTGAACTTGATCTTCACTTGTTCTTGAACTTGATCTTCACTTGTACTTGAATTCAAGGCCTTTTGGACTTGTTCTTGAATCTGGTGGTCTTGATTTTGAGCTATTCTTGAACTTGATGAACTTGATCTTGAATTCTTTAATTTGTAGCTTGTAGACAAATCTGCGGTATTTTATCCACGGACTCTCTGGCTTCTTGTTAGAATTCTGGTCCTTTTCTGAATTATGAGGACCCCTATTTATAGTTGAGGAATAGAGGAGTTGTGATAAGAACAGGTTTTCCTTCGGCCAATAAGATTTCAGTAACATGGCATAATGGGCTTTAGTGAATGTTCTTGTTATTTTGACGCATGGCATAATCCTATTGGCTTATTTGTTTGATTTGGCATGACACTTCACTTGACACATGGCATCAAAATGGGCCTCTAAGATGGGATGATATTGGACTTAACAAAGTGGGCTCATTTTTGTAGCCCAAATCAATGGACTTATCCAATAAAATTAGACTTTAATTAAATCTATATTTATTGGATTTAAATAGTTAATCCAGTTATATTAATCCATAATATTTATTTGGACTAATATATCTTGAATTTAATATAGTTCAAATTATTTATAAATTTATATTTAATAAATTTTAAATGATTATAAATGTCCCCTGCTTCAAGTCTTGCCAAGATATTTTTCTTTTGAAAACTAGACTTGAAGTATTAATTAAACAATATTTATTTACCAGCATTATTGCTGTGTGATTTTTTAAAGAAAATTTCACTCCAATGTAATTTGGAGCAAAGAATTGATGTAGGAATTGTGACTTCAAGTCACATGGGCCATTGGCCACTTCTCTTAATCAATTGGGATTGGGGTAACAAGCATTATGCTTGTGTATTTTGCTGGAAAGTGACTTCAAGTCACGTGGCCCACTGGCCACTTCCCTTACCCAATTAGGATTAGGGGAAGAAACAAGCATTCATGCTTGTTTTGCTAAGGCGGTTATTTATTCCAACAGGGATTGGAATATGCTTCCGTCGATTTGTGAATTTGTGCAATTTAGTCGGAACAGAAAATTACTATTAATATAAGAGAAGGATTCCTCACGTTATTTAGCACCTATAAATAGATGCTCCTTCTTATTTTTTTATTATCAACATCAGTAATTCAAAGGTCCTTGTTTACATAGTCTCTTGGAACGAAAAGACAGGTACGTGCTTTTTCTATTTTTGTTCTCTTTTCTTTTTCTTGTTTATTTTATACGTCCCTCTCTTTTTGGTAGGTCCATGGAATTAATATTTGTATTTTGTAGAGGCTACACAATGGAGAGTTTTATCACAAGACAAGAATTTTGCCTTGAGGTGTGAAGGGATGGATACGCGTCCACACCTTGGGGAAGATAATTTTATGGTATTCTTATGTGAAAAGGAATGGATACGCATTCTCTCCCTAAGAAAGGTAATTTTATGGTATTCTTATGGTGAAACAGAATGGATACACATTCTCTCCCTAAGAAAGGTAATTTGAAGGTATTCTTATGGTGAAAAGGAATGGATACACATTCCCTCCTTAAGAAAGGTAATTTTATGGTATTCTTATAGTGAAAAGGAATGGATATGAATCCCCTCCCTAAGAAAGGTAATTTGAATGTATTCTTAAGGTGAAAAAGAATGGATACACATTTCCTCCCTAAAAAAGGTAATTTGGTGGTATTCTTAAGGTGAAAAGAAATGGATACGCATTCCCACCCTAAGAGAGGTAACTTGAAGGTAGTCTTAAGGTGAAAAGGAATGGATACGCATTCCCTCCTTAATAAAGGTAATTTGAAGATCAAGGCTTTGAAGAATTCAACTTTCAGACACAATGATTCGCAGACATGATGGGGCTAAAACTTTAATTTGAAGACTTCAACTCGCAAACTTGGAGGATTTGAAAACTTCCACTTGCAAAATTAGAAGATTTTCTGGAGGTTCGCTGTCACGACCCAACTCCGTAGGCCATGACTGGTGCCCGATTTGGGCACCCATACGTACCCTTATCCCCACTTAGTATTTTAATCGAATAAACATAGGTGATGATCAGAAATGATCTCTAAACAGATCACAAAATAGATATAACGCACGAGGGCCGATAGGCCATAACGAAACACACAAAACCCAAAACATATATACAAAACCCACATCTCATGTCTACAGACCTCTACAGAATGATATCCTAGTCATATGACGGGACAGGGCCCCGCCGTACCCTGAACAACGTATATATATATATATATATATATACAACAGAAAGTGTCAGTACCCAAAATAGGGCTCCGGACAAAGGAGCACTGTCGACCAACATGGTGGATGTCCTAAGCGAGCGGATCAGCAAACCAATCATTTGTACCTGCGGGCATGTAACGCAACCCCCGAAGAAAGGGGATCAGTACGGAAAATGTACTGAGTATGTAAAGCATGGACTGAAATCAGTAAAGTCATTACCAGAGCAAAATGTACAAAAATGAGCAAATATCCAAAAATATCAAATGTTTATCAAACCACATATAATGGATTGTAATAAGTAAAGTCATTACCGCGATAGAATGTACAAAACTGAGCAAAATATCCGGAGATATCAAATGCCGATCAAAACCTCAGATAATGTATACAGAAAAACATATGCCATATCCGGCCCCATTATGGGACTCGGTGAACAAAGTGTGGTTGCCCTCCCATCATCGGCACCACGGCACAGCATAACACCAGAGTAGGGAATATCTCCGTAACAAATCATATCATATCAGATGGCCATATCAAATCATATCATATCATATCATATCATATCACAAACATATATGTACATGGCACAGCATAACTCCGTGGCATAATATTTACCACCCCATGATACATGTCATACCTGCCCCCTCACATCGGGACACGGCGAATAATGCAGAGAAATACGCACGAAAATATATCCTGGCCCAGGCTCAGTGAAAGAAGCATTGAGGCATCCACGAGTGGAGTAGTGAGAAACTATATGCAATTTAAATCAAATTTAAGACTCAATGGAATAATCAGAATGATCTATCATTTAAAAATCGAGACGAGACCTATGTCAAGTACCTTTCGAAAGTTGCCCTGGATTATATCAGAATAAATCTTCTGGAATCATATAGACGTATCAAAGCATAATAAAATACCTTTTGGAAATCAAGGGATTGTCCATCCTAATGGCTCTAGGAATAGGAACCTCTTTGAAATTATATAAAAGTCATATTTTTGTTTCATAAATACCATACCAACACAAAGATTAGCTTTACATACTTATGTCAAAACATGAAAATCGAAAGAATATGTTTTACATACTTATGTCAAAAACATGCCAAAAGAAAGAAAGGTTCGCTTTACGTACCTCTTACGGATTACTCTTAACTATGCTCGCCTCGTCGTCTCTTGAACCTATTTAACCTGAAATTAATACTAAGGTTAATAAACTTTCACTTTCCAATTTCCAACTCTACACCCAAGTAACCATAGGAATCATTTCCTTATCTATGTCTCTCGACTAGTTTATTACTAGCTCCGAATCTACCGAAAATCGGGCAGCATCTCCCCTGTAACTTGAACATCCCCGAGTTTTCAACTTGGCCACCATGTCAACAACCATACCAACAACAACAGCCAGCAGCATGTATACAATTAAATCACATCAACTTTACACAATACAAGCTCTATACAACTCATTCCAAACTACGGTACCAAAATAGAGTTTTTAACCTTTATTTCGTAAAATATGTAGTCATACCAAATGGAGGGTTGTGTGGATGCAACCAGCAGCAACCACATCCATTTTTGAGTACTTTACAGCCCTGCAACACGCAATTAAACCACCACCAAACTGCAGCACCACAACAACAACACACTACGCGACTTCGATTTAACTACTACGACTTCCATTTAGTTTGTTTCCAACGTCAAACATCCTTATACATTTTTTTACACTTCCAGCATATTTTAAGACATGTAATATACTTCATAACATCATCATAAAGTCCAGTTATAAAGAGAAAACGTTACCTTAGCCGAAACTCGCCGAAACTCACCTCGGAAGTTCCGTTAGCGCAGCTGAAACTTTGGGGCTGTTTGGTAACGTTTTGGGCTGCTCCAAGCCATACAATTTCATTACAAATACCTTCATAACATCATGGTATACCCTAGATAATTAATTCATGAAACGGAACCGAAGAACTTACCTCTTTTTCTCTCAAATTCGTAGCTTTCTCTCTCTAGTTTCTCTAGTTTCTTCTCTTCCTTTCTCTCCTCTTCTCTTCTTTTCTAAACTTTTCTTGATAAGAATGAGGTGTGTGGCTGAATTGGTCATAAAACATATATATATATAGGCCACCCAAGTGGCGACACGTGTCAAGCCCTCATTGGTGACATGTGTCAAGCCCTAAGTGGCGACAGATGTCAAGACGTAAGTGGTGACACGTGCCAAGATCTCATTGGTCCAACACACCCCTTTTCTCCAATCATGGGCTGCCATGTGGCATGTGGGGACCACATGAGTCTTCTTGAAGACTTTATGAAATTCCCATTTTACCCCTAGCCTTCCACAATATTACCATAGGCCACTTTGCGAATTTTCTTTTTTGCCCTTTGCCTTTTCCATTATTTCCACACTATTAATGATCATAAATAATATTCATATCCAACTTGTATATTAAATAAATGAATTTTGGAAGATTGTCATTCCCTTAACTTCCCACAACTACCTTAAAACATCCAACCATATAAAATACGGGATATAACATCCTCCATGAGAAATTCTAATTATTTATTTATTTTTGCCACTCACCTTTTTCTAATATTTTCAAATTGAAATTCCAATTAATCATAAGAATTTTGTATCCAACAAGATCAAACATAACCTTGCCCTTGACTTGTTACCGTTGTCTCCGAAATATCCTAATGTAAAAAATACGGGTTATAACATTCGCACACTTAGGAACATTCGTCCACGAATGTTGAACTAACCTCATACAGTGTCTTCATACTTCAGGAGGGTTCCTTTTATTGTTGTCCTTTTAAGTATGCCCATTACCTATCCCTTCTTTCATATTTTTTTAGGTTGCCGGGAAGCATTCGCTATAACTTGGTCGTGCTGCATCAAGACACAACCTATTCCCACACCCGAAGCATCACAATAAATAACATACCCATATGGTACCTCTGGAAGAGTTAGAACTGGAGTTGTAGTCAAATTTTCTTTCAATAACTTAAAGGTTCGTTGACAGGAACGAGTCCACTGGAATTTGACTCCCTTCTGAGTTAATCTTGACAGTAGTGCTGAAATTGAAGCAAATTTCTCTACAGGTATCCTATAATAACTTGTTAATCCCAAGTAGTTACGTACTTTTGTAGGTGTCGTTGACTTAGGCTAGTTCTTTACGGCCTCAATCTTCTGTGTATCTACCCGAATACCATCAGCCCCAACAATATATCCCAGAAGTGCCATAGAAGTCGACCAAAATTCACATTTGGAAAATTTAGCATACAGTTTCTGGTGTCAGAGTACTACAAGTACCGCTCTCAGATAATTTGCATGCTCTGCTTCTGACCGAGAATAAATCAGAATATCATCACTAAATATAATCCTGAACATATCCAAGAATGGTCTAAATACCCGATTTATCAGGTCTATGAATACCGCTGGAGCATTTGTCAGGCCAAAAGACATCACTCTGAACTCGTAATGGCCATATTGGGTCTAGAATATTGTCTTTGGTTTATCTGATTCTCTTACCCGCACCTGATGATAACCCGATCGCAAGTCTATTTTTGAAAACCACTTAGCACCCTCCAACTGATCAAATAAATCATCAATCCTGGGAAGGGGGTGTTTATTCTTAATGGTTACCTTATTCAGCTACCTGTAATCAATACACATCTGCAGCGACCCATCTTTCTTTTACACAAATAATACGGGGGCTTCCCAAGGTGAAGTACTCGGTCTGATGAAGCCTTTTTCCAGTAAGTCTTTTAACTGCTCCTTCATCTCTTTTAATTCTGCAGATGCCATTCTGTATGGAGGAATATATATCATATGGGTATCTAGCAGCACATCTACGGTAAAGTCTATCTCCCGTTCGGGAGGAAGGACTGGAAGCTCGTCTGGATATCTATATGAGAATTCATTAACTACGGGGACTGACTGAAGGGTTGGCGCTTCCGCTTCCAAATACTGAATGCGAACCAGGTGATAAACACAACCTTTTCTGATCATTTTTCTCGCCTTAAGGTAGGAAATAAACTTTACTCTCGGCGACGCTGTATTACCTGCCCATTCCATCACTGGTTCTCCTGAGAATTGAAAATATACTCGAACTACTAGGTCTTACACGAGTCCTCATTCCCCGTTATGGGTTTCCCTTTTTTTTTTGGTACTTGAGAATATTGTGATCCCTCTTTGGGCTAATATAATATGGTCTCGCGCCTTGCCGGTGATTTCTCTCGGGAGTTTCACTTACTGAGGTTTCCTTACTTTTCACCTCCTTCTAATAGTTTGATCTCTTTGTTTTCTATCTACTTACTCTCTTTATTTCCCAATTATCGCTCTACTAAAATCTCCAATTTAACCTACAGTCAAATAATAGTAGAGTACGTTGCAACAGTTGTACCTTTTATTCTTATTGTCGCTCAATCTTTGGTACCCTAGCGTGATTAATACCTTCCTTACTGTAACACCAGTTGTTGGAACTCACATGTCCACCGATATAATCGTACGTCAGACATTTTACACATTCATATCTATATGGATATATTCACAAACAACTAGACTACAAAATAGCTCCAAACGCTGTTCAAGCATATCGTTGTTCTAGAGTTGTGATGTACTTTCTATCTCTTCACCAGCCTAGTCTACATCGTCTTACGCGGCCTCTTACGGTTTATAGCCATTCCATAAACTCTAATTTTCCCTTAGGTTACTCTAACTTCTCATTTGTCTCTTACGTCTAATTATATAGAATTCTTGCATACTTCTCAGGGGGTCACCCATCCTAAAATTGCTCCCACCTGAGCACGCTTAACCTCATAACTTTGATGGAATTGGGTACGTTAATGCCGATATAATCACGTCCATTCCCTCGCATGACCTTTACTATATTATCGGGGGCGAGTCGAGGTCTTACAGATTCTGAGACACTTTCGTAAAACATCCTTCTTTTACAATTACTATTTTACCCTTTTTGATCCTCAATCTTTACTTTTTGCTTTCGTGCGTGACTATCTTTCGTCCTGGACTACTAGATTCCCGAGGGTAGTGATCGCACCATCCATCAAGGTCTCTACCAATGATTCTTCACACGGTCTCAGATACCGCAACTTATATCTATTTATTATTAGCCTCGAGATCCATCCATCTGTTATAGGATCTCGTTTAGAGTGTAAGCGTTCCCATATACATATGATAGCATCAGTTGATTTTCTCTTACGCTTGTATTTCTCTTGTCCACTTCCCTCCTTTAGGGTGTACCCATGTCATCCTCTGTTCATTTTCAACTATTCATGCGCAAATGATTCTGTTTTAACATATTTAACATACCGCACCATGTCTACACCTTCTATTAGAACATCTATACTTTAGGTTGCCTCTATAAGAAACCTTAGTACAACTATGGGTTGCTTAGTATTCTCGATGAATATTACACAATCTAGTCCAAGTACTTGTACTCGAGTCATATAACTAATGTAGTAGTTTAGTCGAAGCTACATTCAATTCATCCCAATTAGTACGTCACTAGTGCTTATGGCCGTGTCCGATTCTCCATTCGGGGCACTTATACTCTTATGATACATGTTTCACGTTTTGTTATCACAGTTTTTCCCAATAGATACTACTTGTTCCTTTAATAATTTCATAATGCCTCTTTTTTTTTTGTAATTTCTGTTCTTTCTCCTCTAGGTATCCCACTATTTTCCAATATGGAGTTACATATACATAATACCCTTTTCTGCCTCATGAGCTTTCATCCTTATCGTATACCCGATACTAACTCCTAATCTTACACACGACCATATCTTGTAGTTGCTTCCTTACTAAGCTTTACTTATTTCCATAACGATTCTTGTATATTCACAGTATACCCTACTCGTATAACACTTCTTCACCTTCCTCACAATTCTTGCTACAGGTTAATTCTAGTTGGTCAGGCAAACGTATTCAACCTTTGTCTAAATCATCCCTCCGTATCGTAGGCCCTAATGAATCACCCTAGCATTTTTCCACCACATGAAACACGTGACCTTGAATCGCCTACAAATTTATGTTTTTCCATTCACAGGTTACACCTCCAATTAGTCGACTAGGAACTGATAAGATGTCCCCATACAACATTTTCCCAACCTCCACCAGAGAGGAACTAATATCCACTAAGCATCAGAGTACTTCCTAGTACTTGAATCACATGATCTTGAGTCGTGAACAATTTATTTTCTTTTTTTAGTCCTCAAATAACAGCTGAGGGTTTTGTACTTTCCAGCAAGAATGAAACTCAATCGCTGGACACTTTTCCTTCCAACCGAAATTCTCTTTCGAATTATGACTCTTCAAGTAAAAATGGTACTCCTTTTACCGAAAACATAAAGGGAACCTCTTTCAGTTTTAGTCCAACGTTATAAATTTTACCCTATCGGTATCAACTTCCAAGACATCTTCTAAACGTATGTCTTAGTCTCTTCCTTGCTTTTGTTCCATTCTCAAAAAAATAAAATAATTGGGAATAGTTTCCTCTATATTTTGTACTATCTCAAAACCTGCACGCAGAAGATAGCAGCAATGCCTCACAAGGCCAACATATACATTTTTTTTATATCACCTTATATCACAGTCACACAGAGCTTTCAATATCAATAACCGTATGAAAATAATGGACTTACCTCATGTGTCTACCTCAAACTGCATTTATTGCACTTTCCTATCTACTTTCCTTTAAATTTTCAACTTTACATTTCAAGCTCAACACCTTACTCAACATATCGCTTTCATACCTTTACTTACCCGTATACTATGTAGCTCCCAATATCATCCATCGCATTCCTCTATCGATATCGTTCCTTAGCTGAAATCAAATGTTAGAAAAAAGAAATTTCATGTCCTATGGATGGGCTCTATCGCACGATCTTAGATATGAAAGAAAGGTAACACCCTAAATGCCCTGTAGCCTTCTGTTTATAGATGTGGCGCGCAACACACCGATAAACAAGACTCTACTAGACACGGTCTGTAGACATTCCAAGGAAGGACCGCTCTGATACCACTTCTGTCACGACCCAACTCCGTAGGCCATGACTGGTGCCCGATTTGGGCACCCATACGTACCCTTAGCCCCACTTAGTATTTTAATCGAATAAACATAGGTGATGATCAGAAATGATCTCTAAACAGATCACAAAATAGATATAACGCACGAGGGCCGATAGGCCATAACGAAACACACAAAACCCAAAACATATATACAAAACCCACATCTCATGTCTACAGACCTCTACAGAATGATATCCTAGTCATATGACGGGACAGGGCCCCGCCGTACCCTGAACAACGTATATATATATATATATACAACAGAAAGTGTCAGTACCCAAAATAGGGCTCCGGACAAAGGAGCACTGTCGACTAACATGGTGGATGTCCTAAGCGAGCGGATCAGCAAACCAATCATCTGTACCTGCGGGCATGTAACGCAGCCCCCGAAGAAAGGGGGTCAATACGGAAAATGTACTGAGTATGTAAAGCATGGACTGAAATCAGTAAAGTCATTACCAGAGCAAAATGTACAAAAATGAGCAAATATCCAAAAATATCAAATGTTTATCAAACCACATATAATGGATTGTAATAAGTAAAGTCATTACCGCGATAGAATGTACAAAACTGAGCAAAATGTCCGGAGATATCAAATGCCGATCAAAACCTCAGATAATGTATACAGAAAAACATATGCCATATCCGGCCCCATTATGGGACTCGGTGAACAAAGTGTGGTTGCCCTCCCATCATCGGCACCACGGCACAGCATAACACCAGAGTAGGGAATATCTCCGTAACAAATCATATCATATCAGATGGCCATATCAAATCATATCATATCATATCATATCACAAACATATATGTACATGGCACAGCATAACTCCGTGGCATAATATTTACCACCCCATGATACATGTCATACCTGCCCCCTCACGTCGGGACACGGCGAATAATGCAGAGAAATACGCACGAAAACATATCCTGGCCCAGGCTCAGTGAAAGAAGCATTGAGGCATCCACGAGTGGAGTAGTGAGAAACTATATGCAATTTAAATCAAATTTAAGACTCAATGGAATAATCAGAATGAGCTATCATTTAAAAATCGAGACGAGACCTATGTCAAGTACCTTTCGAAAGTTGCCCTGGATTATATCAGAATAAATCTTCTGGAATCATATAGACGTATCAAAGCATAATAAAATACCTTTTGGAAATCAAGGGATTGTCCATCCTAATGGCTCTAGGAATAGGAACCTCTTTGAAATTATATAAAAGTCATATTTTTGTTTCATAAATACCATACCAACACAAAGATTAGCTTTACATACTTATGTCAAAACATGAAAATCGAAAGAATATGTTTTACATACTTATGTCAAAAACATGCCAAAAGAAAGAAAGGTTCGCTTTGCGTACCTCTTACGGATTACTCTTAACTATGCTCGCCTCGTCGTCTCTTGAACCTATTTAACCTGAAATTAATACTAAGGTTAATAAACTTTCACTTTCCAATTTCCAACTCTACACCCAAGTAACCATAGGAATCATTTCCTTATCTATGTCTCTCGACTAGTTTATTACTAGCTCCGAATCTACCGAAAATCGGGCAGCATCTCCCCTGTAACTTGAACATCCCCGAGTTTTCAACTTGGCCACCATGTCAACAACCATACCAACAACAACAGCCAGCAGCATGTATACAATTAAATCACTTCAACTTTACACAATACAAGCTCTATACAACTCATTCCAAACTACGGTACCAAAATAGAGTTTTTAACCTTTATTTCGTAAAATATGTAGTCATACCAAATGGAGGGTTGTGTGGATGCAACCAGCAGCAACCACATCCTTTTTTGAGTACTTTACAGCCCTGCAACACGCAATTAAACCACCACCAAACTGCAGCACCACAACAACAACACACTACGCGACTTTGATTTAACTGCTACGACTTCCATTTAGTTTGTTTCCAACGTCAAACATCCTTATACATTTTTTTACACTTCCAGTATATTTTAAGACATGTAATATACTTCATAACATCATCATAAAGTCCAGTTATAAAGAGAAAACGTTACCTTAGCCGAAACTCGCCGAAACTCACCTCGGAAGTTCCGTTAGCGCAGCTGAAACTTTGGGGCTGTTTGGTAACGTTTTGGGCTGCTCCAAGCCATACAATTTCGTTACAAATACCTTCATAACATCATGGTATACCCTAGATAATTAATTCATGAAATGGAATCGAAGAACTTACCTCTTTTTCTCTCAAATTCGTAGCTTTCTCTCTCTAGTTTCTCTAGTTTCTTCTCTTCCTTTCTCTCCTCTTCTCTTCTTTTCTAAACTTTTCTTGATAAGAATGAGGTGTGTGGCTAAATTGGTCATAAAACATATATATATATATATATATAGGCCACCTAAGTGGCGACACATGTCAAGCCCTCATTGGTGACATGTGTCAAGCCCTAAGTGGCGACAGATGTCAAGACGTAAGTGGTGACACGTGTCAAGATCTCATTGGTCCAACACACCCCTTTTCTCCAATCATGGGCTGCCATGTGGCATGTGGGGACCACATGAGTCTTCTTGAAGACTTTATGAAATTCCCATTTTACCCCTAGCCTTCCACAATATTACCATAGGCCACTTTGCGAATTTTCTTTTTTGCCCTTTGCCTTTTCCATTATTTCCACACTATTAATGATCATAAATAATATTCATATCCAACTTGTATATTAAATAAATGAATTTTGGAAGATTGTCATTCCCTTAACTTCCCACAACTACCTTAAAACATCCAACCATATAAAATACGGGATATAACATCCTCCATGAGAAATTCTAATTATTTATTTATTTTTGCCACTCACCTTTTTCTAATATTTTCAAATTGAAATTCTAATTAATCATAAGAATTTTGTATCCAACAAGATCAAACATAACCTTTCCCTTGACTTGTTACCGTTGTCTCCGAAATATCCTAATGTGAAAAATACGGGTTATAACATTCGCACACTTAGTGGCTTTGAAGAACTCAACTTACAGCCATGGTGGATTTAAAACTTTAACTTGAAGACTTCAACTTATGGAATTAGTCAATTTGAGACTTCAACTTATGGACTTGAAGAATTTTGAAGACTTGAATTTGCATACTTGACTGAATTTGGAGACTTCAACTTGAATACTTGTCTAAGTGTGAGACTTCAACTTGCAAACCTTAAGGAATTTGAAGACTTCAACTTGTAGAATTTTAGTAGATTTAAGACTCCAAGTTGTGGACTTCGAGATTATGAAGACTCTAACCTACATACTTAAAAGATTTGAAGACTTCAACTTACGAATTTTGTAGGTTTAAGGATTTAACCCGTAGACTTGGAGAATTTTGAGGACTTTAACTTGCATACTTGGTTGATTTGAAACCCCAACTTGGGAACTTAAAGAATTTCAAGGCTTCAGCTTGCAAACTTTTGATTTGAAACTCAATTTTGAAGACTTGAAGAATTTGAAGACTTTAATTTTTTTTTATAGAATCTCATATTTCATAAGGGTTTTCCCCTATCGATTCACCACCATTGGGTGCAAGTTCAAAGTTTGATGAAAGAGTATTCATAGAATTGACTTTCATGTGGCAGATCATGTGGGAACATGTGGTTTTTTTGACACTCATGCAACTGAACTCGGAATATAATTCTAAGCGCCTACGTACCTCAGTGAAGAGGATCAAGTCACAACATAGTTCTGGGAGAAGTGATTTTTTTATGTCCTAACTTTTGCCTAGGCCGCCTCTTTTAAGATTTTTAACCTATCAGACTTTTTTATTTTTTTGTTTTTGGGGTATCATGCACATATACTCTTGCGGTCCAGGAGTAACATGCAGTTTATACTTGTACCGTAAGGAGTGTCATCTCACTTCAAGGGTAGTACCTTTTCAAGAATTTCGCATTAATACGAATGATCCTTATACCATCAGCATCGAAAATATTGTAAGCACAATTTGTATACGCTTCTTGTATGACATATGGTCCATCCCACTTCGAGGAAAGTTTTCCCCTAGACTTATGTGAAGTGAAAATGAGTTTTCTTACTACAAGGACTTGATCTCCAACTTGGAAGCACCTCAAACTAACCTTCTTGTTGAAAGAACGAGATAGACGGGCTTGATAACATTTAAGATTTTGTTGAGCTTCCAGCCTTTTTTCATCAAGTGCTTTAACTTGGCAAGACGTAGTCGAGAATTTTCATCTTCAGTGAGCCTTTCTTGTATAGCAAGTCTTAAGGAAGGTATTTGACGCTCAATTGGTAGGACTACTTCAACTCTAAAATCAAGTGAATATGGGGTTTCTTGAGCCAGTGTGCGGTATATCATCCTATATGCCCATAAAGCTTCTTCCATTCTTACATGCCAATCTCGCTTGGACTTAGAGATGACTTTCTTCAGAAGATTGCATAGAGTTTTATTGAATTGTTTAACTAGCCCATTGGCAGGAGCATGATACATAAAAGATTTGCGCTGCTTGAATCCGAAGAGATCAAAAATTTTGTTCACTAACTTGTTATCAAACTCCTTGCCATTGTCCGTTATTGTGTAGCGAGGAATGCCAAATTGGTAGATGATATTCACCTGAATGAAGTTTAAAACATTCTCCTTCTTCACTTCTTTAAGGGCAACAGCTTCGGCCCATTTTGAGAAGTATTCTATTGTAGCCAAGATATACAAGTGTCCACCAGAAGACTTTGGCAGTGGTCCAACAATGTCCAATCCCCAAGTGTAAAATAGATAAGATGCGATAGCTGGATGTAATACTTCGGGTGGCTGATGTATGAAATTTGTATAAAATTGACAAGCCTTGCACCTTCGAGCCCAGTCTATCCAATCATTCATTATGGTTGGCCAGTAATACCCCATTATTCTTATATGGAAGTGTAGCTTTGGTCGAGATTGTTGTGATCCACATACTCCTGAATGTGCTTCTTGAATAGCTTGGACCACTTTTCCCTCTCCCATACATTGCAAGACTACTCCCTCAAATGACTTTCTGTATAATGTGTCTGTGTAGTATAGGAAGAGAGGTGCACGACGACGAATGTCAATCCTTCTCTTTGGATTTTTTGGAAGTATCCCATAATACAAATAGTCGGTAATAGGTTATCTCCAATCTTCCTTTGAAGCTTTGAAACAACGATGAGATGCTCAAGCTCATTTTCTGCATATTCATCCTCATTGGTGGTGGTACTATCCACTTTTGATAGATAGTGACTTGTGTCTGATATGGAAGACTCGGAGTTGAAGCGAGGGAAACTAGGGCGTCAGCTTTCTTGTTCTCCTTCCTTGGCATATGTTAGAGGGAGTAGCTTTGGTCCAGATTGTTGTGATCCACATATTCCTGAATGTGCTTCTTGTAGAGCTTGGACCACTTCTCTCTTTCCCATACATTGCAAGACTACTCCCTCAAATGACCTTCTGTATAATATGTCTGTGTAGTATAGGAAGCGAGGTGCATGACGACGAATGTCAATCCTTCTCTTCAGATTTTTTGGAAGTATCCCATAATACAAATAGTCGGTAATAGGTTGTCTCCAATCTTCCTTTGCATCTTTCGAAACAACAATGAGATGCTCAAGCTCATTTTCTGCATATTCATCCTCATTGGTGGTGGTACTACCCATTTTTGATAGATAGTGACTTGTGTTTGATCTGGAAGAGTCGGAGTTGAAGCGAGGGCAACGAGGGCGTCATCTTTCTTGTTCTCCTTCCTTGGCATATGTTGGAGGGAGTAGCTTTGGTCCAGATTGTTGTGATTCACATACTCTTGAATGTGCTTCTTGTAGAGCTTAAACCACTTCTCCCTCTCCCATACATTGCAAGACTACTCCCTCAAATGACCTTCTGTATAATGTGTCTGTGTAGTATAGGAAGCGAGGTTCACGATGAAGAATGTCAATCCTTCTCCTTTGATTTTCTAGAAGTATCCCATAATACAAATAGTTGGTAATAGGTTGTCTCCAATCTTCCTTTGCAGCTTTCGAAATAGAGACGAGAAGCTCATGCTCATTTTCTGCATATTCATCCTGATTGACGGTGGTACTACCCATTTTTAATAGATAAGGACTTGTGTCTGATCTGGAAGAGTCGGAGTTGCAGTGAGGGCAACTAAGGCATCATATTTGTTGTTCTCCTTCCTTGGCATATGTTGGAGGGTCACATATCCAAACCATTTTATTAACTTCTGAGCATAAGAATAATAGGGATGTCTTTAAGGCTTCTTGACTTCATAGCTCCCCAGAATTTGATTGATCACCAACTGAGAGTCACCAAAGACTTGTAACTGCAATTTTTTTATGTCGACGGCCATTTTGAGTCCAAGTATTAATGCTTGATATTCAACGACATTGTTGGAGCAATATTGTTTCTAAGTGAAAAAGAATGGTAAAACCTCTTCTTGTGAAGTGACAACTACCACGCCAGCACCAACTCCTCCATGATGTGTTGCTTTATCAAAATACATCTTCCAAGGAGGTAGAACTTCAATAACCATCGCATTTTCATCAAGAAGCTCATCGGTTAACTCTCAATCATCTTGTATTGGATGGTCTGCCAAAAAGTCTACCAATGCTTGCCCCTTCACAACTTTTTGAAGGATGTACATGATCTGAAATTGTTGGAACTAGAGGTACCACCTTGCTAGTTGGTATTTAACGACTGGTTTTGATATAATAGATTTGATAGGATTTTCTCTGGACACAAGGCGAACAATGTGAGCTTGAAAGTAATACTTTATTTTTTAGATTGATAAGATAGTGCCAAGCATAACTTTTCGATTGGCGAATACTTCAGCTCATTTGGTGTCATCATTCTACTCAAATAATAAAGAGAGTTTTCTTTGCCTTCACCATTTTCCTTAGCTAATAGATCTCCTACAGACCTTTCTTGTGCCGTGATATAAAGTATCAATGGCTTTCTAGGTATAGGAGAGGCTAGAACTAGAGGCTTCACCAAATATGCTTTGATACTTTCAAAGGTATTGCTGCATGTTTGATCCAACTTAAAAAGAGCATCCTTCTTCATGAGATGGCTAAATGGTTGGCATCTTCCAGCTAGATTTGAGATGAACCTCCTCAAGTAGGCTAACTTTCCTTGGATACTTTTTAGCTCATGAATGTTTCGAGGCTCGGGCATCTTCAATATAGCATCGACTTTAGCTTGATCAATCTCAATTCCTTGGTGTCGCACAATAAAGCCAAGGAACTTGCTAGAAGTTACTCCAAAGGAACATTTCAACGGATTCATCCTCAGTTGATATCTTCGAGGCAATTCAAACACCATTCTTAAGTCTTTTAAATGGTCATTCCTCTTTCTTCACTTCACCACCAAGTCATCAACATAACGCTTGACATTTTTATGAAGCAAGTCATCGAATATATTATTCATAGCCCTTTGATATGTAGCACCAGCATTCTTTAAACCAAAAGACATCACCTTGTAGCAATGGATACCTTCAAGTATGTGAAATGCGGTGAGTTTTTTATCTTTTGGTGCCATACGAATTTGGTTTTAGCCGGATGAACCATCCATGGAAGACATTGCCTCATACCCAATTATAGCATCAATCATCAGCTCTGGAATAGAAAGAGGAAACTCATACTTAGGGAATGCATTATTAAGGTCTCTAAAGTCAACACAAACTCAAATTTGGCCATTCTTCTTCCTCACGAGAGCAATACTTGGAATCCATGTACAGTATTTGACTTCATGAATAAATCCTACTTCGATGAGTTTGATATTTTGCTTTCAGCACCTCTTCATATGAAACCATAAGTTTCACTCGTCTCCTTATTCTAGAAGGAATCAAATTCCTAAAATCCTTCTGGATCGTAGGTAAAGCAAGCATTGTCACTATTAGAGAACTTCTCTAATGCTCATTATTCTTCTTCTTTAATGGACCTGACCTCTCAAACATAGAAGTTCTTATGGTTGATTTCCCAAGTCGATCAAAGATGGAAGGCCTTTGGTTTGAAGCAGAAGACTCATCTTCTAAAGTGATATAATTATTGCTTGCCCTTCTTATGGAAATACGAACCAACAGTGGCTTGCTATAGCTTAAGCCTTCGCGTGCTTTCCTGGTTGTATCTTCCGATGGGAGCTTCCCTAACCTTGATCGTTTATTAGGGTTATACCTATACTTCACAAATAACTTGTAAGCGTTTGGGTCAAAGACTTCTCATGTACATCCAGTAGGAAGTGCCACATCTCTTGATTAGTTTTGAGCAATCGAATTTCTTGGTAGCTTTGAAGAAAAGTTTATTGCATCAATTTGTTTGATAGGAAGAGCTAGCCCTTTAAGTAAATCTCCTTGGGTGTAAGATGACTGACCTTCTTCTTTATTCACCTTCGAAACATAGCAGAGTATAGAAGCCGACTTCTTCTTCGAGGACATGATCTTCCCTTTATTTGGGAAGGAACAAGGCTCTTTAATATCAACCTTGACTTTTCCAATAGCCACATCAACCCTTCTTCCTACAAGCTTATTATACTTGGTTAATTTGACATTGCCGAGTTTTGCCTCCTTCATAACGTAACTCTTCAGATAAAATTTTGCATCGACAAAGTGTGACTTGATGTTAGTGAAAGGGTTATCATCAGCAACTATTTCCCTTTTAATTCCGCCATCAAGGTATTTCAAACATTGATAGGAAGAAGAAGAGATAATTTTGTTCTCGTGTACCCAAGGCCTACCAAGAAATATGTTGTATGAAGTTTTGTATCGATATCATGCATCTATGTGCTTAATCGCAAGTCTTCCATATGGATTTCTAACTTGATAAAGCCTATGGACCTCTGACCTCCTTGATTGAATCCTTTTATCCGCAAATTACTTTCACTAAGTTATTCATTCGTGATGCCAAGTTCCTTCAAAGTGTGGATGGAGAGAACGTTAACTCCAGATCCTTCATCTATCAGGATTCTATTTATCTTCTTCTCTAGCACATGACCCACCATATACAAAGGATGATTATGTAGTATTTCACCAAACAGAAGATCGTCATCTCTAAATGTGATATTTGTATCACATGAATGTACTTCTTGGGAAGAAGGTTCAACAGGAGTTTTAGAAGGTGGAGGAGATACCTTTAATAAGACTTCACATTTTTCTTGTTCTTTGTTAGCAGAAGACGCCTTTGGTGAGGTTTCACTCATTATCTCTTCTTTGTTGGCATTGAAACATGATGCCTTGATTCTGTCTTGAGTAGCCGTTGCACAGAACCAACTTGGTGAGAATTCCTTTAGAGTCACAAGACGTCAAGATTTCTGGTGGTGATGCACTTCAACCTTTGCCCTCTTTTCTGCTTCTTCAGTATCCTCACCATCTTTCTTCTGATTGGTTGCTCAAATGATTCTTTTCTCAAATGTTTCTTGTTGTGTCTTCTCCTAGTCATAAGAATCCAACCTTTATCATCGTGTATATCAACTTGGGGTTTGTCTTGCTCCAATGACTCTTCTTTATGCTTTCATAGATATACATTTAGAGTGGATCAAGTGAGCCAAATGTGATAGAGATTTGGTTAGAACTTGTTTTTTCATCATCAAAGACAATTTTCTTTTCTTTAGCCAATCGTATAACTCTATCCTTGAAGACAAAAGATTTTCAAAAGGATGACTGACAAGTCTATGATACTTGCAATAATTTAGGTCATTAGTTTTTCCAGCTTCATTAGGTAGCTTCATCTCTGGAAACTCAATGAGTTTTAGTTCGAGCAACTCATCAAAAATTTTAGAATCTAGGAATGGGTATTCATTTTCTTGTATCTCCCTCAAGGTTGACTTTCGATTGGGACACTCTTGAAAAGTCGTCTTCACACTTTGCTTCTTGCTTTCCTTTGTGGTAAACTTCACGGGTGACACATTTATGGATTCTTTGTCATTCCTGGGCACAAATTTGGTCCACCTCTTGGGTTCCTGCTTATCCTTTCATTTGCAAGGATCCTAGACAAACATCACGTCTTTTCCAGTAGAAGACATGCTCAACTTCATATCGTGAGCACGAGTAGCTAGATCTTCGAAAGACTTTGGCTTTACTCTTTGTAGGATGTAAAGAAGCTCCCACTGCATTCCCTGGATACACATTTCTATGGCAGAAGCTTCACTCAGTCTATCTTTGCAATTTAGGCTCGCATTTCTCCACCGATGTATGAAGTCTATAACCGATTCATCCTTCCTTTGATGAGTATTTGTAAGTCCTACCATGCTCATTGTACACCTTGTGCTATAGAAACAATTAAGAAACTCATGCTTTAGTTGCTCCAAACTATCGATAGAATTGGGCTCGAGATCAGTGTACCAATCAAAGGCATTTCCTTTTAGAGAGAGGACTAACTGCTTCACGAGATAGTTTCCATAGGTCCCAGCATTATTGCATGTCTCCAAAAAGTGTTGTCATGATCCGACCTAGGGCCTAGTCATAATACGCCGATCGAAACCCTGAAGAGATCCAACCAAGCCTCTTTTACATATCTTAAGCATATATAAGGTAAAATATAAAAGCGGAAACATCATAAGAGAGTCTAAAACATGAATAGAAATCTGAAAATATCTTATGACAACATAGACTCAAACATACTTCCAACTAGATGCCTCTAAACATGAGTATGGGCAGGGGATAAAACATGTCCCTAGCTCACCCTCAACATACAACGTAAACAAAAGTCTTTTGAAAAGAAAAAATAGTAAGAAACTTATGACATAATGTAGGGAAAAAGTATGCATTAGTACGTTGGAATGTACTAAGTATGAGGGCGTGACATGCAACGTAAATCCTGGAATGCAAAGGTCAAGTAAATCACATGATAAGATGGAATACGTAAAGTCATGAGAAAATCATATTGACCAAAGATTTTAAAAGAATAAATTCAAAATCATAACATACTTAAGAGATCATACATATGTGGGATAGGAAATATAACCGACAATAAGACCATGCGAGCTATAACATGGAATCTGATGATCCCCACATCGAGAAGGAGGAGGCTACTTTGCCAAGGTAGACTCCTGACCATGAACATGTGCTATTTCTGGATCCATTAGCTAGGCCAAAAAGGCAATCCTACGGTGGCACGTAGTTATGAGACAAGAGACTTTATATAAGGACCCCTTATTTTGATCCCCCACCTCAAGTCCACATTCGGTGCTAAGTCAGATCCCACGAAATACATACATAGCGTAAGATCATAATTTCATATATCTTAGTCATGATCATAGGTTTGAAATCATAGAGTAGCTCATTTTCATAACATACTTGTAATGTGAGAATTGTCCTTTCATCATTACAATCATATTTGCATAATTCATATCATTAGGACTTAGGTCACCTTACTTCATAACTTGCCTGAAAAAACATAATTTGAAATATACTTATAATTCATGATCGTAATGGAAATACATAGTTATAATTCATACTTTGAAAATTTATGACCATAGCTTGTACTTGAAATTAGCGTAAGACATGAATGCATGATCAATTGACTTGAGAATCATGAAATTAACTTGAAAATATGCATGACCATAAACTTTATATCATCCCATACACAATTCATATAGATAGTATCATTAGGAAGTATAATTGAAAATACTCATAATTTACATCATAAACCCTAGAAATTAAAATAGGAGAATTCATGAAAAAACTCTTCAATTTAATTCAATAACCATCAATTTATATCAAAATAGACTCATGATCATACTTTGAATCAAAATTCATGCAATTGGAATAGAGATTACAAAACCCATAAAAAATACCATACTTTAATTTGATATAAAATCTTGACAAATTTATTGGGCTTCATGGATGAAAGGATCCATGAATCAAAACCCACATACTGTAAGTGAGGACACCAAAAACTTGGAAGAACTTGAAAGTTTGATGGAGAAATTAAGTAGATTACTTGAATTCTTTAATGGAAACCCTTGAGAGTCTTTTTGTCGAGAGAGAAATATTTGATAGATGAATTATAAAAGAATGAATAGAATTAGTGGTTTAGGTTAATTTATAGAGTTGAATTAGGTCTTAAAAACGCTAGGTTCATTAGCTAACAATTTGAAAAAAGTCTAAAACGCCCTTTAAAAAACTCAACTTGGCTAGAAAACTCTCTCATATCCGCGATGCAAACCTATCACGGACCCTACTATTTTGTGAATTCTTCGAAAATCTATCTTCTGATATACGGGTCCTAAAAATCCACTAAGACCATTTTCCCGCAGATTTTGACCCCATGATCGATATTTCGAACTCAGATTTTCTAAAAAGATTAAGGATAATTGTCACGACCCAAAATAGGCCATGAGTGGCACCCACACTTAACCTACTAAGTGGGAGAACCAACGATACAAACCCCAACTAATAAATATGACAATAATGCAGAAGCTCAAATAAATACGTTTTTCCCAAAATCAGAAAGTCATCACATCAAGGACATATAATTCTAAAATACTAAGTCTAGAATGTCAAACACTAAAATAAAATAAGTGACATAGTTTATGTCCGAACACTAAGGACATCATGTCATGACTAAGAGAATCCATCACGAGCTAGAAGGATAGCTCACCCTTAAATCTGATGAACTTGAGACGGACTAGAGCTGAGGTCGAGTCGAAGCCGATGGAAGACTCGTTGCACTCCACAAAATAAAACAAAGAAAGATACAAGTAGGGGTCAGTACAGGACAACATGTACTGAGTAGGTATCATCGGCCGACTCAAAAAAGAAATCAATATACATAAAGTAATAGTGGGAAATCAACCATAACACTTAACAGGTGGCAACCAATAAACAATTACATAACCAGTCAATAATATCAAGATCACACATGAGGACTTAAGCCTCCACATCACACTCCTTCGAAAAATGAGTTTTTGGAGATTGGGTAGTATTAATTTATTTTAATTTATTTTCCTTTAATATTACCGTGCTGGAACGTGACACCCGATCCAAATATACCGTGTCAGAATGTGACACCCGATCCAAATATACCATGTCAGAATATGACACCCGATCCAAATATACCGTGTTGGAACATGACACCCGATCTAAATATAATTAATTTATCATTATTCATAATTATATTCCACTTCATTAACAATATTTCATCAATCCTTCTTTATTCAAGGCACCATTTTTGATAGGGCAAGTTCAAGATTATGGATTTCATAGCCTCGGGATTTCAGACCAATCATAACAACATATCAACTATCCAAACCACAACAATTAAATGCGTAGTAAACTTCACACACTACTCAATGAATATCAATCACTATTAAGAGTCTATCTATGATATAGAATAAAACTATAACCTACCTCAACCGAAAAACCGAAGTAAAGCAAGCTAATCCACCAATGTCTTTCCTTTCTTGAATGCCTCAAACTATTTTCAATCTATCAAATATATAATATTTATAAGTAAACTAGTCCGTAGACATCAATATTATTTATATGTTTAACTTAGACCCAACAAACCCAACTCTATAATCAATTCCCCTAAATTTTGATACCAACTAATATCTCAAGTCTAGAATTAGGTCTTAATTCTTCCAAATAACATAAATTTAATGGTATTCATATAATACAATACACCTAATATTTAATTACTTATACTAATTTATCAAAACCTTAAGAATCCACATAGTGCGGTGGTAGCAGCAACATCGAGTCAAAAAAATTATGTATACTTCCTATCTTCTAAGTAACAAACACATAAAATAATGTCATCTATTCAACTATTGGTATATTCTCTTACCTGTAGCCTTCTTTTTCAAAGGAAAACATGTTGTCATAGTTGGATTTTAGAATTCAGGAATGGACATCGCCATGCAGTGCTCTACGGTTAATGGTTTAATATTCTACCTCTTCCACTTGATTTTTTTTTTGTTTATTTGTAAACAAATTCAAGAATTTCAATACAAATGATATGCTTCTATCCATAGTCATGATTAGAAAAGTAAGTCAGGTTAGAAATTCTTACCTGAAGCACTAGCACTCCCTTCGTCGGTGCCGCAGGTAAGGTTTGTTCCTCCTTTCTTTTCTTTTCTAAAATAATTATGTACTAGAATTAATAAACCCTATCATTTTTCTTTAATAATTGGTATAGAGTATTAATTAAATTATCAACTTAGCCCACTAACTAAATTAGTTATTTCAATTTACCCTCAACTAAATAATCATAGTTATCAAATAGTCTAAAATACCCATTAAAATTTACGGGGTGACTCTTTTATGAAATAAAAAGCTCCAGTTCTCAAAATGACCTAATGGATCGTTACAATAATGCATTACATGAGCGCCCTATTCTCAAGGCATTTTTAAGGTATTTGTGAGGATTTTTTAGGGATGTTACAAGTGTGCAACATATTGGTTTGGATTTCTCTTGCCCTCAAACTGCTGAAATTTAGGAGGTTGATAACCGCCAGGCATTTTGAAGCTATCAAACCTTGCAGTGTACTGCTTGGCATACATATGGGAAGACATGGTGGAGACTTTATAATTGTCATTGATGGTTCCTTCTATGAACTCGTTCAATCATTCGAGTGGGATTATCCCTTCTGAAGAAATCGACATTTCCTTGATAGGTGGCTCTTGCTTCATAGGATTTTCAATCTCTTGAACTTCTAAACCCTTTTCAGGTGCATGACTAGCTTCCCCATATAAAAGACCCTCCATCCTATTTATCAATTCAAGACTCTTGGTGGTATACATGCTTTTTCAATCCTTCAACCAACTTCACCAGATTTGCAAGTTGTTCCTCAGTAGATGAAGCCCTAGTTACCATTGCTTGCATACTCATTGGAGATGTAGGAGAGTAGCATGGATTTTCAAATAAGTTGATCTTCAACGGACTCATATTACATGGTGCATGTGAAGAGTATCAACTAGTTGAATCATGATTCCCATTTTTGGTAGAGTTTTTTGAACTAGAGCGCTCTAGTAGATCAGGGTCGTCTTGATCTTTTCAGTAACACTGCTTCCTCCTTTTGAGACATTTGTGGAGGGTTTTATTTCTTTTTGGAGTTGAAGACCCAAAGATAGGAGTTGATGTGGACAACACTTGAAGTGTTTTTTTCCTAGCATAGCGGCAATGCACCTCGTAACAGCTCCAATCTTGGAGGAAGTTGATTGGGAGTTAATCTTCTTAGAAGTCATTCTAATATTCTTTGATGCTTGAAAAGTTGAGATGAAAGGTAGAGATTGTCCCGCTGGGCATGCCAGAATTTGTAGACAATAAAATTCGCATCGAAAAAATAATAATTAGGATGGAAAATATTGCAACAATCGTAGTATTTGATTTTTGAATATGAGTGTTGTAATCTCTATGTATCCTCTGATTCATCTTTTCGAACATAAATTCAAGGGCTTGTAAGCTTGATCTTGAATTTGGTTGAACTTGATTGATTTGATCTTGACTTGTACTTAAATTTTAGGGCTTTTGGACTTGATCTTGAATCTTGTGGTCTTGATCTTAATTCGTGGACTTGATGAATTTGATCTTCAGATGATCTTGATCTTCACTTGTTCTTTCTTAAACTTGATCTTGATCTTCAGTTGTTCTTGAACTTGATCTTGACTTGTATTTGAATTCAAGGGCTTTTGGGCTTATTCTTGAATTTGGTAGTCTTTGTTGATTCGGAAATAGACGGTTTAAAATTAATTTCAACTTTATAAAGAAAAAAGCAATTTTAGAAAAGAAGAGTCACCACTTAATTTTTTAAAGAAATTAAGAAAACTTAATTTGAAAGACCCTAACAGATTTAAGTCTTTAAAATTCAGATAAAAAGGTACAAGGTTCTTATTTCCACTTTGAGAAGGTGTTAAGCATTCAAAATGTACGCTAACGCGCGGTTATTCAGCGATTTAAAAATTCTAATTTTTTGACTAACTTTGGAAAAATGTGTTTAAAAATAATTAAGGCATTTTACAATTTGAAAGAAATATGAACTTTAAAATATTTAGAATAATTTATAAAGGAAAATAGACTTGGTATGAAAATGACTAGATCAAGGGGATAATTTAAATAAATTATTTAAAGAAAACAAATGATCATAAAAAATGGTCTCTCTTCAAGGGATTTAATTAAGTTAAAACAAATCAATTAATCTTAGAATTAATATAAGATAATAAATATCATTAACTAATTAAATTATCCTAAATATATACAAACAAAAATATTTTAAAAGTACACAGGGATAAAAATATTTATGTACTCATATTCTTAGGATCAACATCGACTTATTAATCGGAGCATTTTATCGTTTTTCAACTCAGGTCGACTTCCATCATTTCCGAAGGGCCTATCTATTCCTACCCCTCCTAGATTTATTTATTATTATAATTCTAAAGAGATCTAAAATAAATAATAAAAAAAACTAACATCCTGAAAGGTATCGGATGCTCCAACTTAATATCCAAGAGACATTGGACATACTATTAGGGCAGGTTTTAGACTAAAAAAATATAGGCATCCTAATTAGACACATTGTCAAGCAAAACAAATAGGACGAGCAGTTAGCACATAGAATCTCAAGTAAGTCTCTACATTGATTAATTAGCATGCTTGAAAACACAAATAAGTAGTGAAAGTCATAATAATTATATGTGGTCATACAATCAGATATACGAGACTTAATGCAAAAAACTCAAACATGATAAAATAAAGGCGTTCTTGACAATCCTGCCATGTGAACAGGAGGTCACAGGTTCAAGACTTGGAAATAGACTCTGGCAGAAATGCAAGGTAAAGTTGCGTACAATAGACCCTTGCAGTCGGACCCTTCCTCGAATCCTGCGCATAGCGGGAGCTTTAGTGCACTGGGCTGCCCTTTAAGATGTTGAAAATTTATTAAAATACTATAGATATGGTTTCTAAATATTGTATTGAAAATTTATTAAAATGTCACAAACATAATCTCTTTATAAAATAATATTATAAAAACTTACTTAAATTTCTATAAGAATGATTTCTAACAATATATTAAAAATTTATAAAAAATAGTAAGCATGATTTTTAATACCATTATATACTGAAATATTTATTAAAATGTTATAGGCACGATTTCAATATAAAATAATATGATAAATAATATTAATATATATTTATATAGACATGATATATTAAAATTATAAATCTGATGTGCATGATGTCTATACAAAATGGTATGTTAAAAATATTAATTAAAATATATATAGACATGATATATTAAAATTATAAAATCTTATGGGCATGATGTCTATATGAAATGGCATTCAAATCTAAATATGATTAAATCATCATATTCAAAAATTATTTAGTAGATCCTACATATATAATGTCTAAATAGTTAATATGAAAAAAAATTATTGTTTGAAACTATAAGCATGGTTTCAAGTTTAAAAGACACATTATGATATAGAATAATCATCAAAAAAATTACTCTAATAGGATTTAAATTTAATAAACAAAGATAACACATAAAATAGACAAATTATTTTGAAACATATATGATGATAAACGATATTTAACAAACTATCCTTTGATCATTTTATTTTATTTTATTTTTAAAGTAAACATTTTGTAAAAATAAAATATTTATATCGTTAATAAATAAACCTAAGCATGTGGATATGAATATTATAACTAAATCACATGTATCCCAAACACACATAAATTTATGATAAATTAAAAAATAAATAAAATAAGCAAGTAGCAAGTATATTCCATCCCCATGTATTTTCCCCTTTTTATTATATACAGACTTTATTATTACAAGTCAAAATAATCAAGAAAGATTAATAAACAAAGAGAAATAATAAAGAAAGAACTAAAATCTATCTGAATCCTGTTCCAAATGAACTCTTTATGTCTTGAACTTTGAAATTCAAACCCTGCTAAACCATAAAGAAAATACAAGCAGCATACAAATAATATAGAGGTATAACATAATTATATAATTTTACTTTTAACAAAGCAAACAAGCAAGGCAAGAACATTTTTAAAAAAATATAAACTAACATATAAAGAAAAATTAGAACTAGCCTGGATACTTTATTTATGAAGAACAAGTAAATAAAAATCTGAACTGTGATGCCAAGCTAAAAAAAGAATATTAAAGTATGCTAGAAACTTTTTTTTTGTTTGTTTTTGTTTGAGGTATTTTAAAATGTGAATTAAAAATATTTTCTTTTCTTTTCTTTCTCTACTCTCTGTATGTGTTCTTCCTTCTGCTTTTCTCTGTCTATGTCCCCTTTTCTGTCTGTTTTCTTGTAATGACCAAGACTGTCATTTTTGAAAATTTTGAAAAAATAACCATTACCCCTCCCTTTAGTTTCCCCGAATCATTTCTGATTAGTACCACGTATTGATTTTTAGAAAATCCTGTGAAAAGTTAAGTATCTGAAAATTTTGAGTTTTCATAAGCTTTAAGTATTAAAAAATGGTATTTGGGGTCAATCGGATCTACAAGTCTCAGAACGGAATTTCGTTGATTCCAACAGCTCTGAAATGTCGAAATTGGCTTGAGAGACTTTACGGATTCAGTTTTGGAGTTGTAACGATGATTTGAGGTTTTGAGTTGAGAATTTGAGGAATTTTAAGTCAAGATTTGACTTTGGTCAAGTTTTAGTGTTCGGATGCTCGGAATGGAAATCCGATGACTCCGTTGGATTTGGGAGATAGTTTCTGGTCTAGAAGAAGTGTTGGTTGAATTTTCATAGGTCTCGAGTCCGTTTTGGTATGTTTGAAGGTCTAAGTTGGTTTAGTTGCGACTTTTTGAGTTTTGGGTCAATGAGATCTCAAATTCAAATTCTGATGGTTCTATCAGCTCCGAAATGACCAAATTAGGCTCAAGACATGGTCAGCTCAACTATCAAGGCAATCGATACGAGTTTGGGGCCATTTGGCGCTTTTGACAATTAAAAGTTAGCCTATGGCTGACTTTGGTCAATATTCTTAGAAAATGCGCTCGGATGAAAATTCTGACAATGCGGTTGGTTTTGGAATGTCCATTTTGGTATAGAATGACCCTTCGTTCACTTTTCGAGGCTTTCGGTCTAATCTCGAGGCCCGTTGTGGAATGTGACTTAAAATGACACTTAGGTGTGGGACCCACTTTTTCTTAAAATTATCTTGTATCAGAATTATGAATGCGCTATTGAGTCCGAAATATCAAATCTAGTGGGATAGAATATCTGCATTATTTTTATCGGGTTCCGAACAAATCCTGAGTACCCCGTTGGAGATTTTGGACTTTTCCAAAATCGGTGTTGAAGAAAATCTGGTGCATGCCCGTTTTTAGGTTTGGCCTCAACTTTAAAACACCATAACTTGAGTTATATAGCTCCAAATTAGGCGATTCAAAGGTCAAACTTGTGAGATTTTTCGTGAAAAACGCTTTGAAAGCTTGAAAACTGATTTGGAGCAGTCGATTCAGGTATAAAGCTTGATTTTATTTGCAGCAGTGTCTATTTTCAAAATGATTTTTTGAAGAACTTTGAAAAGTTATTTCTTGGCCTATATAAACCCGATTTTGGTGATTCAAGGGTCTAAATTCAAGAGAATTTCGTGAAGAATCTCGTGGTATGCTTAGAAATGTGAGGGGAAGCTTGTTTTGAGGTAAAAATACGTGTTTAGTTACTGATTTAGTCTTTTTTGAAATGAAATTTTATTGAATTTTGGAAGAGTGTATCTTGGTCAATATAACTTTGTTTTGAGTAATTCTTGAGGTTAGATTGTAGGGGTTTTCACAAAAAATGTCATGGTATAATTTGTTTTGATTGGGAGATTTTTGTTTTTGAGAAATCGACCCATAAAAAGGCTGCCTTGTTTGTTTTCTTAGTTTGAAAATATGGGAATTGATTGTTTGAATGTCTTACATTATTTTTCTACCCCAAATTATTTTATAAATCTAAATTGTGAGCTTGGGGTGATGTTTTAAACCTTTTTTTGAGGTCAAATCCAAAATTTCATATCCGGGTCCCACAATTCTTGTTTTAGACCCCAAAATTAGTCTGTCTCCCAAAATGATGAAATTAGTGTCTAAGCGACCTTATCAATGTTGTGGTTCTATTTTTGATAGCGTGGCAGCGTTCTAAGGTCTTTCGAAAGAGAAAAGCCCCAGCACAGTAATTTGAAGCTTGCGCGTTTAGCATACAGGTAGGTTACTAGTTCGTTGACTCTTGGAGATTCTGGGTTTGGAAATGATACAGTTCTTAGGTTCCTGACCTCGCAGATTCTTGGTTCCCAGCCTTGATAGTTGTAGCTATTCTATATACTCGGTGAGCTTATGGGAGTTCGTCTGAGTTTTTATTTAAATTGTGCACGAGTGTCCTTGCTGGGCTTATGGGGGCCCAGTTGGGTATAGTTAGCTGTAACCCTCGTAGATAGTACTCTTTTCACTTGTGATGCTTATGTTGACTCTTATTTAGGCTTATTTCTCTTTTTCATATTGTTTTTACCTTTTTTGCTCAGTCGGCCTATGATGCCTACTGGATACCTATTGTCTTGGTAATCATACTACATTCTGCATCTACTTTCGTGATGCAGGATTGAGCACCAGCTACCATCACGAATAGATCGAGCCTGTTGCAATCAGATTCGGAGACTAGGGTGAACACTAGCATTTTTGGATCACTTCTGTCTCCTTCAGTATGGATGATCCATGTTTTGCCTTTTAAGACTAGTCAGTTGTTGTATATATATGTCCGGTCCACTTTCGGGACTTGTACTTGTCTTTTATTTTATAGAAGCTCTGTACTTGTGACTTCCAGGTTCTGGGAGGGATCTTTAGTTGTTTATATCATGTTTTGGTTTACTTCCGCTTATTATTTCTCCTTATCTTTATAATTTGCCACTCTTGTTTAGTTTTCTCCCTCAAACCCATTACTTGACGTTTCAGGTTTACGGGTTGTCTTACCTACTGGTGGGTTATAGTAGGTGCCATCATGACTTGAGGAATCGGTTCGTGACAATTCTCTATCTATCTTATATTGCCTTTTCTGTTTGTGTTCTCTATCTATCTTATATTGATAAACCCATGGGTAAAAGACAATAAAATAAACAAAGACAACTGGCCAAATTTTTTAATTCAAACCTTTGCCAAATAAGTTAGTGAGATGATAATTAATTTTCAAAGGATATTAAAATTTTCAAAGTTTTTGGCAACAAAATCTAAAAACATCCGTTTTTCCTAGATTTGATCTGCGATTTATTCAAAAAAGGATGTTTCAAATGTCAAAAGTTATGTCCAGAGGGACCCACTATCAATAATAGTAAATAAATTATTCAACTTAATTTACAAATCAACTTATGCCATAATTAAGCTAAATACACATATTGTTAATAAGACCAAGACTTGTTAAGATAAAATAATACTAATGAAATTTTTATAATGACAAACCCAACAATTAATCAAAATATATGGTCATACACGGATAATTTAACGTACACATGTTCGAATTGGTCCAAGATCAGAAAATTATCACGAAATAACAAATGATTTAGCTCATGTATGAATCACAAAAGGCCTACATACGAATCTGGAAATAGAGTTTCATATATAAAAAACTTGAACTTCATAAGTAAACAAACAAAAATAGTGAGTAGAGATGATGCATAAAATTTTAGATCTAGTTCACAAATAAAAAAATATGTAATAATTATGGGCTTTAGAATCCATACCAGGGACATATCTTACAGATCCGTCTTTAAACAGATTAGATCTGAAAATATGTATACCCAAATATTGAATCTCGAAGGATCGTTTGATTGCTACCATAGTTCGCCTTGTTATCAACATTGCTGTCACCTGTCACCTCTTGCTATGGTCATCATCGACCTCGCCGGCGACAAGAGAGAAGGGAGACAGAGAAATGTGCAGTAGCGATGGGAGAGAGAGTTCTGGTGGTTCTTTGATGAAGGTGGTGGTGAGTAAGAGGGAGAGGGCTGGCGGCTGTGGTTTTTCCAGTGGAGATCGCTATGGCTGTTGGTTTGCAATTGATCGGAGGAGAAGCAGCTGCAATGGTGGCTGCTTGGTTGAGCGATGAAGAGCAGCACTGGCTGCTGCGTGGGGTACGATAATTCACTGCTGGTCGAAGTTTTCTCGTTGTAGCTACTGTAGGTTCGTTGTTATGGAGGTGCGATAGTTCGCATCTTGGTGGAGTTATGGCGGTCTTCATGGCTGCTATTCGCCGATAGGTCCAGGAGCTGCTGGTTGTTGCAGATGTTGCTGATGTTGTTGTTGTCTTCTCCAGACAGTAGCTCATCGGTGGTTATTGTTCGTCGATGGTTGCTTGTTCGTCATTGCAGCGGATAGGAGGAGCAGTTGCAGAATTGGGGTAGTTTGGTTGGGGTGTTTTTTGGTAAGGATGGGACAGAGATAGAGAGAAGACAGGGGAGAGGGAAGCGTCGAGGAGAGTATTAAGAGAGGAGGCCGGCGGCAGCGACGGCGTCAGTGAGGGAGAGAGATGATGAAGAAGAGAGTGTAGAGAGAGTGCAGCGGTTCTCATCTTTTCGAGAAAAAGAGGTCAAATTCGTTTTTAGGGTTGTGGTGTTAGAGATAGGAGAATAATAGAATTAATTATGGCCATTGATCAAGATGTAATGAACGAACGTGATTAAAATTGGGATTTAAAATTAGATCACATTGAATTCAATTAGGCTAGAATTGAAATGAATTGGAAGTGGATTGATTAGAAATTTAATAAATTTGATAAAAAGGACTATGCTTAAATAAAATTGACTAAAATTTAATAGATTGTCATCTAATTAATAACCATAATATATATATATATTGAATAAGTAAAATAATAAACTTTACCAAGTAGTAATTTTTATATATAAAGTAAATAATAATGTATATACTATGCAAATACATACATATATATATATATATATATATATATATATTCATATACATATACATATATAATGCATGTATATATATATTACGTAATAAATGCATAATATATATGTTAACTAAAATATATAATAAACTTAATTATGTAATAACTTTACCTGCACATGTGTATAAGACGTATTAAAATAGATATGTAATATGTATCTATTAATATGAATAAGTAAATTATAAAATAAACTTAGTTAAGTAATATTTTTTATATAAAGAAAATACACACGCATATATAATGTATACTAAATAGACATGTAAAAATATTTAAATGTATGAAGCTTGTTATTTAAAAATAATAGTAACAATATTAATAAATAGCAAAATTATTATAAATTATGAATGTCAAAATATATGATTTATTGATTAAACTAAATATAAAATTATTTATTTAATAAAGAAATAATTTTGAAAAATGTCTATCTATTAAGATAGCAATTCAAAAAGTAGTTATGAGTTGGTCAAAATTGGGTGTTAACAGTTGTTCCTCTCTTTGAGTAGGATCAATGAAAGAGATCCTAGGCAAAGGTAATTGACAAATCAAATTTTGACCGACCACATCTTTTTCTTCTGAAAAAGAGGTTTGGTACGGACTTTAGAAAGTTATGGCTGAACTCTGGTATTGAGTTTCCTACATATCTCAGGTTACCTGAGAATTCAGGTCACTTCTAGTTCAATACGCTCGATTTAGCGCATGAATTTGAAAGAATTCAAAAGCTATCACGAAGTTGAATTACGGAGAGACCAAAAAGCTGGGCACAGAGTGAGGAGAAGTTGGAGTACAGTCGAGTTTTCAACATCGAGCCTGCCTACATATTCCTAAATTTGGGAATCAGACAGCTTGTAGTTCGACTCAATCAGTTGAAAAGAAAATCTCTTATGCTAGGATAACCTTTGGTTGGGAGGAGTGACAAATAAATAGAGTATGAAAGAGAGGCTTGCAACCTCTTAGCCATGAATGTGGTGCGCTTCATACCCATAATTAAGAATTTACACAGACATAATTTTCAAAGCTCTTGGTGTATTGTCACTCAGATTGAGAAATTGCTTTCAGTGACAAGTTGAAGTTTTTCGGAGCGAAATTGAAGCTAACAAACTCAAAGAGATACCACATGCCTTCTGATAGGGGTATGGTTTGATTGTGGTGGAAGTTTTTCTTCAACTCATGTCCCAATTTGCTGCTAAGAAAAGTTCCACATTGTGTTGCATTCTTTTTTATGTCGCCCACACCTGTGGTTTAATTGAGAATTCATCCTCTTGGATGCTCTCAACAAACACTAAGATAAAACTCATTAGTGGAAAAAATATAACTCAAATAAAAGGGTAGTGTCGTTACTATATTGGCATGTCAACCTCATCCGGTGTTGATGTAGAGCAAACAAAACGTACTTCTTAAGTGGATGAGATTTATAATATATTTCTCGACTGCCAATTTCTTTCAATTTTGATGCAATATGCGATGAGTTGATATGATGCAATATGATGATAAATTGATATGATGCAATATGATGATGATGGCCCTCTCGGCAATGATATGATAATGGTGATGGCCCTCTCGGCAATGATATGATAATGGCCCTCTCGGCAATGATATGATGATGATGATGATGAATAATGATGGCCCTCTCGGCAATGATATTACCACCTCCGGTAATATAAATGACCCTTTTGGATATTACCACTTCCGGTAATATAAATGGCCCTTTTGGCAATAATATTACCTGTTTAGGTAATATAATATGAATGGCCCTTTTGGCAATGATATTACAACTTCCGGTAATATAATATGAACGGCCCTCTTGGCAATGATATTACCACTTTCCGTAATATAATATAAATGACCCTCTTGGTAATTAGAATGCGTAATGATGATGATGTCTTATTGATAGGATGGTGATGCTTCATTGATAAGATAATGATCTATATCCTTCATATGTTGATATTTGATCGATTTTTGGCATGATATCAAATATTTTGGCTAGTTGCACTTCAAACCTTCTTTGGTATTTGATGCGGATTATGTATGCCCATTGAATGTCTTTAACACTGGAGAATACAATTTGACATCATTATAGACGCTTACATGTTTTTAAAGTAGCTCTTTCGCGTGTTCCTGTACTAAAAAGGAAACAAGTAATAGACATATTATCGTTCTAACTAACGACTGAGGATTTGAATGAGGCATTGTTGCTCATATTTTGAACGTCTTCTTTTGATCTAATGAATCCTGATAGCCAAAATTATCACTTTTGAAAACTCTTTGTTATTTTGACTTCTTTGTACTTGCTAAACGGAGGAATATGATGATCCTTTATAAAGCTGCATCCATAAAAAAATTGTTAGTTTTGAATAAACTAATTTGTGTTGAATTCTTCGTTTGTTTGCTCCTTGTCTTGCTATCTTTGTTTGCTTGCTCTGATTCCCCGCTTCTCGATAGATATTAGACAAAAATATATTTTATGCAAAATATTTGATATATTAAAAGCTTTTAAGAAGATGAGTTTTTTTGAAAAGTTATTTGGGAAAGGTCACTGCCAAATTTCATGTCACACATAACTTAAATGAATGTCCTTGATTCAAAGCTTTGAGCATGTTTGATAGCTTATTCACAAAATTTTGAGGATACATGAGAGTTGAAGCTGGGAAGTTCTAACATAGCTAGAAATTTATGTAGTTGACTTTGAACTCTGATGGTCCTGGAGATTATTGAGGTTGACATTGAACTTCTAACAATGTTGGGGATCAATTGAAGCCAGCCTTAAACTATCAAGTTGAGTAAAACCTTCTGATGATATTGGATAAAAAATTTAAGGTCATCCTCAAAAAAAATTGTCCCAGTTAGATTTCTTGGTGAATATCAAACTACCAATAAGAGATTTGTAGAATTTTTGAGACCCTATCAAAAATTCTATCCTAGTTAATTTTTCTGATGCACCTCAGTCTTGACTGTTTTGTAGAAATATCTTCTTTTTAAGTCCTTCTCAAAAATTCTATTCCAGTTTCTATTATTAATAGAGAACTTACAAGAGACATGACCAAACTGTTGTGGCACCTACGTATCCCGTTGAGGTAGGAATCGAGTCAAACGTAGTTCCCCTTTCGGAAGATAAATCAGAAATAAGAGATTTTAATAGAAAAATGACCGAGGCTGACATAGGTCGCCTACATAGCTCATTCTTGAGAATTCAGGTCAGACTAGTTCATTACAAAGAGGAGGGTTAATTTAAAACAAACAAGCATAGAAACGATTACAAGTAAATGACATAATTATAGGTAGAGTGATAAAAGAAAACTCTGAACCTTCAAACGTAGTATCTCTTGACGGAATCTGAGTTGATTGGTTTTGTCCACTCTTGTCTATCCATTTCGGACAATATTAAGTCACCTCAAGATAACACTTTGCGAACCATGTACAGTCTTTGCCAATTTGGTGTGAATTTCCCTTTATACTCATCTTGATGTGGAAAATGCGTTTGAGAACCAACTGACCAACATCAAACATTCTTGGTGTCATTCACTTGTTAAAAGCATGAATCATTCTTTGTTGGTACAATTACCATGGCAAACAACGATCATTCTCTTTTCATCAATTAGAGTCAAATGTTTAATTCGATTATGAATCCAATCGGCATTGCTCAATTCAGCTTTTGGAATGATTTTCAACGAGGGTATTTCCACTTCACCAGGGATTATGGCTTCCGTCCTATTTACTAGCAAGTATGGGGTTGCTCCAATTGATGTTCTGATAGTCTTTTGGTAACCTAACAAAGCATATGGAAACAGCTCATGCCAACCTCTATGATTGTCAATAATTTTCCTCAAGATCCTTTTGATCTTCTTGTTGGCAGCTTCTATGGCTCTATTCATTTGAGGAAGATACGCAGTTGAGTTTCGATGATTAATCTTAAATTTCTCACATATCTTTTTCATCAAATGACTATTGATATTTTCTCCATTATCAGTAATGATGGAATTCGGTATTCCAAATCTACATATCATATTATTACGGACGAAGTCTGCTACTATCTTCTTCATAACTAATTTATACGAGGCTGCTTCCACCCACTTGGTGAAGTAATCAATGGCAACTAGAATGAACCTATGTCCATTAGAGGCAGCTGGCTCTATTGGACCAATGATATCCATACCCTAAGCCATAAATGGCCAAGGAGAACTCATAGCATTGAGTTTGTGAGGACGTAGTCGAATCAAATCACCGTGCACTTGACATTGATGACATTTTTGCACATACTTACAATAATCATACTCTATAGTCATCCAAACATAGACAGTTTGAAGGATCTTCTTTGCCAAGGTAAGCCCATTCATGTGAGTTCCACAAACTCCCGCATGATCTATTTGAGAAGCTTCGTACCTTCAATGGCATCGACAATCTGAGAAGTTCCATATCTGGAGTCCTCCTATAAAGGGGTTCTCCACTTGGAAAGAAATTGTTATCCATTCGATGTATTGCTTTCTTCTGATTGAAAGTCATATTATTTGGATAAGTTCTTATTCCTAGATACTTCTTTATGCAAAAATACCAAGGACTTCTATCTAGTTGTACTTTGACATGCGAACAGTGAGCGGGTTGTTCTTTCAAATATATCTCCACAGGGCCAATGTAACTTGTATCCAGATGTTTGATCATTGAGGAGATATTAGCAAGAGCGTCAGCAAATTCATTCTGCAACCTTGGGGTATGCCTAAACTCGATCTTGTAGAACCTTTTACACAACCTTTGCACTAACTTCACATATAGTGCAATCTTTAAATTCTTCACTGCGCATTCCCCTTAAACCTAATGAATTAGTAAATCTAAATCTTCGATTACTAGCAACTCTTGAATATCCTTATCGATAGCTATCTTTAGACCCATGATACATGCTTTATACTCAGCCATGTTGTTCGTGCAATGAAATCGGAGTTTGGCCACCATAGGATAATGTTGGCCAGATTGTGATATTAGGACTACTCCAATTCCATTTCCTTCATGATTCATCACCCCTTCAAAAAATACCCTCCAACCAGGGTATGCCTCAGAGATATCTTCTCCTACAAATGATACCTCTTCATTGGGAAAATAAGTTTTGATTGGTTTATATGCTTCGTCTACTGGATTTTCTCTAAGATTATCAGCAAACGCTTGTGCTTTTATCACCTTTTCGGTCACATACACAATATTTAACTCACTTAAAAGCATTTTCCATTTTGCTAACTTCTCCATCGGCATCACTTTTGGAAAGATATACTTCAATGGATCCATTTTGGAAATGAGGTATGTAGTATACGAAGACAAGTAATATCTCAACTTTTGAGCAATCTAGGTTAAAGCACAACAAGTTTTCTCTAAAAGAGTATGACGAGCCTCGTATGGAGTAAGCTTCTTGCTTAAGTATTAGATTGATTGTCCTTCTTTCCAGTCTCATCAAGTTGACCTAGCACGCATCCAAATACGTTATCCGAGACAGAAAAATATAGCAACAATAGAATTCCTTCCTTCGGAGGAACAAACACCAATGGATTAGACAAGTAACTTTTGATAGCATTAAAAGCCATCTGACACTCTTCGATCTATTTTATCAATGTATCTTTTTTTAGCAGATTAAAAAAAGGATCACAAATCAATGTGGACTGAGCTATGAATTGATTGATGTAGTTCAATCTTCCTAAGAAGCTTATCACTTCCTTCTTGGTATTTGGTGGAGATAATTCTTGAATCGCCTTGATTTTAGTAGGATCAAGCTCTATACCCCTTCTACTGACTATAAACCCCAATAACTTGCCGGCTGGCACTCCAAAAACACATTTAGCTAGATTTAATTTTAAGTTGTATTTGCGCAGAAGATCAAAGAACTTCTTTAAGTGAGTCAAATGATCCGTACTCTCACGGGATTTGATAATGACATCATCCACGTACACTTCAATTTCCTTATGAATCATATCATGAAATATGGTCATCATGTCTCTCATATAAGTGGCCCCAGCATTCTTGAGACCAAATGGCATTACTTGATAATGATACACACCCCACGGTGTGATAAAATCCATCTTTTCTACATCTTCTTCATCTATTAGAATCTAGTGATAACCCGCGTAGCAATCCATGAATGACTGAATCTCATGCTTGGCACCTTTATTAATGAGAATATGGATATTTGGCAATGGAAAGTTATCTTTAGGGATAGGTTTGTTCATATCTCTGTAATCAACATAGATTCTGATCTTGCCATCCTTCTTAGGAACTTGAACAATGTTGGCTAACCAAGTCAGATACTGTGTCACTTCCACAACTCTAGATTGAATTTGCTTGGTAAGCTCTTCTTTGATCCTCAAACTCAAATCTGGCTTGAACTTTCAAGTCTTTTGTTTTATCGGACTGCAATTTGGATTGATCGTCAATTTATGAGAAATGATGTCTATACTCAAACCTGAAATGTCATCATAAGACCAAGTAAATATATCAATGTATTCTCTAAGCAAATTGATAAGTTCCTTCCTCTAAGCTTTTGTTAAATGGACACTAATACTGGTTTCCTTGATACACTCATCATCTCCTAGATTCACAGCCTCAGTTTCCTTTTGATTTGGCTTATAATGGTCCTCAAATTATTTCAATCCCTCGGTGAGGTTTTCAGGTATCGTAGCCTCTTTATCATAATGCTCGAACTCATCACCATCTATCTCATTTTGTTCATTTAGCTGGTGATATGACATGATATTGGCAGGTTTTAAGTTATTTTTACTAAAATCATAAGCAAATAAAGTTAGATAAGTAAAATATAGATAGATAAGCAGATAATGAGTAAATTTTGCAACAAAGAAGGTCTTCACTTAAACCCAAAGAAATACAAACTTTGGCCATGACTGTAGGCCTCTTTTCAAACATCACAAGGGGAATTTAAAGCATAACTAGATTGAAATAACATAAAGGGTGGGTCTAGGGCCTCCTCCGAACTACCACCAATTTAAAAGTAAGTAGATAATATATTTTTATCTACCAAAACAAGCGGGGAACTAAAAGCAGTGTGGACTTCCAATTTGATAATTGCTCCTATGGCTCAGCATCACGGATGCTCAATTTTCCCATTTCTTCCTCCAAGATCACGCGCAATATTCTTCATCAAACAATCTTCCCATCCTTTCCACTAGATCATCAATCTTAGACTTTGAAGCTTTGAAATAAAATGACTTGTACAGACTTGGAATAGGCTTTGGTATATCATGATCATGCTTCTTCTTTGTATCAACTTCAAACAATTCTTTCTCTATTGGGATATTACCGATGCTAAAGTGGAAATTTTTAGATGGGATAGGAAGAGGTTCAGATATCCCATCCAAGTTCTTCCCTAACCCACACCCAGGTTCAAACCTGCTTCTTAACATAATTGTGGCAAGCATTTTGTACACTGGTGGCATTGGCAGTTGAGGTGTTGTATCTTTATCATCAATATTCATTATCTCCACCATGTGAAAATTAGTAGATATGGGAGATTTTTCAATAAAGGGAACCGAGGAGCCAGGGTAAGTAAGGTTACTTCCTTCACCCTGAATGACAATCTCATGGTCCTCCCAAATAAATTTCAATAGCTAATGCAATGTGGATGGAACTACCTCGGCAGCATATTCCACAGGCCCTATTTGGATGCATAAGTCTACTTCCCTCATGGTCTCTCTTTGTGTGCTATCAAGTGCTTTTACATTTAATCAATTTTGACAAATTTTTCTTGCGTCATAATCTAGCTGAGTGAGGGTTGATAATGGGCAAATATTAAGTCCCACGCCATTATCAATTAATACTCAAGCCACAAACTTGACCCTACATTTAATGGTGATATATAGGGATCGGTTATGAATCATGCCTTCAAGTGGAAACTCTTCTCCTCGAAAAGAGATTTGGTGACTCTCAATAACACGACTTACCATAGAAGTCATATTATCACGACTTGTTCTCGTCAGTACATATGTTTTATCAAGTACCTTTAATAATGCTTATCGATGATACTCAGAACTCATTAATAGAGCCCAAATAGAAATTTGAGCTGGGGTCTTTTCTAAATGCTTGACAATGGAGTATTCCTTGGATTGCATTCTTCGCCAAAACTCTTCAACTTCACCTTTTGTGATTGGTTTCTTTGGTTTCTCTTTTCTTTGCATTACCTGAGTCCTCTCCTCCAGAATATAACATCTTCCAGAACATGTCATTCCTTGCACTATAGCCATCTGCACAAAAAAACTTTCTTTGGGCTAGACATGGCTTTCTTCTGCTGCCAAAGAGAACACCTTATGAGGCGCGGCTATCACCATAAACTTTAGAAGAGCTTTTATGGTTAATAAGGATAATGTTGGAATGAGTGAATTGACATCTTCTTTGCTTCTGGTCTTATTGGTGAGCTAATTTTCTTCTCTTTTGATCATGTTTATGGTTGTTCCCCTATGATTAGGTAATGGGTTATGGTTCACATTGGGGGAAAGAACTTGAAGAGTGATAACTCTGAGTTCAATTAAGTCTTGAACCTTGTGTTTCAAATTGATACATCCTTTTGTATCATGTCCCACCCCTCCAGAATGGTAGACACATCATTCGTCTTCTCGAAAGAACCTCAATGTAGGATTTATCAGCCTTGCTTCTATTGGCTGAATCATTCCTGCAGCTTTTAGATGTACAAAGATTTGGGTACGTGTTTCTTCCAAAGGAGTGAAGACTCGAGGAGGCTTTTTATCTAGGTTAGGGTGAGGTAGGTTGTTGATATTTTGGTTATTTTGTCTAGGATTTTGGTAGGCTGGTGCATTTCTTTGGTGATTTTTCCTGTATTTTGGTATGCTGGTGGATGATTTTGGTAGATAGGTGGGGATTCTTGATAGTTTGGTTGAGCGTAGTAGAGTGGGATTGGAATTTGTGGAGATGATGGGTAGTTATTTGGGGAAAGAAATTGTTTGGAGTTTCCAATGGAAGAACTAGACCCAAAATATCTTTGTGTTCTTGGTCTAAAAAACACAACATACACATCCTCCTTCTTTTTCTTAGGAAATCTTGTGGCAACAGACGATGAGGCTTTGTTGGTGGCTTGCAAAGAAGTAAGACTCGTAACCTTTCCAGACTTCAGACCATCCTCTATGGCATCTCCCATATTAATTAGTTCTGAGAACTTCTATCCCATTATGGGAAACATCCTCGCATAATACTCAAGTTTTGAACCCGAATGAAAATAGTGGTTATTTTACTTTCCGACATCACAGGTTGTACTTTGGTAGCTTCTTTCCTCCAGCGATATGCATACTCACGATAATTCTCCATAGTTTGTTTCTTTATCTTTTCCACATAATATCTATCATGGATAGATTCGATATTAAATTAGAATCTTTCCAAGAAATCTTTGGCCAAAGCTCCCCATATTGGCCACTGACGCAGCTCCTAAGAAGTGAACCATTCTAATGCCTCTCCGCTTAGGCTCCTGCTGAACAACCTCATGACAAATGCATCATTTTTCCCAATACCTACAAGTTTGTCACAATAAGCTCCGAGTTCGGACATGGGATTCCCAACGCTATTAAAGGTGTCAAACTTTAGAATTTTGTAACCTTTGGGTATCTCTAAATCAGGGTGCATGCAAAGGTCTTTGGTCTGTTGTAGCTCTTCCTACATATCGGCGATTTGTTGCATCAATTGAGCGATCAATTCACTCTGATCGGTAAGTTTAGAACATCTAATAGTAACGTCCACTATTATTGTTTCCTCAAGGGTACTAGCCATTTTGCCTTTGATTTTTTCCAAAGATTGGTCAAGGAAGGGTAGTATGATTACTTTAGATCTCGTAAAGTAAGGATGGTCGGCCAGTTTGAATTCAGCACAGATCAATTCTAATTACCTAATAAAACAATGATAATTCAAAAACAAATATGTTAGTCTTTATTTACAATAGATATTTGCAAAATATCATATATAATGAGACAAATATATAATACACATAAACAGTTATTGCACATCCTGAATAAATATGTGACCCTTTTTATTCCAAGGGTTGGCCTAGCATTTTGAAGGATGTATTATGCCATTTTAACACATTCCATTCCCCCCCCCCCCCAAATAAGATTTCATTAATAAATATATAAGACATTACAAAATCGAGCGAGGGGGTGCACTTTATTCCAATACAAAAGGAAATCAATCCAACACCAAGGAAGATGACAAACTAAAGAGTGGAAAGTCCTGCTCCTCTTCTTGCTTTCTCCGCTTTCTCTCGAATAAGGTGCTTGTGGATCAATAAGTAACGCTCAGCCAACAAGGCTCTATCAGGTATTGACAATTGCTTAAAACTGGTGAGTTGATCATCTAAGCTCAATTCCACTTGTGCTAATGATGCTCTCGAATTACCTAGTTCTTGTGTCGTGAGAGTTAAGGCCCTTTTACTCTCATACTCTCTCTGGCAGAACTCTTTTTCCCTATGCAAAAACTCTTGTTCCTTGTATTTAAAATCTTGTTCTCTATGCTAAAATTCTTGTTTCCTACGCTGGAACTCTTGTTCCCTATGTTGAAACTCTTGTTGGAAAAGGCGAGCCTGCATTTGAAGCCTTGCCTGAACATCTTCGATTTGAGGACCCTCATACGGTCCTAGATTTAGTGTCCTTGCAAATCCGTTGTTAACCATGCTTTTATTTCTTGTCGTACCCAGCTTTGTACCTATTTTTGGTTATGCTCTTTTTAAATAAATATGACCCGCCCACTCTTTGAGGATTTCTTTAGCATAGGGTACTACCTCGTGATCATCAAAATCGATGATATATTGGTCGGTGTGCCCTCACTGGGGTATGATTTGCTTTCTCCCAAACTGTTGCATTACTCTATTGGGACTATAAGGTTGTATTCCCCTAATGCCCACAAAGACCAAAAGAGGATATCAGGGCTCTCGAATTGCTATTCTTTCATATCTAAAGTCTTTGAACATCAAATGAATGTAATTTTCCTTCAAATTGTAAAGAACTTTAGCCCATCCTTCTCTCATTTTTTGAATCCTGAAGTTTGAGAGACTTAAATTGAATTCATGTTGATGAATGTCGTCCGTCCCGTCCTACTTTCCCAAAGCTTATGGACCCTCCTCTGAGTTTTTAGTCAGATGCTTGGACATCCACCATTGAAGTAAAAGGTTACATCCTTGAAAACATCAATGTCCATTTTTACATCGACTTAAGGAACGATAGATATCAGCCAGAATGACCAGAACCAAATTGAAATGCTTCTTCTTCTGATTTTGCCTACCGATGCCATAAAAAATGGCATGTGTAGTCATAACAATTCTAGAGTCGATTTCATTATCTCTATCCCGAGGGAATACCATAGTCCCCAGAAGATAAATGGAGAATGCCAAAGCTCGGGTGTTACTCCAATTAGTATGATCATGAAACTCATTAGAAAAACCTTCTATAGTAGCTCTAATGTCCCCAATGCTCGAAAAACTTCATAAATGGAATTTTTGGTGTGTCTAACCAATCCGCATTTACCAATAGAATCATATTCTTCATTTCAGTGCTAGTTGTCCTATCCGGTATCAAAATATGATGGTTAGAGTTATGCTTTAGTTTGTTACACATCCCAATGGTTTCTAGGCAATCCTGAATTTCTTCGATAGTTGGTGTCATTTCAACATCTCCGAATCAAAAAACCATTCTTTCGCTATGCCAAAATCGAGTAATGACCTCAATGAACTTAGGCCATTGGAGTTTCATGATCAACGGGAGATTCCCTAGATGGATTGTAACTTGATTCTGTATATAAGGGTCAAGGTTACTCCACCAAAGGCGGAGAAGATCGGGGGTTTTGGTGACCATGCCAAAACTCAAAATCTTCTAGCCATCTACAAAACACACAGAGTATTAGAAAAACCCCCCAAACCCATAGGCACAATAGTTTTCCCAACAACGTATGCATCCTTCAAATTAAGCACATAAGCATGAGCGTCCAATTGGGTTGTTGGCCTTTTGGACTCAGGGTGGTATTTCTAATGGTCCAACACACCTTGGGTATTGGGTTAACTTAGTCCAATGCTCTAATTAAAGGGATTTGGCTTCAATCTACATTTGGTTGACTAAGAGTGGGCTTTATTTTAATATACTGGTGACCCCAGCGGACAAACCGTTGACCATTCAGTGGCCAACTCATTTTGTCGGGATACCCCCTAAGAACATTTGGATTCAATGGTTGCGACCCGCATAACCATCATTGAAGTAAGAAAAGAAAATGCCAAGTGGCGGAAATATGTTATGCATGCGATGATAGCTCAATATTCGTAATTTAAACATATAAGGCGAAAATAAAGAAAGTAAATTACTAATTATTACATTCCCGAATAGTTAGTCAAGTAGGTTAGTCAATTCTAATAGTTAGAACCTTATCAAATCCCCAGCAGATTCACCATTTCTGTTGATTCGGAAATAGATGATTTAAAATTAATTTCAATTTTATAGAGAAAAAATCAATTTTAGAAAAGAAGAGTCTCCACTTAATATTTTTAAAAAATTAAGAAAACTTAATTTAAAAGACCCTAACTTATTTAAGTCTTAAAAATTTAGAGAAAAAGGTACAAGGTTCTTATTTCTACTTTGAGAAGGTATTAAGCATTCAAAGTGGCCACTAACGCACGGTTATTCGACGATTTGAAAATTTTGATTTTTTGACTAACTTTGAAAAAATGTGTTTAAAAATAATTAAAGTATTTTACAATTTGAAAGAAATATGAACTTTAAAGTATTTAGAATAATTTATAAAGAAAAATAGATTTGATATGAAAATGACTAGATAAAGGGGATAATTTAAATAAATCATTTAAAGTAAACAAATGATCATAAAAAATGGTCTATCTTCAAGGGATTTAATTAAGTTAAAACTAAGTAATTAATCTTAGAATTAATATAAGATAAATAAATATCATCAACTAATGAAATTACCCTAAATATATACGAACGAAAATATTTTAAAAGTAGATAGGGACAAAAATATTTATGAACTCATATTATTTGGATCAGTGCCGACTTATTAATCGGAAGATAAAAATATAGCGTTTTGTCATTTTTCTGCTTGGATCGACTTACATCATTTTCGAATGGCTTATCTACCCCTACCCTTCTAGATTTATTTATTGTTATAATTCTAAAGTGATCTAAAAGAAATAATAATAAAAAACTAACGTTCTAAAAGGTGTCTGACGCTCCAACTTAACATCCAAGAGGCATTGAACGTACTATTAGGACAGGTTTTAGACTAAAGAAAATATAGGCATCCTAATTAGACACATCGCCAAACAAAATAGATAGGACGAGCAGTTAGCACATAAAAACTCAAGTAAGCCTCTAGATTAATTAATTAGCATGCTTGAAAACACAAATAAGTAGTGAAGGTCATAACAATTATATGTTGGCATACAATTAGAGATACGAGGCTTAATGCAAAAAACTCAAACATGATAAAATAAAGGCATTCTTGACAATTTTAACTATTAACTAATGATATTTACAAAATCCTATTAACATGATTTCTAGTTAATAGCATGTTGAAAATTTATTAAAATACTATAGATATGGTTTCTAAATATTGTGTTGAAAATTTATTAAAATGTCATAGGCATAATCTCTTTATAAAATAATATTATGAAAACTTACTTAAATTTCCATAAGCATGATTTTTAACAATATATTAAAAATTTATGAAAAATAGTAAGCATGCGTTTTAATACCATTATATGATAAAATATTTATTAAAATATTATAGGCACAATTTCAATATAAAATAATATGATAAATAATTATTAAAATCCTATAGGCATGATTTCTACACATAATATCATGATAAATACTTATTAAAATCCTATGAACATGATTTCTATGCATATTAACATGTTAAAAATATTAATTAAAATATATATAGCATGATATATTAAAATTATAAAATCCTATGGGCATGATGTTTATACGAAATGGTATGTTAAAAAATATTAATTAAAATATATATAGACATGATATATTAAAATTATAAAATCCTATGGGCATGATGTCTATATTAAATGGCATTCAAATCTAAATATGATTAAATCATCATATTCAAAATTATTTAGTATATCCTACATATATAATGACTAAATAGTTAATATGACAAAGTTATTGTTTGAAACTATAAACATGGTTTCAAGTTTAAAAGACACATTATGATGTAGAATAATCATCAAAACAATTAATCTAATGAGATTTAAATTTAATAAACAAAGATAACACATATAAAATAGACAAATTATTTTGAAACATATATGATGATAAACGATATTTAACAAACTATCCTTAGATCATTTTATTTTATTTTATTATTTGCTTAAAGCAAACATCTTGTAAAAATAAATATTTATATCATGAATAAATAAACATAAGCATGTGGATATGAGTATTATAACTAGATCACATGTATTCCAAACACACATAAATTTATGATAAACTAAAAAATAAATAAAATAAGCAAGTAGCAAGTATATTCCCTCCCCATGTATTTTCCCCTTTTTATTATATACAGAGTTTAGTATTAGGCCAAAATAATCAAGAAAGAATAATATACAAATAGAAATAATAAAGAAAGATCTAAAACTATTTGAATCCTATTCCAAATGAACTCTTCATTTCTTGAACTGTCACGACCCAAATACAGATGTGATGACACTCATCTCAATCCATCGAGAAAAGTCATCCTAATACCCAATGGAAAATAGATGCGGAAGAAAAAGAAATAAATCCAAATTTAACTTAATCGAAAATAAGTAAAACAAACTCAAACTCCCCCAAGATTGATTGTCATGTGTACAAGCCACTAATACATTTCCGAAATATAAAAAAAATAGTCACAATGTCTTTGTCTCTAGAATAGGACTAAAACATATTAAAAGAGTAAGAGGTGTCTACTAGATGGATGTAACAACTACCTCAACACTCGAGATAATAGCCTCAGAAGTGGTAGTAAACCGTAGGAGATCAAGCAAACCTGTGCTCACAACCTATAAAAGTGTAGAAGCAAGGGGTGAGTACCAAACAACACGGTACTCAGCAAGTGGCTAACTAAAACTAAGCAAAGCTTAATAGATACAAGTACTTCTATCCTCCCAACCGAACCTCCTTACTACAACATGCATAAAACCAGTCCAACTCTACACTTGTACAATGACAACAATAATATAGTCCACGAATACTCATCAATAGTCTCATCAATGAATCATATCAAGTAAAGTCAGCATATACAAAGCAATATAGGGGTAAACACAAATTCACAAATATCAGAAAGGTGCAATGAAATTATGCATGTCTGTCCTATCGGTACATATCCGCTGAATCACAGTTCGGAACCCATAGGGGACATTTCTGTCCATGTAACCTACCAAGGATCATGTGGCCCATCCCCTCAATATATATATCCTGTCACGGAGCGTGTGGCCCGACCCCTTTATTTCATAATACCTACCACAGAGCGTGTGGCCTGACCCTTTTTATTTCATATCATTCTCAGTCTCAACACAATATGTCAGAACCAATGCAATCAATTCATGTTCATATAATTCACGATAATAACATTACAACAACAATAATTTTTTTCCTATCTCACATCAACATAGTCATTTCACATGTCCAAAATAAATTCATAATCAAAACATATTAATTCCATTAATACATGTCATTAGATCACCATTTTATACCCCTCATCTCTATTTTTAAGTCCAATCATACAATCAATAACCCAGTCCAATTTTTATTATTCCCCAGTATACATAACACCGAAATACAAGCATCTACAAGCTTAAACTGAGGTTCAAAAATTCACTTGCCTTAATTAATCAAGCAATTACTCCGGGACTTGGGCCTTCCCTTTTCGTTGGGCATCCAAATAAGTATAATCTAGTCAAATAAATAACCACAATAAGATTTCAAAACTAACAACACACATATTTCCCATCCCATGCGAGATAGAAGTTTCATATACTTTTTTCTTCTTCAATTTAGCTATGTCTGATACGTAGCATAGTTGAATAGGAATAGTGTAGGTTACTCTCTTTCTTCTCATGGAAGGGGAGAGTCTCCCTCATTTATGCTTTCCTAGTCGATTTGTACCGGGAAGAGTCCTCTCATAGGTTTACTGCTTTCTAGTTATAGTTAGTCTCTCTTTTGTATCGGGGATGAGTTAGCTGACCTTAATAGGTTAGCCGACTTATGAACCAACATAGGATCGGAGGTAAGGTTTATGTCCCCCTCCTTGTATTTTTATTTTATTTATTTATGTTAAGGCTTGGGGGTGCTGCTCAACCCCTGACTGTGCACGAGAGGTGGGAGCCTCGTGTAGGGTCTGTTCCCTTAAAAAAAAACACATATTACTATAATCAATTTTCTAAAGCCCTAGCCTAGGGTTAAGCCTTAATTCCTCCAAATAATCTAAATCTAATGATATTTATATAGTCTAATATACCTAATATTTAATTACTTATACCAATATATTAAAATATGGATCATAATATGATAACATATTAGAAACCCTAACATCGAGATCGAACTTGCAGCATTACTCTACCAGTACGAATATGAAAAATTTTCTTGCCATCTATCCTTCTCACCTTATTGGTCAGTCAACTCCTAAACATTAGTCATCAATATGCAGGGATTGAAATTCAAAACTTAGCTATAAACAATACACTACTATTCATTCTATATACTACTTAATAAAACAATAAAATAATCATAAAAATTATGCCTACAACTATTAATATACATAAGCCAAAATATAGAACTTAATTAAGTTCACCTGCTGCATTTTCTGTGGTTCTTTGTCGACGACGCTATAATGAAAAATAAGGGTTGCAAGCGGTTGTGTTATGATCAATTTAATATTAATCCCTTTTTGTTTTAATAAATAAAGTGTCATATGGTATCAAATAAATTTATATTTTAGCCCATCAATTAAATTAACTCTCTAAAATTATCCCTCAATTAATTAACCATAATTATTGAATAGTCCAAATTTCTAATTTAAATTTTTGGAGAGAGTATTTTATGGAAGAGAGATGACTCATTCTCAAAATGAACAAACAGGTCATTACATTATCCACCACTAAAAATCATGTTCTTCCCTGAACATAAAGTAAATGAAAGTACCTGAAGCTTCAAAAAGTTGGGGATATCTAGCGCTCATATCAGCCTCTGTTTCCCAAGTTGCCTCTCCAACTGAAAGGTGCTTCCATTGTGGTTCTTTGTCGACGACGCTATAATGAAAAATAAGGGTTGCAAGCGGTTGTGTTATGATCAATTTAATATTAATCCCTTTTTGTTTTAATAAATAAAGTGGCATATGGTATCAAATAAATTTATATTTTAGCCCATCAATTAAATTAACTCTCTAAAATTATCCCTCAATTAATTAACCATAATTATTGAATAGTCCAAATTTCTAATTTAAATTTTTGGAGAGAGTATTTTATGGAAGAGAGATGACTCATTCTCAAAATGAACAAACAGGTCATTACATTATCCACCACTAAAAATCATGTTCTTCCCTGAACATAAAGTAAATGAAAGTACCTGAAGCTTCAAAAAGTTGGGGATATCTAGCGCTCATATCAGCCTCTGTTTCCCAAGTTGCCTCTCCAACTGAAAGGTGCTTCCATTGTACCTTCACTGAAAGTATCTCCTTGGTTCTAAGATTACGAACCTACTTATCTAGAATAGTTATAGGCTCCTCCTCAAATGTCAGGTCTGGATCCAACTCCACTGAATCGAGCAATAACACATGGGATTTATTTGGAACATACTTTCGTAGCATAGAAATATGAAACATGTTATGCACAACCGATAAGCTAGGTGGTAAGGCCAATCTATAAGCCACCTCTCTAACTTGCGCCAAAATCTCAAATGGGCCAATGAATCGAGGGCTGAGCTTGCCCTTCCTACCGAACCGCATCACGCCTTTCATGGGAGACACTCGAAGCCAAACATGATTGCCCACCATGAACTCCAATGGTCGAACTCTCTGGTCTACATAACTCTTACGCCTACTCTGGGCTATCAAGAGTCTACCCTGAATCTTACGAACCTGCTCCATAGCATCTCTAAGCAAGTCTGTGTCTAAGGAGTCCATCTCAGCTAAGTCAAACTAACCAATAGGATGTTATGCCCCGTACTTTTGTGCCTCAGAATGCTTTCTTAAGCTTCTTAAAAGTGGCCATATGAACCAGAGTATCTAAACGTTATCAAATAACTCTAAGGAAGGGAGGATATGATGCCCCATAATAGGGAAGGTTGGATATAAAGTTATAAGAATTTGAAAGGAGTTGGAGGCTAAATAACAAGTCATGGAACTCTACTTGCTTGCGTAAGCTACCAACTAGGACGTCTTACATAACTAAGCTACTTGAGTACACGTCGAGCTTAAATAGCAAAGAATACATAGGCTCTTAAACTAAGATGAGATTATGAACCCACGAAAGGGGCGGAAGGAGGCGTAGCACCTACTTGGAAGCAAGTAGGTGATGCACCTACTTGGACCAAATAGGTGAGTCACCTGCTTGGGATGGACCCCATGCTGCGACGTGGTAGTATATGACTGGGCGCATGGATGAGGTGGCACCTTAGGGGGCTACCACATGTCACCCCTATGGGATGCCACATGTCCCCTCTTAAGGACACATATATATACATGTGTATTTCTGGATCAACATCACTTTTCAGCATTCTTAACTTAGAAAATGAGAGAAAAATGTGAGAGCAAGAGCAAGGCAGCCACGGGTTGCTTCAATTCAAGGTAAGCTCTCAGACTTTCATTCTGTGAATTAATTATTTAAGGTATCCTATGGTTACCTAAAGGTTTTTAATAGCGTAAAGTAATTATTTGGGGCAACAGGAAGTGCAGCGAGCAGCCCCACCAATTTTCAGCACGTTAAGGAGCTTCCGAAGTCAATTTTCAGCAAGGTAAGGTTTGATTCTCTTGTCCCACATTTGGGTAAGTGTTTAAGAATTTTATAGGTGTGTAAATATGAGTTGGAGACGTGAAAATATGTACGTCACTGCTGAAGAAGGCTGCAAGTCGTGTAGAGACTATTTTGGTGTATTCTAGTCAGCTTAAAGTTTAACTAGTGTCGTTGTTATTATGGGGTTGTATTGGGAGTTGTTTTGTAGTGTTGCAGGGCTGGAAACATGTATAAATAGAGGTATAATTGCTTCTGGTTGCATCCACATCACGTCCCATTTCGTGTGGTTAAGATTTTATAAATAAAGATTAAAAACCGTATTTTGGAGTCATGGTTTGAGCGGGCTGTTTGGGACTCATTTTGTGTAATATTGAAGTGGTGTAAGTGTGTATTGGCTGTTGGTTGTTGTGGTTAATATGTCTGCTAAGGTTTGGAGGTTAATTTAAAGTTTTGATAGGGCGAGTTATAGAGGAGATACTGCCCGAATTCTATTAACTTCTTAACTAACTAATAGGCTAGTCGAGACTAGTCGAGAAAGGCGAATAAGGAATTGATTCCTATGGGTACTTGATTGTGGATTTAGAAACTAGGGAGTTAAAGATTATTAATATTAGTATTACCTTCATGTTAAATAGGTTCGGAGGACGATGAGACAAGCCGGGTTAAAAGCAATCGATACGAGGTATGTGAAGTTATCATTCTCTTCTTTTGGGCATGTCTTAGCTATAAGTGGAATGTAATATGTGCTTTGAGGATAATTCCATTCATAAATCTTTGATAATGATTCATGCCTCTGACCTATTTCTTGATGTTAGAACTCCTACAATAAGTAAGATATTGCCTCTCAAGTCTTCTGTATGAAGAAAAGTAGTAAGTATGTAAGGCCTATCTCTCCCTTGGTTTGGCATGTTTCAAATATATGTAGAGACCATCCCTTTTCTTTTTTGGCATGTCTTAGATATAGGTTACAAACGATATGTATATGAAGCTTGGGGTAACTCTATTCATAAGCTCTTATTCTTAAGGACCCTACAATAACAAATGTCCTCGGTTCCATAAGTTGTTGGGGACTTCCTTGATACATGTTTCTGGTTCACTTATAGCTGTTAAGACTCTTAAAGGAGTTAAGATCCTATTCTTCAAGTCTTCTATATGATTGAATAGTGATTGGTACAAAAAATCTCCTCTGTTTAAAAGGCTCTAAGATAGCCAATACTCGAACTTCTATAAGATGATTCATACTATAGTAACATATGACTATGAAGTTGAGGCTCCAGTTGACATAGTCCCTAATGGCATCTAGAGGGTACTAGAGATGATTCCTACCCTGGTTTCCAAGTGACAGTTTATTTGACCATTTTGTTGAGCCTTAAATGATGAATTTATTTGTATATGGTTATTCACTACTCCACTCGCGCATGCTGCTAATACATTATTCACCGCTTCCCATGAAGGGCCGGGCATGATAAATGATGAAATGCTTACTCACTGCATCCCATGAAAGGCCGGGCATGATAAATGATGAAATGCTTATTCACCGCATCCCATGAAGAGTCGGGTATGATAAATAATAAAATGCGGATTCACCGCGTCCTATAAAGGGCCGGGCATGATATATGATGAAATGATTATTCATCGCGACCTATGAAGGGCCAGGCATGATATATGATGAAATGATTATTCATCGCATCCCATGAAGGGGCAGGCATGATAAACGATGAAATACTTATTCACCGCGTCCATGAAGGACCGGGCATGATATATGATGAAATGATTATTCACCGCATCCCATGAAGGGCCAGACATTATAAAAGATGAAATGATGATTCACCGCATCCCATGAAAGGTCGGGCATGATATATGATGAAATGATAGTTTCACCAAATCCCTCACTTACGGGTCGGATACAGTCTGTAGGCATGCATGTAAAAATATAGTGATACACTTGTAGCACCAAGTCCCACAATAGGCTAGGTATGGTATGTAAGGAAGATATACATGCCCTCATGTCATAAGATGCAGGTAGAGAAATTTGTTAACTGTTATATTTGTTTCCTGCATCCCTACTTTAGTTGTTAGCTCAGTTATGTTATGTTATGCTTTATATACTCAGTACATATATTGTATTGACCCCCCTTTCCTCGGGGGGCTGCGTTTCATGCCGCAGGTACAGATATTCATTTCAGGGATCCACCAGCTTAAGGTTTCCACTCAGCTATGTCGGAGGTGCTCCACTGTTCTGGAGCCCAGCTTTTGGTGCTGATCTTCTAATATATACATTCGTTTATTCAAGGGTACGAAAGGGGCCCTGTCCCATCATATGTTACTGTTAATATTCTTAGAGGTCTGTATATATGTGTGTGGGTTGTACGTGTAAGTTCTATTCAGTTATGTCTACATGGTGAATAGCAAATGTTAAGACATTATGGCAGCCTTGTCGTCTTACACGCCATTTCATAATAAGATACAAATGAAAGCGGCTACATGTACATGGAAATGCTATTACCCACTGGGGTTCTTATGTATAGTTCTTATATCGATTGGTACATCTAATAGTTATATATACGAGGTTCTAAGGTAGACCCCAGTCATGGCCTACGAGGTTGGATTGTGACAAAAGTGGTATCAAAGCAGTTTGTCCTTAGAGTATCTGCAGACCGTGTCTAGTAGAGTCTTGTTTATCGATGTGTTGTGCACCACATCTATAAAAAGAAGGCTACAAGACATTTAGGATGTTACCTTTCTTTCATATCTAAGATCGTGCGATAGAGCCAAGTCATAGGGAATGAAATTCTTCATATTAACCTGTGCTTTCAGTAGAAGGACAACACCGATGGAAGAAAGTGACTGACGATATTGGAAGTTATAAAGTACGCAGGTAAGCAAAGGCACGAAAGATATATGTCAGGTGAGGTATTGAAGTACGATTGACATGTAAAGTTAAAAATAGAAAGGAAAAAGTAGACAGGGCAGTGTAACAGGTGCAGTTTGAGTTGGACATACGAGGTAAGTCCATCATTTTATATTGTTATTGATATTGGGCGCCCTTTGTGGCTGCAATATGACATGATATGAATATATATGTTAGCCCTATGAGGCATTGTTGGCATTTTCTGCGTGCAGGTGTTGAGATAGTAAGAAATATAGAGGAAACTCTGCCCAAATTTTCCCAAAAATAGAAAAAAAAGGGAAGCCTATGTGAGCAGTAAAGTTTAGAATTCATTTGAACGGATCAGAATCATCCCAACCACATATTTCCCTAGAAAAAGCTTATATTGAAGGAAAATATAAATTTATGAGCTACTAAAGATAAGATTAATTAGAAGGGATGAATAGTTGAGCACTCCTACCCCATAGAGGGTAAATAAAACATAGTAAGAATTGTGATGAAGGCTAAGAAGTGTTATACTATGGGACTGAATACGAACAGAGTATAATGTGAATATAATGAGGATCGATATGGAAATAAGTAAGGCCTAGTGAAAAAGTGGCCAAAGATATGACATGATCCACATGACTAGGATATAAAGGTAGGGGTGAAATGGAAAAGCAAGCTATGGAACAAATAAGAAAGATTTATCAAGTTCTGTAAGGAAGGTTTTGAATAAGGGTTATGTGACGACGAAAAGGATAGATAGTACAAGGAGATAAAAAGTAACATGAAATTCATTGCGCAAAAAAATGGAAATGGACATGAGCTGGAGAAATGAAAGAACTACTAAAAAAAGCACCCAAGATGGACATAAGTAATTGAATACGAGAATGGAATGAGAGGATAATGTATAGTTGTAAATTTAAAGGTGCAGTGCAACAACACGGCAATAAGGTAGACCTATTATTGAGGCAAACTTGATATGTTGGTGAGAAAGCAAGCATCGAGTGCACGACAAGGGTAAAAGCTCATAAGGCATAAAAAAGTATTATGTATATGTGACTCCACCTTGGAGAATAGTGATATCCTTCAAGGATAGGGAATGTAGATTTGCAGAACAACTGCTGTATTATGGAGTTATTAGAAAAATAAATGGTATCCATTGGGATTAAGGTAGTCTTATGACAAAGTGTAAAACACGCATCATCGGAGCATAAGTGCTCCTAAATAGGGAATGTGGCCTTGAATGAATTGCTAGACTAATTATATGACTCGAGTACCAATAATCAGACCAGATTTGTACTAGGTATCGAGAATTCTAAGCACCTTATGATTGTGTTAAAGTTTCGACCAAAAGTATAGGTGATATAAAAGAAGATATGGATGTGGTGCAGTATACCACAGGTATTGGAAAAGAATCATATGCATTTGGAAAGTTGAAAGTAAACAAACAATGACATGAGTACACCCTAAAAGGGCAAATATTGTAAAAGAGTAGGAAGGAGCGACCTAAAGACTTTGTAAAAGGCAGCAAGGCTATGTTTAGGTAAAGACTAAGATGTGTAAACAGAGTCATTAGCCGCTAATATTGGGACATACAAGTAGCAAGGGGAAAGAATAGAATATCTCCTACAGTAAGAGATGAGGAGATTATAGAATATATAGAGGAAGGGAAAAAAAGTAAGACAAAATAGCGCTAACATGAGCAAGTCATAGTGTGAATGTAATACACGAAGTATGAAAAGACTGTGTCTACCTCATACCAGTTATACAAGAATAGTTGTGCAACCTATGAATATACATATACGGCACAAGACCAATCAGAGGAGTGCATGATAAAAAGGGGTTATGAGATTTTAGAGATGTTACAAGGAAATACAAAGAGTAGGTAAACCAAGGGACCAAAGGGATATGGCCATGGTTGAACTAAAGATCTACCCCTATACCGTTGCAAGATAACAAAAAAAGAAAGGGCAAAGTGAAACCTGAAGCCTAGCGAGATGATGCTAAGGTAAATCTTGGGCTAAGTTGAGTGCCTTCGCACATTATTGAAAAGATTGCAATGTAATGTGTGACAGGGAAATTGGAGCCAAAATCAGAGTAAAAAGACCATGGAAGAGTCTGAGCTAACGATGAAGCAACGACATAAGATCATGTACCTAGAATGTTACAAATTGGGTCAAGGGAGTTGAAAAAGGGCTTAAGTAAAATGGACAAGGTTGGTTGGTTACTAATAGATGGTGAACTTAGATGCCAAGGTCCTTCAGAGTTATACCAAATAATGATGAGATAAAAATGGAGAAGGAATATCCATATTGGTTCCCTACGTCTACATGTGATCTAAACTCCTAAATTAATAGTGTTGACAAGTAGGAGGCCTATGGATGACCACTGGTATAGAGAATTCCCAAAGTCCTTGTAAGCCTCATGAGATTAATTAACATTCGAGGACGAATATTCTAAAGGGGGGAAGGATGTTATGCCCCGTACTTTTGTGCCTCAGAACGCTTTCTTAAGCTTCTTAAAAGTTGCCACGTGACCCAGAGTATCTAAACATTATCAAATAACTCTAAGAAAGGGAGGATGTGATGCCCCATAATAGGAAAGGTTGAAAATATAGTTATAAGAATTTAAAAGGAGTTGGAGGCCAAATAAAAAGTCATGGAACTCGACTTGCTTGCGTAAGCTACCAACTAGGACGTCTTACATAACTAAGCTACTTGAGTACACGTCGAGCTTAAGTAGCAAGAAATACATAGGCTCTTAAACTAAGACGAGATTACGAACCCACAAAAGAGGTGGAAGGAGGCGTAGCACCTACTTGGAAGCAAGTAGGTGATGCACCTACTTGGAAGCAAGTAGGTGATGCACCTACTTGGACTAAGTAGGTGATGTACCTACTGGACCAAGTAGGTGACTCACCTGTTTGGGGTGGATCCCACACTATCATGTGGTAGCATGTGAGTGGGCGCATGGATGAGATGGCACCCTAGGGGGATGCCACATGTCACCCCTAAGGGATGCCACGTGTCCCCTCTTAAGGACACACATATATTTATATATATATATATATATATATGTGTGTGTGTCTATTGCTGGATCAACATCACTTTTCAGCATTCTTAACTTGAAAATGAGAGAAAAACGTGAGAGCAAGAGCAAGGCAGCCACGGGTTCCTTCAATTCAAGGTAAACTCTTGGACTTTCATTCTGTGAATTAATTATTTAAGGTATTCTACGGTTGCCCAACGATGTTTAATAGAGTAAAGTAATTATTTTGGGCAGCAGGAAGTGCAGCGAGCAGCCCCACCAATTTTCAGCAGGTTAAGGAGCTTCCGAAGTCAATTTTTAGCAAAGTAAGGTTTGATTCTTTTGTCCCACATTTGGGTAAGTGTTTAATCATGTTATGGGTGTGTAATTATGATTTGGAGATGTGAAAATATGTACGTCACTGTTGAAGGAGGCAGCAAGTCGTGTAGAGACTGTTTTGGTGTATTCTAGTCGGCTTAAAGTTTAACTTGTGTCGTTGTTATTGTGAGGTTGTATTGGAAGTTGTTTTGTAGTATTTCAGGGCTGGAAACATGTCTAAATATAGGTATAAGTGCTTCTGTTTGCATCTACATTACGTCCCATTTTATGTGGTTAAGATTTTATGAAATAAAGATTGAAAACCGTATTTTGGAATCGTAGTTTGAGCGGGCTGTTTGGGACTCGTTTTGTGTAATATTGAAGTGGTGTAAGTGTGTATTGTCTTATGGTTGTTGTGGTTAATATGGATGCTAAGGTTTGGAGGTTAATTGGAAGTTTGGATACGGCGAGTTATAGAGGAGATGCTGCCCGAATTCCGTTAACTTCTTAACTAACTAATAGGCTAGTCAAGACTAGTCGAGAAAGGAGAATAAGGAATTGATTTCTATGGGTGCTTGGTTGTGGATTTAGAATATGGAGTGTTAAATATTATTAATATTATTATTACCTTCATATTAAATAGGTTCAGAGGACGACGAGACAAGCCGGTTAAAAGCAATTGATACGAGGTATGTGAAGCTATCCTTCTCTTCTTTTGGGCATGTCTTAGCTATAAATGGAATGTAATATGTGCTTTGAGGATAACTCCATTCATAAATCTTTGATAATGATTCATGCCTCTGACCTTTTTCTTGATGTTAGAACTCCTACAATAAGTAAGATATTGCCTCTCAAGTCTTTTGTATGAAGAAAAGTAGTAAGTATGTAAGGACTATCTCTCCCTTGGTTCGGCATGTTTCAAATGTATGTAAAGCCCATCCCTTTTCTTTTTTGGCATGTCTTAGATATAGGTTACAAACGATATGTATATGAAGCTTGGGCTAATTCTATTCATAAGCTCTTATTCTTAAGGACCCTACAATAACAAATGTCTTCAGTTCCATAAGTTGTTGGGCACTTCCTTGATACATGTTTCTCGTTCACTTATAGTTTTTAAGACTCTTAAAGGAGTTAACTCCTATTCCTCAAGTCTTTTATACGATTGAATAGTGATTGGTACGAAAAAGCTCCTCTATTTAAAAGGCTCTGAGTTAGCCAATACTCGAACTTCTATAAGATGGTTCATACTATGGTAACATATGACTATGAAGTTGAGGCTCCAGTTGACATAGTCCCTAATGGCATCTAGAGGTTACTGGAGATAATTCCTACCCTAGTTTCCTAGTGATGGTTCATTTGACCATTTCGTCGAGCCTTACATAATGAATTTATTTGCATATGGTTATTCACTACTCTACTTGCGCATGCTGCTAATACATTATTCACCGTGTCCCATGAAGGGTCGGGCATGATAAATGATGAAATGCTTATTCACCGTATCCCATGAAGGGTCGGGTATGATAAATGATGAAATGCTTATTCACTGCATCCCATGAAGGGCCAGGCATGATAAACGATGAAATGCTGATTCACCACATTCCATGAAGGGTCAGGCATGATATATGATAAAATAATTATTCACCGTATCCCATGAAGGGCCGGGCATGATAAACAATAAAATGTTGATTCATCGCATCCCATGAAGGGCCGAACATGATATATGATGAAATGATTATTCATCACATCCCATAAAGGGTCGGGCATGATACATGATGAAATAAAAGCTTCATTGAGTCCCTCACTAAAGGGATAGATACAGTCTGTAGGCATGCATGTGAAAATATAGTGATACACTTGTATCACCAAGTCCCACAGCGGGCCAGGTATGGTATGTAAGGAAGATATACATGCTCTCATGTCATAATATGCAGGTAGAGAAATTTGTTAACTGTTATATTTGTTTCTTGTATCCCTACTTCAGTTGTTAGCTCAGTTTTGTTATGTTATGCTTTATATACTCAGTACATATATCGTACTGACCCCCTTTTCCTCGGTGGGGCTGCGTTTCATGCCCACAGGTACAGATATTCATTTCAGGGATCCGCCAGCTTAAGTTTTCCACTCATCTATGTCGGAGGTGCTCCACTTTTCTGGAGCCCAGCTTTTGGTGTTGATCTTCTAATGTATACATTTGTTTATTCAGGGGTACGGCAGGGGCCCTGTCCCGCCATATGTTACATTTAATAGTCTTAGAGGTCTGTAGACATGTGTGGGGGTTTTATGTGTAAGTTCTGTTCAGTTATGTCCACATGGTGAATGGAAAATGTTAAGATGTTATGGCAGCCTTGTCGGCTTACACGTCCTTTCATGATAAGATACAAATGAAAGCGGCTACATGTACATGGAAATGTTATGACCAACTGGGTTCTTATGTATAGTTCTTATATTGATTGGTACATCTGATAGTTATATATACAGGGGTCCAGGTCGGACCCCAGTCACGGTCTATGGGGTTGGGTCATGACATAAGAGATCGACACCGCCTACCATACAGAGCCTTAAATGGAGCCATCTGAATACTGAAGTGATAACTGTTATTGTAGGCAAACTCTGCTGGGGGGAAGTGATGATTCCATCTAGTACCAAATCAATAACACAAGCTCGAAGCATGTCCTCCAATACCTGAATCGTTCGCTCGGACTGACCATCAGTCTGCGGGTGGAAAATTGTACTCATATCAAGTCTACTGCCCAAACCATGTTGTAATGTCTGCCAAAAGTGCGAAGTAAATACTTAACCTCGATTCGAAATAATGGATATTGGGACACCATGAAATCGAATGATATGGCTAATATACAACTGGGCTAGCTTATCCGCTGTGTACCTTACCTTAACCGGAATAAAATAGGCTGACTTTGTCAGTCTGTCAACAATCACCCATATAGAATCATAACCACCCACGGTGGGAGGTAAACCTACAACGAAGTCCATGGTGATCATTTCCCATTTCCAAGTGGGAATACACATCCTCTGACTCACACCCCCAAGCCGCTAGTTCTCACACTTTACCTGCTGGCAAGTCAAACACTTGAACATGAACTCTGCGATGTCCTTCTTCATCCCACACCACCAATAGTGCTGGCACAGATCATGATACATCTTGGCCGCTCTCGGATGGATGGAATATCTTGAACAATGAGCTTTCTCCAATATAAGTCTAGTTAGGTCACCCACCTTAGGCACACAAATTCTGCTGCCAATCCTCAATACGCCTTCCGAATCAAGTACCACCTCCTTAGCTTCACCTTTTAATACCTTGTCTTGAATGATACATAACTTCTTATCCTCCAACTGTCTCTCCCGAATCTGCTCAACCAAGGAAGAACGTGCCTCCACAAAGTCAAGAACACCACCATCCTCTAAAATCTAGTCAATGGAGCTGCAATAGTGGAGAAGCCCACAAAACTACGAATCTTAGTAGGAGAAGTAGGACTTGTCCAACCTCTAACTGCCTCAATCTTAGCTAGATCCACTTTAATCCCCTCTTTGGACACCACGTGTCCTAAGAATGTCACAGAATCAAGCAAAAATTCACACTTGGAGAACTTTGCATACAATTTTTCTTTCCTCAACTTCTGAAGTGCCAACCTCAAATGACGGACATGATCTGCCTCAGTCTTGGAATACACCAAGATGTCATCAATGAATACTATCACAAAAAAATCTAAGTACAGGAGAAACACTTCGTTCATCAACTCCATGAATGCTACGGGGGCATTGGTCAACCTAAATGACATCTCCAAGAACTCATAGTGACCATAATGAGTTCGAAAAGCTCTCTTAGGGATATCTGATGCCCTAATCTTCAACTGATGATAACCTGACCTCAAGTCTATTTTGGAAAACAATGTCGCTCATTGTAGCTGATCAAATAAATCATCAATACGGGGAAGAGGATACTTATTTTTAATATTTACCTTATTCAACTGCCTATAATCGATACACATCCTCATACTCCCATCTTGCTTCTTTACAAATAGAACCGGTGCACCCCAAGGTAACACACTAGGGCGAATAAATCCCTTACTCAACAAGTCTTGCAACTAATCTTTCAACTCAACTGGAGTCATGCGATATGGAGGAATAGAAATGGGTTTAGTGCCAGGCTCTAAATCAATAGCAAAATCAATGTCCCTATTTGGAGGAACACCAGGAAGATCAGTAGGAAATACATCAAAAAAACTTCTTAACCACTGGAACAGTCTCTATAGGAGGTGACTCAATACTGGTATCCTGAATAAAGGCCAAATAAGACATATACCCTCTATCAATCAAGCTCTGAGCACGAATATATGAGATAACCTTACTAGGATAGGAGCCACTAGTACCCTTCCACTCAATCCTCGGGGCACCAAGTATCACTAAGGTAATAGTTTTAGCATAACAATCGAGAATAGTACGATGGGGAGAAATCCAATCCATACCCAATATTACATCAAAATCTACCATCTCCAAAATAATCATATCTACCCAAGTATCATACCCGGCCAAGGAAACAAGACAAATCTGATATACTCGATCCACCACTAAGGGCTCACCCATAGATGTAGAAACATGAACAGGCACAGACATACGATCACATGTCAAATCAAAGTCAGATGTAAAATAGGCAGACATATAGAAAAATGTAGACCCTGGATCAAATAATACAGATGCAGGTCGATGGCAGACTGGGACAATACCTGTGATAATAGCATCGGAAGCCTCAGCCTCGAGTCTCCCTAGAAAAGCATAACACTGAGCTCCCCTACTACCTTTGATCTGCCCAATACCTTTACCTCCCCCCTGAGGGACTATAGCACCACTAGCACCCCTACCAAGGGTATGCCACATCTACTAGTCTGGGCTCTACCTCAACCTCTGACCGATGGTGTTGGTCTTCTAAATGAAACTGAAGAATTAGGCTGAGTTCCTCCTTGACCCTAAGATGTACACTGCCATGAAAGATGATCTGGATCACCACAAGTATAATATGCTCTCCCGTGCGAAAACCTCTGCGATGGACTTAAAGAATTTGTATAACCACCCCGGCTCACCAGCCTCTGTTGTGACCCCTAGTAACTCTGACCTGTACTAGAGGACCCAAAAGGTGTCTGACCATCCTCAAAAGCCAGCATAGATACATGAACTGGTCCTCTATGCTGGAAGGAACCACTTTTTCTATAGAACCCTCTACCTCCAGATGAGGTACCCGAAAACTGACCAGAAGCATGGGCCCTCTTGGGGTCCCCGAACTCCTCTCTCTATATCAACTCTGCCTCTTTGGAAGCATCCACAATAGACTAGAAGGAAGCTCTCTTATGGGTGGGTCAAAAAATTATTGTATGAATGGTATAGTTCAGTCCTCGCACAAATTTACGAATCCGCTCTGTCTCATCAGGAAGGACAACCATGGCATGTTTGGACAACTGGTAGAAATGAGTCTCATACTCAGCAATTGTAAGACCCTCCTATCTCAAATTATCGAACCATAATCGTCTCTCTTCCTTCACATTCCATGGGATGAAATGGTCATAAAAGGCACTAGAAAACTCATCCTAAGTTATCTGGGGTAACCCAACTATCCTGGAACTCGTATACATTCCCTACCACTCTCTAGCTAGTCTACGTAACTGGAGTGTAGTATACCGAACTCCGTGAGTCTCAACTAACCCTACTACCTCCAACAACTCTCAGCACATGGACAAGAACTCATGTACATCCTCAGTCTTCCCACCTTGAAACTGTAGTAGGTCCATTTTTTGGAACCTCTCATATTGACGTTGCTCATCGTCAGTCAACATGACTACAGGTGCACCCTGAGTTCCCCCTACCTATACTCTACTCTCATCAGCTCTAAGGCCAGCAGGTGGCTGGCCCACTAGATCCTGAACAACTGGAATTTGATGCTTCCCTAGGGTCTGAGTTCTTTCTCTAGTCTAAGAACCCTCGGGTATACCATTCGCCCCATACTCTGATTAAATCCTTCGAGCGCATCCAATATGCGTATCAAAGTGGCCTGAATCAGTGGTACAGTAGGAGGATCTAGATGGACCTGTTACTCTCTAGCATCAATTTGTGGATCAAGAGAAATCTCTCTAATATGACCTCTAGCTGGTCCGCTTCTCGGGCACGACCTCTACCTGCCGACACACCCCGACCATGGCCTTTAGCTCAGCCTCTATCTCTAGCTGTAGTTTTGGTCTTAGCCATCTGTCAGAAGGGACACGCAAAAATTCAGTACTAATACAACACACACGATACAAAGTGCAAGAACAAAGGGAAAATTTCCTAAAAGTCCTCATAGCCTCTCAAAGATAAGTACAGACGTCTCCGTACCGATCCTCAAGACTCTACTTAGACTCGGCTTGTATATACGTGAGACTTATGAACCTGGGCTCTGATACTATTTTTTTATGACCCAAATACAGGTATGATGGCACTCATCTCAACCCACCAAGACAAGTCAGCCTAATACTCAATGGAAAATAGATGCGGAAGAAAAAGAAATAAATCCAAATTTAACTTAATCGAAAATAAGTAAAACAAACTCAAACTACCCCAAGATTGGTTGTCATGTGTACAAGCCACTAATACATTTCCAAAATATGAAAAAAAAATACAGTCACAATGTTTTGTCTCTAGAATAGGACTAAAACATATTAAAAGAGTAAGAGGTGTCTGCTAGATGAATGTAACAACTACCTCAACACTCGAGATAATAGCCTCAGAAGTGGTAGTAAACCATAGGAGATCAAGCAGACCTATGCTCACAACCTACACAAGTGTAGAAGCAAGGGGTAAGTACCAAACAATACGGTACTCAACAAGTGAATAACTAAAACTAAGCAAAGCTTAATAGATACAAGTACTCCTGTCCTTCCAACCAAACCTCCTTACTACAACCTGCATAAAACCATCCGAACTCTACACTTGTACAATAACAACAGTAATATAGTCTATGAATACTCATCAATAGTCTCATCAATGAATCATATCAAGTCAATTCAGCATATATAGAGCAATATAGGGGTAAATGTTGTGGGTACAATTGCACACGCAAGTGTACGTAGTCTCTCAAGTAGTAAAGCGACTCTTTCAAGCCAAATATCGAACCCAGAGGGACCTTGATAAGGCAAACAGTTTCTTTCAAATGACTACACTAATTATAGTTATGCAATGAGTTTAAGATTATTTGTTACTAATTTTTGGAAGTATAAAAACTTTCTCGAAGTGAAAACAATGTAATAGTTATGTGTATTAATCAGGCTTTAAGAGATTCCAGGGCTATAGCATAACGTGAAATCAAGTTTACTATTATTCAATCTTAGTTTCCGATTGGCTATTTAATTACTGATAAAAAGGGTTAATAATCCAATTATGGTTTCCTGACCTATAATTGCCTATCTTCATTGCCAACCTAACTACATCGTTGAGCGGTGATAGGTATGAAACAATAAAAATGCATTTAACTATCATCCTTTATTATAACCAAATGTGGTAAATAGGTATGTGTCACAAGCATCCTATCTACTAATCACACTAAAATATATTAGTATGAACACATTCCTTCCATTCTTTGTTCTATCTACCTGTCCTCTTCCGATTTCAAGATAGACAAGACATATATCTTAATGCTGGCCAAACATCAAAATCATAACCACAAGAATGGAAGAGAAATTAGAATCAATAACCCATCTTCCACCAAGTTTAAATATTATTAAACCATGTTTCGTAGCTATAGCCCTAGAATTTGGGTGTTTAGCTACTCATAGTTAAATAACAACACCAAGGAATCAATTCCATACAAATTAAAATACAACAAAGGAAGAAAGGAACCTAAGATGTTTTTGTGCTTCTCTTCTTCTTTCTTCTTTTTTTCTCTTCTTTTTCTGCCTCTAAAAACGTCTCCCTCTTTCTGCCCTAGTACAAAGAACTATTTAAAGTGCTTTTCCTTTTCAATTATTGATGGGCAGAATAATAAATAATTGGAAAGTTGATGGCACTGCAGTGGGGCATCGCGCCACTATCGCGCCCAGAGTATGCCTGTAGTTTTTTGCTTAGCGCTGTAGTGGGGCATCGCGCCACTATCGCACCCAAAACATGCCTCAGTAGTTTGTATCTTGGCATGTCGCGCCACTAGAATCTGTGCAGGGTTTGGCGCTGTAATGGTGCATCGTGCCACTATAGCGCCATGACTATTTTTCCTGCCTTTTGCTTTGCAAAATTCCTGCATATGTTGGAACTCATACCTTATTGCACATTTGCTTGATATTCCATCCAAAATAAGTCATTTAGCTTCAATATCTTCTCAGAATGCCACACAATAATGGCCAAACATAGTGCATGGGCTTATAAATGTGCCCAAGATCACCACCCCCCACTTAGACTTTTGTTCGTCTTCGAATAAACACCTGAATTGAGCGTAGACGTTGATCCTAGCATGAACATAAGGCAATCTGTCTCAGATATACATTGAGCACCTGGCTACACATGTTCACATCATCATAACTAGTTCAACATCTCTTAAACTCAAGAACTGACTCTATAACACAGCAAATCCATATGCATCATTTAATTGGACATTCTACAGATTATCAAATTCTTACAATGTAACATGTGCATCTCACCACATGGAAATACCCCCAAGCGTTAAATTAGTATTGTGGGTATATTGCAACAAAATCACTCACTCTCTCAAACGATTTCAAGTACGACACAAAGATTTCCATAGGCTTGCCCTTAGTGTTTTGCTCTACTAGTACAAGAATGCAATAGTATTAGGATTACTAGGTCTTCATCGGTTATGATGTAAAATGATGGGAAGGTAAGAATCATTCTTTGGTACCTTTTCTATACATATAGACAAAATATATATATATATATATATATATATATATATATATATTATTTTTTTTATTTTATTTTTTAACCTATACACTCCTCCTTTTTGCTTATCCCTTTTTGTTCGATCATTATCTATTTCTCCGAGCATTTAGGACTTTGGGTCGGATTAATTGAACTGCAAAATGAGGCTTAATAAGGATAAGAGGGGATTGAAAGCTTGGGTTTAGTACAAAACCAGGGAAAATAACCAAGGCTATCTAAGAAATGCCTAGTTTCTTTCCTAAACTATACAATCTTTATTTTGTTTCGCATATACCCCGTGCAAGTTCTAGCTCTCGATATGTCTGCACTGAATACATACAATCCTCACTCACACATAGCACATATACAATTGAAGGATGATAACTATTGAATGCCAACTACACAATCATATGAATTAAAATTAAGCATGCATCACCTGAGTCAAATACAAGAATTTAAGTATCTTAAACTAGTCATTTCATTTCATAACATGCCTTTCCTCACATGCATAGCCTAGTCAGACATTTTTCATACACACCGACTGAAACACATTTTTTTTGTACGGTTCAAAAGGGACTATCCTTGGCTAAAGAACCGAAAACAACTACCAAGAAACCCAAAATGAAAAATGCACTAAATAAAGTTTCTACAAAGGTACAATGATCAATTCCAACTCCCACCCCATACTTAAATAAAGAACTGTCCCCAGTGCTCTATAACAATGCATAGTTTTAAGAATGAAAGAAATAACTCCCTGCATAGCTCAGTCATCATCTCCTCCAGTTACGGTGGTTGTGTTATCTACCACCATAAGAGCATTGGTAGTCGTATCCTCTGGTTCTTCATCTTTCTCATCTTCTCCCACCTCTTCCATGGTGGGTTCATCATCATCCAGAGGCTCTTGAAAAGCTGGCCCCACCCTGCACATATGCATAGCACTATCCGTAAAAGGATAGCGCTCTGCCAATTCTGTCATCTCGTCGTCCGTTGCCGGATTACCACCAATACGCAATTGCAATTCTGCCATTCCAAATATGCGACCCATTCAACTTTCGTTGCGAGCTTCTCGTTCTACGGCCGATAACATTTATCCATGTTCTATGTTATGACTCCTTGTTTTGGTCACGTCAACTACCTTACAAATCAAATACGGCACCCTTGGTGCACTTAGATCGTGACTTTCTTCCTCAACTCCTTGAGCCCTCAATATTCGGGTTATTATGCTTCCATAACAGAAATGCCACCTCTTATTGTTTCTGTATTTCAGCATATTGCGACGGATCACCGATCCTGTATTTACCTGCAACCCCTTCATCAAACGGTAAACTAGGACAACCCTTTCCCTAGTCACTTCTAACACATGCTTACATGGCAATAAGATGCTGCACACGATTTTCAACCACACATTGGCTTCACTATTCAAATATGAATAATGCAGCGTATTGTGCCTACCGGTGTCTTTTGCCCTCTCCTATCTTGCAACGGAGTTAGTACCACAAAGAGTATGACGAATATCTCTGTATGGTGGTTGTTCTTTCATATTTATAAATTCATTAAAATCACAATATGGTGTCCCCAAAAATTCATTCAAACTTCTAGTTGAAAAACATATAACTTTACCCCGAACCTCTACCTTATTGGTACTTGACTGATCAGTGTTCCAATTTGCATAAAATTCATGGACAAGAGTTAGATTGCACTCACCTTGGTCTTTAAAAATGAATTGAAGACCCAGATTGTAGACCATCTCGTGAATTCGGGGAAAATCCGTCTATAACTTTCCTTCATTCACATATTCATCTCTTATGTATTTAGCTTCTTTCTGAGATTCAAACCAATCTAGTCCATACTGCTCCACTGCTTGCCTACCAAATCGATGTGGTGGTATCCCTAAGCTTATTTGTCCAGTGGTTGAAGAAGTCCCAGTTTTTCGGGACCTTTTGCTGCCAACTCCTTGGGCCACTTGTTTTCCTTTGGATGCCATTAGAGATGAGAAGGGTAATTTGGAATAAAGAAATCGGATTCTTTGCAATGGGGTTGTTTGGAAAAGTTCAAAGAAAAGAGAAGGAAGATTTAGTGATGGTTTGGTAAATGTTTTATGGTATAATATGTGTATGGAGGAAGGTGATTTATAGTAGAAATTAGAGTGGAAGTTGAAGGGGAAAAGTTTTGGGAGTTTTAGAAATTAAAGTGGGAAGTTGAAAGAGAAAGGTTGTCGAAGTTTTAGGGTCGGCTCATGGAGGAGGAAAAATGGAGATAATGGAGGTAATGGAGGGTTTTGGGGATTTTGGTCTATTTTAAACCTGATATTCAGGCTTTTGGCCCGAACCCGCTGGTGGCATTATAGTGGCACATCGCGCCAGTATAGCTCCACAATGAAATCTTACATAATTTTGTTATGGCGCTACAATGGGGCATCGCGCCACTATAGCGCCCAAAACATGCCTCAGTAGTTTTTCTCCTAGCGCGATGTGCCACTAAACTACTTATAGGTTTTGGAGCTGTAGTGGCGCATCGCGCCAGTGTAGCTCCATAATGAATTTTTGCAGAATTTTGTTATGGCGCTGTAGTGGCGCATCGCGCCAGTGTAGCGCCAAGAGCTATTTTTTTGCCTATGGTTCTCCAAACTCCAGCTTGTTTTACACTGCTACCTATTGTTCTGAACATGAAATTTTTATAATTATATAAATAACTGGGTGGGTTGCCTCCCACCTAGCGCCTTATTTTTGGTCGTGGCTTGACGCAATATATATATATATACATATAATCGCAACATCAAACTCTACTTTTAAAGAAAAATAAAATTACAAACTATAAGTCCTAAGTTACGATACATATCACGGGTTACCTCCCGTGCAGCACCTTATTTTTTGTTGTGGCACGACCCAGCTGTTGCCTCACTCATTTGCCAGTTCAATGGCTTCCTCTTCCCAGTTAATATCTTCACCAAAGTAATTTTTTACTCTTTGTCCATTTACTAAGAATGTAGACGTTTTCATTGTATTCCACAATTCCACAGCTCCATGTGACATTGTACGCACTACCTCAAAAGGTCCACTCCATTTGGATCGCAATTTTCCAGGGAAGAGCTTGAGTCTAGAATTGAAGAAGAGCACCTTTTGTCCTGGTTCGAAAGTGCAAGTAATGATGTGCTTGTCATGCCATCGCTTTGTTTTCTCCTTGTAGAGCTTGGCATTTTCATAAGCATGGAGCCTAATCTCTTCCAACTCGTGCAATTGATTCAACCTCTTCCGGCCTGCTAGCTCTGGATTTAAATTAAGCTTCTTGATTGCCCAGTAAGCTTGATATTCTAACTCCACTGGTAGGTGACACGCTTTACCGAATACCATTTGGTATGGGGAGGTTCCAATAGGTGTTTTGTATGCTGTTCGGTATGCCCAAAGAGCTTCATCTAATTTTTCCGACCAATCTTTCATTTGAGCATTCACAGTCTTTTGTAATATCTGCTTTACCTCTCTGTTGGATACCTCAACTTGCCCACTGGTTTGAGGATGATATGTTGTAGCAACTTTATGCCTCACCCCATACTTAGCCAAGAGATTCTTTACTGTTTGATTTATGAAGTGTGACCCTCCATCACTGATAATTGCCCTGGAAGTGTCAAATTGAGTGAAAATGTGCTTTTTAAAAAACTTGCTCACCACTTTTGAATCATTTTGTAGGAAGGGCCATGGCTTCAACCCATTTGGACACGTAATCCACTACCACTAATATATATTGATTTCCACATGAGGATGGAAAAAGACCCATGAAGTCCATCCCCCATACATAGAAGATTTCAACCTCAAGAATGTTGTTCAAAGGCGTTTCATGTCTTCATGATATGGTGCCCGTTCTTTGACATTGGTCACAGTTCTTCACATAACCTGCAGCATCCTTAAACAATGTAGGCCAAAAGAAACCCGATTGAAGTACCTTATGTGCATTACGCTCTCCTCTATGATATCCGCCATATGGTGATGAGTGGCATGCATCCAATACTTGGTGTACCTCTGCTTCTGGCACACATATCCTCACCATTCGATCAACACCTTGCTTGAATAAATAAGGCTCGTCCCATATGTAGAGACGAACATCATACATAAGCTTCTTCTTTTGTTATAAGGTAGCATTAGGAGAGAACACTCCACTAACAAGGTAGTTCACAATATTTGCGTACCATGGGAGATCTTGTACCTCTATTTCCAACAGTTGCTCATCCAGAAATTCCTCTTTTATCGACTTCTGTTCAGCCACATGGATGAACCCTCTAATCTTGATAGATAGTCTGCTATTTGATTTTCGTATCCCCTCCTATCTTTAATTTCAATATCGAATTTTTATAACAACAGAATCCATCTTATGAGCCTTGGCTTGGCATCTTTCTTGTTGAATAGGTACCTAAGAGCTGCATGGTCAGTAAAAATAATCACTTTTGTACCTACCAAGTAAGAGCGGAATTTATCAAACGCATAGACCAACGCCAGCATTTCCTTCTCCGTGACCGTGTAATTGGCCTGAGCAGAGTCAAGAGTTTTGCTTGCATAATAAATGGAATGAAAAATTTTCTCCTTCTTTTATCCCAGGACTGCACCAACTGTTGTGTCGCTTGCATCACACATCAGCACAAAAGGTAACTCCTAGTTAGGAGCTAGCAGGATAGAGGCTTCAATCAGCTTTTTCTTTAAGAGTTCAAATGCCTACAAACATTCATCATCAAAAACAAATTTTACCTCTTTTTCGAGCAACCCACACATTAGTTTGGCTATCTTTGAAAAATCTTTTATGAAACACCGGTAGAATCCGGCATGGCCTAAAAAACTGCGAACTCCTTTTACTGAGATTGGTGGCGGAAGTTTCTCAATCACTTCAATTTTTGCTTTGTCCACTTCCAACCCATCTTTTGACACTTTATGTCCCAACACAATACCCTCTTTTACCAAGAAATGACACTTCTCCCAGTTTAAGACAAGGTTTGTTTCTTCACACCTTGCAAGTACTTTCTCTAGATTTTTCAAGCAAAGATCAAAAGACTCTCTGAAAACTAAAAAGTCATCCATGAAAACCTCTACAAACTCTTCCACCATATCATGAAATATTGAAATCATACACCTTTGAAAAGTGGCAGGAGCATTGCAAAGGCCAAATGGCATACGCTTGAATGCGTAAGTCCCGTAAGGGCATGTGAATATTGTCTTTTCTTGATCCTTTGGTGCAATGGTGATTTGATTGTAACCTGAATATCCATCTAAGAAACAGTAGTATTCTTGGCCTGCTAACCTATCAAGCATTTGGTCAATGAACGGCATAAGGTAGTGATCTTTTCTTGTTGCATCATTCAACTTTCTGTAGTCCATGCATATGCGCCACCCAGTCACTGTTCTTGTAGGGATTAACTCATTTTTTTCATTAGTTATCACAGTCATTCCCCCTTTCTTTGGTACACACTGAACTGGGCTTACCCACTTACTGTTAGAAATTGGGTATATTATGTCTGCATCTAGCCACTTAATTATCTTCCTCTTCACAACTTATTTCATGATGGGGTTCAACTGGCATTGTGGTTGTGCACTAGCCTTATGTCCTTCTTCCATGAAAATTCTGTGCATGCATAAAGCGGGGCTGATGCCATGAAGATCAGCCATTTACCACCCAATGGCCTTTTTGTGCCTCTTCAGTACCTCCAGTGCTGCTATGACCTGTGCCTCAAACAAAGCAGATGAAAAGATTACAGGTAAAGTGTTATTTATTCCAAGAAAAACATATCTAAGATATGCTGGCAGTTTTTTTAACTCCTATTTAGGGGCTTCCTCGAGAAAAGGCTTGGGTGAAGGACCCAATTCTCTGTTCAAGGGTTCTACATTCTTCTTCCACATGCTAATATTTGGCATATCAAGCACACTTGCTAGCTTTTTAGCTTCCATGTCCTCTTTAATATCTTGACCCATTACGACTTTCGCCAACGGATCATTTGAGGTAGTACATTGAGCTGATATTTCCTCATCAATGATGGTTATAGCAGACAGCTCCTCATAAATTATAGGCAATTTCAGTGCATGATATACATCAAACACTTCCACTTTATCATGTGCTCTCATAGTCAATCTACCTGTAGCCACATCAATTAGTGCCTCGCCTGTTGCTAAGAACGGGCTCCCTAAGATAAAAGGAACATCGGGGTCCGGCTCAAAATCTAAAATGACATAATTAACAGGAAAGATGAGGGATCCTACTTGTACCAAAACATCTTCAATGATACCATCAGGTCTAGCTATAAAATGATCCGCTAATTGTAGCAAAATAGTTGTTGCTTTAAGTTCTCCCAGGCCTAATTTCTTAAGCATGGATCTAGGCATTATGTTGATACTAGCACCCAGATCACAGAGACCTCTTTCATTACTATATTTACCAATGGTTACCTACACCGTGAAACTACCTGGATCTTTTAGTTTAGCTGGAAGCTTGCTTTTGTTCAAGATTCTTGAACTACACTCTTCAGTAAGTGCCACAGTTGCAAATTTAGCTAACTTTCTTTTATTGCCCACAATATCCTTGACGAATTTAGCATACTTTGGGATTCCGTATAAATATCAATCAAAGGCAAATTAATTTGCACCTGTTTCAACAAATCTATAAACTTTGCAAAACACTCCTCTTCTTTCTTCTTTTTAAATTTTTGAGAAAATGGAGGAGGAGGTTTTGTCTTTGGTTCCTCTATTGCTTTTGAACCGCTAGGTTCACCTTCTTGCCCGACTTTCTCTTTGCCTTTTTCCTCTGCTGATTGTGCTTTGGGAGCCAATTCAGTGAGTGGGCGACCACTGCGAGTACTCACGATATTCACCTATTTGGGATTGGAATCAGTGTTACCTGGTAAGCCCCCTTGTTGGTGAGAACTATGTCCACTTTCCAATTGCCCAAGCTGTTTCCTTAAATTTTAGGTAGTTAGTTGATTTTGTCGGACATCGGAAGCTAGCTTGGCTTGTTCTATCATGATTTGTTTCAATATGTCCTCAACACTCATTCTTCCCGATTTTCTTGATCCTTGATCACCTTGACTTTGAGAATTGTATCCTTGACTAGGATTATTTTATTAGTGTCCACCTCCTTGTGGTCTGTATTGAGTTTGCCCTTGATGATGATTTTGTTGATTTCCACCCCATGAGAAGTTAGGATGGTTTCTCCAATTTGGGTTGTAAGTATTTCCATAGTTTTGGTTGCCAACACCCTTAGGTGCATTACCTACAAAATTTATTGATTCTGTATTTGCATCACAATATTTGGCCACATGCTCAATGCTTCCACATACTTCGCACCACATATGTTGTTGTTGAACCATGCTCACTGAAGCCTGCTGCTGTTCTTTTGCTAGCGTGTTGAAATGTGTTGTCATCATATTTTGCATTGCTGCAATTTATGCTGTCAATACAGTTACTGCATCAACCTCTAACATGCCTTCTTGTTTTGGGGTGACAAGTCTAGCATTTCCTCCATTCCACTCCGGATTTCCTTGGGATATGCAATTTAACAATGTGTATAACTCATCATATGTTTTCTCCAAGGCTTGCCCACCTGCAGCCGAATCAAGAAGAATTTTGATGTTGGGTTCCAACCCTTTTATGAAGGTATGGACCAACACTTCGTTAGCTTGATAATGATGAGGGCAACTAATGAGTAATGATTTAAATTTGTCCCACAATTGGTACAAATTTTCTCCTAACTTTTGCTTGAAGCTCAAAATTTCAGCCCTCAACTTAGTCGTCTTCCCCGAAGGGAAGAACCTTATAAGAAACTTGCGGGCCAAATCATTCCATAAAGTGATTGAATTTGGTGGTTCCGACTTCAACCACCTCTTGGCTTCTCCTATCAAAGAAAAAGGAAACAATGTTAGTCTCACATAATTAGGAGATACCCCAATTGGTGTGTAAGTGTTGCTGATCTCCAAAAACTTTTTGGATGTGAATTTGAGGATCTTCATGAGGCAATCCCGTGAACTATCCATTAGAGTGCAACAATTGCACCATGTTCTGTTTTAATTCAAATCTCCCTCCAGCTGGCGGTTTCTGAATGCTAGAGGTGATATTTGCAGTGAGTAGGACTGCCACATCACGTACTATCCTGGCTGCCATGGCTGCAGGGAGCTCCTCTGGCAAGACCTCTCCTTCTAAATCGTGATTTTCCGCCAGATTTAGTTTATGTATTAAGTTTTGCGAAGCCGCTGTTCTACTTTTCCACTGAAAGAATCGTTCAGGCTCGGATAACGGATCTACAAGCTCTTTGTCTCTGTCTAGTGTAATGTTTAAGTTACCTGCGAAAATTCACAGCTAAGACCAAGTTGTTAAAGCTAGCACAATCAACATAGAAAGTTAATTTGCCTAATTTCTAAGGTCCCCAGCAACGGCACCAAAAACTTGTTGTGGCTACAATTGCACACGCAAGTGTACGTAGTCTCTCAAGTAGTAAAGCGGCTCTTTCAAGCCAGATATCGAACCCACAGGGACCTTGATAAGGCAAATAGTTTCTTTCAAATGACTACACTAATTATAGTTATGCAATGAGTTTAAGATTGTTTGTTACTGATTTTTGGAAGTATAAAAACTTTCTTGAAGTGAAAACAATGCAATAGTTATGTATTTTAATCAGGCTTTAAGAGATTCCAGGGCTATAGCATAACGTGAAATCAAGTTTACTATTATTCAATCTTAGTTTCCGATGGGCTATTTAATTACTGATAAAAAGGGTTAACAATCCAATTATGGTTTCCCGACCTATAATTGCCTATCTTCATTGCCAAACTAACTACATAGTTGAGTGGTGATAGGTATGAAACAATAAAAATGCATTTAACTATCATCCTTTATCATAACCAAATGTGGTAAATAGGTATGTGTCACAAGCATCCTATCTACTAATCACACTAAAATATATTAGTATGAACACATTCCTTCCACTCTTTGTTCCATCTACCTGTCCTCTTCCGATTTCAAGATAGACAAGACATATATCTTAATGCTGGCCAAACATCAAAATCATAACCACAAGAATGGAAGAGTAATTAGAATCAATAACCCATCTTCCACTAAGTTTAAATGCTATTAAACTATGTTTCGTAGCTATAGCCCCAGAATTTGGATTTTTAGCTCTCATAGTTAAATAACAACACCAAGGAATCAATTCCATACAAATTAAAATACAACAAAGGAAGAAAGGAACCTAAGATGTTTTTGTGCTTCTCTTCTTCTTTCTTCTTTTTTTCTCTTCTTTTTCTGCCTCCAAAAATGTCTCCCTCTTTCTGCCCTAGTACAAAGAACTATTTAAAGTACTTTTCCCTTTCAATTATTGATGGGCAGAATAATAAATAATTGGAAAGTTGATGGCGCTGCAGTGGGGCATCGCGCCACTATCGCGCCCAGAGTATGCCTATAGTTTTTTGCTTGGCGCTGCAGTGGGGCATCGCGCCACTATTGCGCCCAAAACATGCCTCAGTAGTTTGCATCCTGGCGCATCGCGCCACTAGAATCTGTACAGGGTTTGGCGCTGCAGTGGCGCATCGCGCCACTATAGCACCATGACCATTTTTCCTGCCTTTTGCTTTGCAAAATTCCTGCATATGTTGGAACTCATACCTTATTGCACACTTGCTTGATATTCCATCCAAAATAAGTCATTTGGCTTCAATATCTTCTCAGAATACCACAAAACAATGGCTAAACATAGTGCATGGGCTTATAAATGCGCCCAAGATCAGTAAACACAAATTCACAAATATCAGAAAGGTGCAATTCAATGCAATAAAATGATGCATGTCCGTCCTATCGGTACATATCCGCTGAATCACAGTTCGAAACCCATAGGGGATATTTCTGTCCATGTAACCTACCACGGAGCATGTGGCACATCCCCTTAATATATATATCCTGCCACAGAGCGTGTGGCCCGATCCCTTTTGTTTCGTATCATTCTCAGTCTCAACACAATATGTCAGAACCAATGCAATCAATTCATGTTCATATAATTCACGTAATAACATGACAACAATAATTTTTTTCCTATCTCACATCAACATAGTCATTTCAAATGTCCAAAATAAATCCATAATCACAACATATTAATTCCACCAATACATGTCATTAGATCATTATTTTATAACCCTCATCTCCATTTTTAAGGCCAATCATACAATCAATAATCCAGTCAAATTCTCATTACTCCTCAGTACACATAACACCAAAATACAAGCATCTACAAGCTTAAACTGAGGTTCAGAAATTCACCCACCTTAATTAATCAAGCAATTACTCCAAAACTTGGGTCTTCCCTTTTTGTTGGGCCTCCAAATAAGTATAATCTAGTCAAATGAATAACCACAATAAGATTTCGAAACTAACAACACACATATTACTATAATCAATTTCCTAAAGCCCAAGCCTAGGGTTAAGCCTTAATTCCTCCAAATAATCTAAATCTAATGATATTTATATAGTACAATATACCTAATATTTAATTACTTATACTAATATATCAAAATGTGGATCATAATATGATAACATATTAGAAACCCTAACATCGAGTCGAACTTCCAGCATTATCTACCAGTACGAATATGAAAAATTTTCTTGCCACCTATCCTTCTCACCTTATTGGCCAGTCAACTCCTAAACATTAGTCATCAATATGCAGGGATTGAGGTATTTTAAAATGTGAAATAAAAATATTTTCTTTTCTTTTCTTTCTCTACTCTATGTATGTGTTCTTCCCTTTTTTTTTCTCTGTCTATGTCCTATTTTCTATCTGTGTTCTCTATCTATCTTATATTGCCTTTTCTGTTTGTGTTCTCTATCTATCTTTTATTCTTAATGTAGCATTTATACCTACATAAACCCTAGTGGGTCTATTAAAACTTGTTCGGCTAGTTTCAGCCTGAGTAGGGAGCTCACTAATATTAGGATTAAAATCTACTTATTCTGGTTTGACGGTATCCATTTTTAAATTAATCATATCACCTTCATTATTTAACTGGGTTCCTTTTATATTTATTATAAGGCTATCTATTTCTGAATTTTCTAAATCGGAGCTTACCATTTTAGATTATTTCCTCCGTATCCTTCAGGTATTTTTATCTTTGAAATATGAGATCCTATGATATCTAAGGTTTTATTTATAGGTTCTTTATCAACATTAATTTCCTTTTGATTTAGTATATCTTTCAAAGTTTGAATTTCTTTAACTATTAAATTTCCAAAGTAAATTATCATTTTTTGTATTTCGTACAAATCTTGTTCTATTTTTAGAGGATCTTCTTCATTAAGTAATTTATAATTGGATTTATTTTCCATTTTATCCTAAACTAGCTATCTGACTTTTGAAATAATAGTTTCTTAGTAAATCTATATTATATTTTTCATTTATTATATCTTCATTATTAGCAAGTATTTTTTTCTTGTACTCTCTTTATCTGTTCGGGCATGGTAGGATCTAATCTTTGTGAATATCTTTTAAGAGCCTCGTCTTTTATCTTAGCATTTTTTAAATTTCTTTGAGATGTCCAATATAATCGGTTATCTACCCTTATCTCTGAGAAGGAGGGTTGTTGTTTCATTATCCTATACTTGAAGTATGAGTTTCAATCTCAATTTTAATAAGTTTTATATTATCCGTTAGTCCTTTTATGACATCGTCGTAATCTTCTAAAAAAGATTTGTCCTAATAATAGAATCTTTTGTTTCTTCGTTGTCATCTTTTAACATTAAACGTAATAATATTTTGCATTTTTCTTTACCATTTTGGGTATCTTTTAAGTATTTTCTAAACTTTCATAAATAATTATTATCTAGTTTTATATCTGCAAAAGTAGGATGTTTTTTTATTCTATATTTATATCATTAAAATTTTTATCGCACCTTAGTGAGTTAGTTATTCTATCAAATTTATCTTCACTACTTTCTTGTCTAATCTTTATATCTAAAGTTGACATGTTTTGTGTAATATCTACTTCCACGTCTTTAACATCTATCATGACTCTGATACCAATGGGGAGAGGGGGTCCAGAAAATTGCTAGTTCAATAAGTCAAGTATCCGTGTGGGTATATTTTCATATCTAACAATGTTATTATCTTGTTTAACAAGTAAAATTAAACCTTCTGAGGAGAAATATGTTATGTCTAAAATTAACATAATGATTAAAATAAAGTAACTTTCAAGAGCAGTGTAATATTATAACAGTATAATATTTCAACTTAAATAAAAAATCAAGGGTCCAACACGCTTTCATACATGTTCCGCTTTGACCAAAATTACATCGGGTATCCGATGAAACTTTTATCGGACATAGCAGTCCCAACCTAAAAACAGGTAACTTCTCTGTCGTTCCTTCAGTATAACTCAACACAGCCTTAGTTCATTTTCTACTCTAAGGCATAAGGGTGATATGGAAGGGGAGACTTGTCTTTTTATAAAAGGAAAAAGATTATAACAGTAATAATAATATTTGCTCAAGAAAGTAACTCAAAAACTTTTTAGTTTTTATTCATATCTGGTAGTGAGTATATTTTACAAAGAAAGAGGCTTCAAGAGTTGATCGATGTTTTCCTTTATTGCCCTTTTGGTTTACAAACTATCTCCTTTTATAGATGAAGGAGACGGACTTCAACTACGGACTTCAAAAATTAAAATAACTAGACACTGACCTACTTACATAATTAAAAGAATACTAAACTTACAAGATGACTTTTTTCTACAAAAATGATACAAGTGTCATCTTTATATTTTACTTATACTTTTCTATCTTCATCTTTTACTTATACTTTTCTATCTTCTTAACCCTTATTACAAAATGACATAGGATTAACTATCAGTCGCTATCGATTAGATATATGTCGCTATCATCCTCTTTTGTCTTTTCTTCTATCCTTGCTTTCTTGCGTATCTTCTTGCCTTGTCTATCTTTATCTTCTTCTTCTATTTGTCAAAGTAGACAAGATAGTAGGACCAGCTTAAACATTATTACAAAATGACAAAAGGGTCTCTATCTTACCAAATGAATCCTATCTTCTACATTTTGATCCTTATCTTCTTTTCCACGCGTCCAAATTTTATTCGGATGATATGGACATTGCATCTTCTATTATCTTTTCCTTTCTTGTGGAACAAAAGTCACAAGTACCCTTCATATGTTGCCTGAGCTGGCATAATCTTTTTTGTGCTTGAGGGCTTGATTTAAAAATTTCTTTTTCAATCATGTTATGTTTGACTTGTAAATATCGAGCTGTTGCGGGAGGAGTTTTTCTCGCAAGTGCTATCATAACTGAGGAGTGCATCTTTTCTCCTCCATAGGTCCTAAAACCTTTTTTAGAACAGCTATCTATTTTTTGTAAAATTATACTGAGTCCTATGGCTCTTCGATAATGAATATCATTTTCAGCGAATTTATTAAATTCTTTATTAGTTTTATCATTTTGAGTAATATAAAAATCGGTTGATTTTTCCAACTGGATTAAATGATAAGCTATGTATCTTTCTTTTTAAAGTAATCTGGTCCTACTGAGAAAAATTTAAGAACCAGTGTATCTTTTGGGGTGATAGTAGGATTGTTTAGGTAACAATCACGAACACCACTTTTTATCCATCTAGGAAGTCTATCAATTTTGGTAAAATCAGGAGTAGTTAAGTATATCGAATTGATTACTCCGAAATCATACCAATATCTAATCTCCTGAGGAGAGGAATCTTGCAGAAAATTAATTCGAGGATAAATTTCTCCAAAATCAATATATCTTGTAGGCATATTTTTTAGAGAAAATAAACCTCTCATTATCATTTCTTGACTTTCAACCTGGGGTTGTAAAGCATTTAATCTCTCTTCTATCGAAATTCCTTTTAAAGGCCTTTGAGGCCTAAAAGACATTTGCTCATATTTATCATTGGTAGTAGTCGTGGTCGACGTAGTATCCAATTTTTTGATTTCGATCAAACTGTTGATCATATCATAATTGTCACTATATTGTCCAACTTTAGATGTTATCTTTGCACATATGCTGATTAGTTTGTCAGCAATCTTTGAGACACAATCAAAATTAGCAATTTCGATAATATCGGAGACTAAATTCTGAATATCATCAAAGCATTTATTAATATCTTCCAGATGTGTTATCAGTTGTAGCTTAATATCTTTGTCCATCTCTTGTGAGAAAATCTGCTGCAAGATTTTTATTAGAGCGAATAATTTCAATATCAAAAGAATATTCAGACAAAAGCATTTACCATTTGATAAATCATTTATATTCTGGTTTTGACAGAAAATTATTATGAACAAAAGCTTTTACTTGAGTATTATCAGTTCTAAGAGTAAATCATTTTGGTAGTAAAAAGTAATATAAATTTTGACAACTTTTTACTATGACTAACAATTCTTTTTCATTAATATGATATCTAGTTTGTGTATCTGAAAAAGTTCTGGAACAATATCTACATAAACTTTATCCTATCTTATTTTTATTAAGATCATAATCTATCTTTTTTAATACTCCGCTCCAACACTGTTCCGAAGCATCTGTTTCTAAAATTAAATCTTCACTATCTTTTGGTAATTGTAATTTCGGTAAGTTTTTACAAAGAGATTTAATATCTTTTACTTTTTTCATTAAGACTTCATTAAATTCAAAGTTCTTATCCTTTTTTAATAATTCCTGAAATGACCTTCTTAGTTCAGCCAAATTCTGGATATAATCCGAAGCATAGTTAACTATCCCTATAAAGCTTTGTACTTACTTTTTATCGACTAATTTATCTGAGA